>NC_046314.1:30072412-30437412 GCF_009819535.1 Lacerta agilis | reverse complement strand
TGGGTGATAGCTGGGAATGCCCATGTGTGAGAGTCTTTCCAATGCTCACTGCTGGAGTGTGGCCCCCCAGCAGCTTCTCACTAGGACAATGTGGCCCTTGGCGTGAAAAAGTTTTTAATGTCTAAAGTTTACTGCTGGTGACTTGGTCGAAATTAGTATGTGCTTGATTGTGGCCAATATTTTTGTGCTAGAATGCTGAGTTAAAACTTTTTTTAAAAAAAGGATTCCCCTATTCTCATGGTTTAAATGTTCATCCTAGTATTTGAAGAATGTTTCTGGTGAGGCACCGATGTGTGCATATTATCAATGCATCTGTATTCTTTTTTTTCGTTTAGGTATGTGTCTTGTGCGTTGGGATGCCCTTATGAAGGAAATATTGAGCCAGCGAAAGTTGCAGAAGTAAGACACTTAATAACAAAAAAGAACTAACAGCCCAGAAATCTTTACTTCCCCGGGGATTTGTTTTCTTGTGAAAGGAAAGCACTGGTGACTTGAGGGCATGCTTTTTATTTGCACAGGTTTTTCTTCTTCTCATTTTTGTATGATTTTATTGGATTATATAGAGAACAGACAGACAGAATAAAAATCCAACACAAAATATCCCCGTAGGGAGAACTCGGACCATTAGCGGAAATAATGCCCATTGAGCATGGAACAGGAATCTCCAGAGTTCTAATCTGTAAAATAGCATCGGTTTCTCACATCACAGTGAAAAGCAGATCCTTCACCACCTTTACACCCCAGCCACACATTCAGTTCTCTGCATTTCCTCCTGCATTGCAGTTCTTAATTGTCTCTCTCCTGCCCCTGCCCATGCATACAGAGTGTGTCATAGCTAGTAGCCACCAGCATTTTGTGGTCATTAGAACTATAGAATAACCACCACCTTTGGCTAACCAACTGATTGAGGAAGCAGTCAGGTTACACAACAGATTTTAAATTCTTCACTTGATGGCACTTGATAGCATTACTCATACCTGCAGCATGAAACACTTCTGCACAACCCAGGACTTCAGATCAAAGTTGAAAATTTCTAAGAAACTGTTGGCTTATTTAGGGTGTGTGTGCATGTTGTTAGCTCATCACTGTAGCATCAAGTGACGGCTTACATGTGTAAAAACACCACTGGAACTTGGTGTTTACCTCATGACAGAGTTTTCATCTCACCTGGCATCCACCTTAATACAGTACTTCTCAGTACCTCTCACAGCGCTGTCAAATGATGTACCTCAATATTTAAATCAGCCCTTTAATAGTGGAGGAAAGATAGGACAAATGTGGGTAACCAGGAAATAATAATAATAATAATAATAATAATAATAATAATAATAATAATAATAACCAGCTCCTAGCCATGTTGCAAAAATCCAGGAACAATGTTTTCTTTTTCTCTGTTATTGCCATTAGAGTGCTAGAGTTTGTTTCCACTTATGGTAGTTTCCCCCCTCAAAACTCTTTCATTTTATCCTGCTTTTTAGCCCTGAGTATCTGTTTACATGGAGTTTATCACAGTACTTCTCCCAGAGCAGATACAACTTTCATTTATTAAGAATAGCAATTTTCTGATTCAGTTGGTTTTCCCGTCAAGCTGCGTGTGACATATGTTTAGATATATTGATGGTGACAGGTTTAGCTGTGCTGTTCCCATATTTCCTATTGCAAAACCATATTGGAGTCTGTTCTCCAAAAGACCTTGATATGATGCTCAGGCCAAGTTCCCGCATCCCCCACCCCCTTGTCAATAAAGCCCGTTTTTAGCATTTCAGCAGGAATGCAACTCTTCATTTTGAATCCACAAATATCCTCTGTTTTTCTATCTAATGCCTTCTTCTACAGAAGACTTGTCAGATTTTGTCCTCATTATCGTCATTATGAGTTGCTTTCGGGAACACCTTAATTTTGAAAAGTGGAATACAAGTTGCATAACAATAATAAATAGTATAATAATAATAAATAATACTAGTAGTAGGCCTTGGAAAGTTATGAACAATCTCCCCCTCCCTGAGATTCAGCAGAAATTGTATACAGTATGCCTGAACTTTTCTGGGTAAATCATGGAACTGTTGTGCCAAACTAAAAGATATAGCCATGGGATTCACATCCTCTTTGTAGACTTTTAAATCTTGCTTGTGTCATTTATTTTCTGGCCTTTGGATTAAGCATATGGTCATGTGGGACACCAGGGACTAGCAGCTTTGCACCCTGTCAGCTTTTATCCCACTCGTCCCACCAGCAGAACCCATTATTATCATTGGTATTTTACCAATTTAGCACTTGTCATCCATCTGTAGCTGTTTCTTGCATCTCATCTGCACTTGGGTTCCATGGTGCAGTTGGCAATAAAGTGCAATAGGAAAAGCTGTAGGACATCTGTTGAATCAAAAGTATGTGGCAAAAGCGTTATACGTTGCAAATTCCGAGTGACATTATATGGCCTGTTAAGAAATATATAGGTGTTTTCAGTGTCCAGGAAGAAAGGGGTAGGTTCAGGGAATGCCATGATTCCACAGCCTGCTCCTGAATGCTTAATAATTGCGGGGTCTACACCAGCCCTCTATAGTTAATAGCTGGCTCCACATTGTAAACTTTCTAAAAGCTGAATGGTATATTGTGTCCTGGAGGACACTGTATATTTTTAGTGGGCTTTTCTCCTGTGCTTGTATGCTGGACCCAGGTGGGATTAGGATGCAGGCCTGAATGCAGTAAATGCAGAGAGGAAACCCCAGTCCTGCTGCTTTGAGCTGAAGAGCAAGAGTGAAAATTGGATCACTTCCAGGAACACCACCGGTTAAAAGCTCCTGATAGGTGACTGCACTCTTGCTTTCAAGTGCTAGACGATGCTCATGCCACCCGGACCCAGGATGCCAGCACAGAGAAATACCTTTCAGGTGCATCCAATGCATCCTTCTTTTTACATTTCCCTCCCTGAGTTTCCCCCCTGTAAATACATATTACTTTTCAGATTCCCAAACACACATAGGCAAAAAAAAAAAAAAAGAAAGAAAGAAAGAAAAGAAAAGGGGGGGGGAGTGATAGTGCATGTAATCCATCTGCAACAGAAATTCTCTTTGACTTCCATGGAAGTATTGAGCTGGCAGATAAATGCCAGGTGTTCATTTCACTATGAATTTGTTTAATCCATTGACAATGCCTGGCACTCTTACGTTAATGTTCCACAAAAGAACTTAATTCCGATAAGCTTGAAAATCAGAACAAGAATACAGCCCTGTGCAGAGAGGCATAACCTGAAAAATCCCAGAGCAGAAGATGTTCTAGGACAGCCTTCCCTAACCTGCTGCCCTCCAAATGTTGCTGAACTACAACTCCCATCAGCCCTAGCCAGAATGGGTAATGGTCAGAGATGAAGGGAACTGTAGTCCAATAACACCCAGAGGTCACCAGGCTGGGGAAGGCTGTTTCTAGAAAGGATAGGAAAGGACCACCTGTTGAAAACAGGCCCCCTCACGATTAATGCGGGAAAACACGAAAAGGAGGTGACTAGGATCCTAGTGTTAGTCTTTTCTGTTTCTCAGAAATTATTCATTGGTAAAAGTCACTTAAAACTGCTTTCTCTCTTCCCTGTTCTTCTTTTGCTTACATTTGGTTCTCCGACCATTCCCTCCCTAGGTTTCCAAACGGCTATACAGCATGGGTTGCTATGAGATATCCCTGGGAGACACCATAGGTGTGGGGACCCCTGGCAGCATGAAGCGCATGCTGGAATCTGTTATGATGGAGCTCCCCGTGGCGGCAATTGCAGTGCATTGCCATGACACGTACGGCCAGGCATTAGCCAATATCCTCACTGCAATGCAGGTAAGTTCCAGTCTCTGGTCTCATCCAAATACAGTTTCCTCGGCGCTAGTCTCATTCATCCTTGCGTCTACGTAGGCTCCAGAAATGAGAAGAAGAGCAAGCACTGCAAATTTCCTCACTCTGTTTTAGCAGGAGTAAGCAGCTTCCCTGGGGCTAAGGATTGGTTTGCACAAGCACCAGAGCAGAACGGGAGCCTCTTGGGCATGGCTGCTCCCGTGCTAGGGAGATGCTCATTGGTAGACCGTGTGCTTTGAATGCTCCCAGATTCAATCCCAGGTAAAGGATCAGGTAGCAGTTAATGGGAAAGAGCTCTGCCTTGGATCCTGTGTCGTGGCTGCTGTCAGTTGGTGTTAGAGTCAGACCATTGGTCCATCTAGCTTGGTGTTATCTCCACAGACTGCTAATGACTTTTCAGGATTTCAGACAAACTTATCTCCTTGCCCTACTTGGAGATGCAGGGAGTTGAATCTGGATCTTCTGCATGCATCGCAGATGCTCTGCCACTGTACTAGACTGGGTGCCCCAGTGCTCTGACACACTGTAAGGCTATTTTAAATGCTCATAAAGCCACCACACTGCTGCCTTACCCATGTGATCAGTTTTCTTCCAAGGTTACCTAGATAGGCAGGGGTGCAGCTGTACTGCAGTGACTCTCTCGCTGCTGATGTTAATGTATGATCTGGGTTGGGTCCAGGCCAGATGTAAGTCATGAGCTGAGGATCACATGCTATAGCTTAATGCGAATCGTACATTTCTGCACTGCATCAATCTGTGGGTGGCTGTCATTGATGGGCACGCTTTACATATGTGTCCGCAATCTTATTCGAAAACAAGAAGTTCAGTTGCACATGTACAAAAATATATAATGGGGAAAAGATCACAAACGTGGACAGAAATGGATAGAACACCACGGGCTGGTGCAAAATCAAAATATAGCAACCTGTGAATTATTATGCATACGATATGGACTATTTGATTCGTTTATGCCTTTCTGTGTGTTTCTTCACTTTATACCCTACAAAGCATCTTGCACCCAAACATTGCAAATGAATCTGTAGCAGAGTTGGCTGCAGTCTGGTGGCTTGGATGCTATGCATGGGATTGATTTTGCTGTTAGACTCTTAACAGTTCAAGAGTAACCCAGCCATCTAGCAACAAATATAGAAGTTTCTTCACTACCACTCTGCATCATATCATAATATATTGCTGCTTTAAGTGCTATTTCCAAGGCTTTAGGAAAAGTGGAAATTGGAAATGTGCTCAGGAAAATAGTTTTTTTCTGTTCCCAGCTGGTGACTACTGAATTGTCGTATTGAAAACCTGCTGCATGATGAATTGCCCGAGTTTTACTATATGAAAACTCACTAATATATTAGACATGCTTCCTTTTAGGCAGAGTGCTGTTAAATTATAATTCCAAATGAAATGATGGGGATGTGGGTTTTATTCCGACATTTGTTACTGACTGCAATAGTCAGAGTTCTATGCTAACCAGTTTCAAAGTGCACATTTGTGGTGCCTTCTTAGCTTAGAAAGACAGGAATTAATCTGTGTGTGGATAAAGGAGAGAGACTTAAAAACAAAAAAACACCAAAGCCTGTAGAATTCATTAACTGGGATACTCCAAGCATTTTCCCTAACAGAACCACTTTTCTTCCTGCAGATCTTAGCTCTGTTCTATAATTTTTCATAGCAACATGTTTAAAAAAAAATGCAGGATATTGTAGCCCTCTTAAGGTGTTCATGAACACACGAGGGAAAAGGTATATAGTGTTGCAATGGCCATATGTCAGCGCTGCCCCCTCCAGTGCCAATCTTGGCAAGTTCAGCACAGAAATCTGAAGGGGACTGGCTGAATAAGCTTAGCAGTCTTCCTGCAACTGGGACATTGAACCTGAGACCTTTTGCATCCCAAGGACGGGCTCTACCACTGAGCTGCAGCCCTTCCCCCAAAGACTTCTAAGTGTGTTCAGCCATGTGTGCTTAGAAGACATTCCAGCTCAATGTGGGAAGGTCGAGGTGGAGTGGATTCACCCGACACACCCAGAAGCATAGGGGTCAAGGGCTGGCACATACTCCCCCCCCTCACATGTACAGGCTGAATGCCCAAAGAGGGCTTATGTGTGTTGCTTTCTGGCAGTGTGATTGTAGTTCTGTTGGTGGACAACTATGAAAGGCAATGTGCATCGTGCTATCTATGGCCAAGCCAAAATGTGGCAGTGGGGAATCCTAGCTGGCCGTTAATTGAGCTGCAGTGTCTAAATTGTGAAGGAATGGAACCTTCCAGAATACCTGTCCTAAACAGCCTAGCTTTGGAGATAGAGGTGGATGGGTGGAGAGATAGATAGATAGATAGATAGATAGATATATGAGATTAAGTGTAGGCAATCCAAAAATTGGCCTTCGAAACAGAAGGAGTTGTGTATAGTAAGGGAAGCTGGGGACCAGTAGAAAACTGAGTGGATGACGCTCCTACAAAATAGGAGTCAAGCGGGAAAGTCCCCAGAGGCAAGATAGCTATAAGTAGAAGAATGAGAATGCAGTGATCTAAGAAATGAAACCTGAAAGAGGATAAGCAGAACTGGGAGAGACCAGAAAAGACTGGGAGAAAGGAAGAGAAGAATGAGCTGGCCCCAACCTAAGTATTATTTACACTTTCCTGCACCCCTTGAACAGGATCAATAGATTATGCTGCCTGGATATCGCCTTTGAGCTTCTATATTGAAATGTTGCTTCATTATAAGATACCGCTCACTTTCAGCTGCTGCTGGGAATAAAACACATTTATCAATTAGCACCCAGAGAGAGTTCATTTGTACTAGCAGTGGGTGGGGTGGGGGACATGAGGCTAAATTGTAGGTGGCGCCAGAGGATATTTATGAACTAGAAGTTCCAGGTTCCTTGATCCCTGTTGGCATTGCCTCTAGGCAGGCAGGGCCAACAGGGAATGAATGGCAGCAGGAGGAAAGGATGAGCACCACAATAAATCAGAGAACCTTGACATCCCAAGGACAGTGGGAGCCAGTGCTGCTGATTGAATTTACAGGCCCCTGAACACATGTCAGTAAATGAATGAGCCCTTTGGTCCTTGGAGCGCATAGATATGGGAACTGACAGCAGATTCGCAGGGACAGGGAGCATCACTGAAAGGCCATTTGTCATGTGTGTATAATATACATAGGTCTATACATACATACATGCATACATACCATATTGCTGGGACTAGGAATACAAGGTGGGTACCTAGAAATGCAGGGAGCCTAAAGAAAATGGAAAAAGTGGAAGGGCAAAAGTCAGCCCTCCACTTTTTCAAAACAGCATTGTAGGAGTTGAGGCACATTACAACTTTGCACTTGGCCTGACAAAATTATACTTTCTCTGGAGTTAAACAATGCATGCTTCTGAAAAGCTAGAGCAAACAGCTTTCCCCTTCCTTCCTTCCTTCTGTCCTTTCTTTCTTTCTTTCTTTCTTTGGAGAGGTGAAATGGTAGACAAGAAAGGGTTGTGACTTCTCTGAAAAGTCTTTTTGTTACCCACCCCTTTAAAAGGGGCTCCCTTAGTTGTATGTGTTTGCCTGCAATGTATCTGCATAAGCTCTAAGCTTTGGGTAGGGTATGTATACAGTCGGGCTTTACACGTCTGTAAAAATTGTTGACCCCTTCATGACTAAATTTAACATCTTTATTTAGCAGGAGAAATAAACTAGCATGGCAATGAGAAGTATAAAGACAAATCCTGTAAAGACAATTCCTGAATGAATGAAAGCAGAACAACATTCTGTCTCCTATTATTTAGTGAACTGTAGGCTATAATAACCTTGATGGCAGAAAGTGAGGAGGAATTAAAGAACCTTTTAATGAGGGTGAAAGAGGAGAGCGCAAAATAGGGTCTGAAGCTCAACATCAAATAAAACTAAGATCATGGTCACTGGTTCCATCACCTCCTGGCAAATAGAAGGGGAAGAAATAGAGGCAGTGAGAGATTTTACTTTCTTGGGTTCCATGATCACTGCAGATGGTGATAGCAGTCACGAAATTAAAAGACGCTTGTTTCTTGGGAGGAAAGCAATGACAAACCTAGACAGCATCTTAAAAAGCAGAGACATCACCTTGCCGACAAATGTCTGTATAGTTAAAGCTATGGTTTTCCCAGTAGTAATGTATGGAAGTGAGAGCTGGACCATAAAGAAGGCTGATTGCCAAAGAATTGATGCTTTTGAATTCTGGTGCTGGAGGAGACTCTTGAGAGTCCCATGGACTGCAAGAAGATCAAACCTATCCATTCTGAAGGAAATCAGCCCTGAGTGCTCACTGGAAGGACAGATCCTGAAGCTGAGGCTCCAATACTTTGGCCACCTCATGAAAAGAGAAGACTCCATGGAAAAGATCCTGATGTTGGGAAAGATGGAGGGCAGAAGGAGAAGGGGACGACAGAGGACGAGATGGTTGGACAGTGTTCTCAAAGCTACCAACATGAGTCTGACCAAACTGCAGGAGGCAGTGGAAGACAGGAGTGCCTGGCGTGCTCTGGTCCATGGGGTCACGAAGAGTCGGACACGACTAAACGACTAAACAACAACAATAAGGCTGTAATATTCTTGCACCAATGTACCAGTTCTCTAGATTGTTGCTGTCTTCTTCTGCTCAGCATGTTTGTGCCTGCTATTTTTTTCTGTTCTGGCAGAGATAGTACTCAGCCTCCCCCCCCCCCCGGCAAATAACAATACTTTGAAGGTATTTGATGAGGATAACTTTCCATAATTCAGTTGTGCCCTACTCCAAATGATATTGGGCGAAGTCACTGACTCTGCCTAAGAAACTACCTAAGAGGTTTTATAAGTGTTGTTCTAACAAAAGAGTAAGTAGTGAAAGATGGCTGACTGCTTAGCCAAAACATTCAAAGGTTAAGATTACAGTGCTCAAGTCATTTACCCTGAAGAGGCATTGCTAAAATAAAAAAAGGATTTCTCCAGAGTAAGTGGTTTGAAGCCTGATCTAATTGTTGATGCCACTGAAAGGAATAAATGCCAGGCACTAAGTTGGGATATGATGTCTTTCTAAACAGTGTGTTTTTGGTGCAAATGTAAAAAGCATGTGAAGGAATGTTTCAAAACAATAAGATTTTAAACAGAAGTATGGCTAAGTCTTTGCTTGGTGGCTGAAACTTGGCTGAACCCAGAAACCGGGATATTAAAATATCAGACTATAGAATTTATAGAAGTGACAAAGTCAGCAAGGAGGAGGAGGCGTGGCTGGCTGTTTGAGTAAAAAGAGTGCTTTGAGTAAAACTGCATGTGTAGACTGGATAACATGACAAAGGCAATGTGAAATGGCAAACCATTATTCATAAGAAACTGTGCGACCTCCAAGGGAGAAGGAAACAATCTGGACCAACAAGATGTATTACTGCTTCTACCATAACAACTCAACATTACACTTGGATTTAACAAGTTGCTAGAGGCTGTACAGAGTACAAAAACGGCATAGTTTCTGCCCAGATACTCAGGGTGCTTCCAGGCTACCTGTTTATTGGCCATTAATCCTGATCTGCTTGCAGGGGGATTTGACAACATTGAGTATATATTATGACTGTCACCATGCAGGCCAATTTAGGAATATTCCCCACACCACCCCGGCCCAGATGTAGTGTTCACACTTGATTGGCTGGTTTTCTCAGCCAAAGTGCTGATGATCATCCGCACTCAGCACATGTAGAATGCCAACATCTCGTATTAGTAGAATCAGCAGAGACGATCCACTGCACCAGTGGTAGGTCAAAAGACTTATGAGAGGAGGTATTTTTTTCTTTGACGTTCTTCAAGTTGCAGCTCCTAGTTCAGTGCTTAACAGTTGCAGCTGAGAGCAACGTCAAGAAGTGCTCTAAGGTAGAATCCATACAAACTGTACCAGGACATCATTCAAAAGACCTACATTAGGGCCTTGGAGCTGATGTGGAAGGGGGCAACAGGTGATGATTTTGGGAGAATGATGATAAAGGAGTAGTAGTATTCAGCCGTAGCAAGATATCTACATGTAGAGTGATCTGTATCACTATAGTACTATCTGTCTCACTCATAGGTGTCATTTGATATGTGTTGTGTTGACTTCATAAAATAAAAGTGGATTATTTGATGAAAAAGTGAAAACATCATTTATTGGGATTTGATGGCATCTTCTGCATTCACAAACCAAGTTAGGAGAAACAATTGAATATACTTGTTAAGATACACTCACACACACACACACACACATGGCTTGGTCTTCTGAAAATTGCCAAATTGTAGTGAGCATTCTGTGCTTTGATTTTTCAGAGTGTTGTACTAGAAATCTTAATTTTAAGGATTAGACAAGAGTAATAAACAAATTTTGTTAAGTGGCTGAAATAAATAAAAATTGTAAATATATATATAAAAGGTTTCCTGCTGTGATCCTACCAACGAGGTGGTGGAAGATTCAGTCTCCAGTTCCCACATTCTATTTCTTTAACATATGTCTTACAGAACCATGGAAAATGAAGATAAGATTTCCAATTTTCCATGTATTTAACAGGGGGTGGGGAAGTAGAACAGCATGAGAAACAATGGAGTCCAGATATTTTTGGATCCCCATTACTTAAATGGCCAATATATCCTTTCAGGAAGCAGAGTGAATTTTGGAGGAAAACAGTAAGTGTAACAGGACTTCTTTTATAAATAGACATAGGGTTTTTTTTCCAGTCCAGCAATTCCCCAAACCTGCATCTTCTGGAAAACCCTATCAATAGCACATGGTGCTTAGTCTGATGCTACATATAGAATTGAATCATGGCATTCTTGCATTTTATGGTTGTCGGGTGTGTCTAGGATCCTGTATGTGTCCTCTCCACAGCAGCTAACAACAGCTTTGGAGGGTGCATGTGTTAGATTAAGAAAATGGCACAGGATAATTTGGAAGCCCCCTGTCCCTGGCAGCATTTAAAGTTAACTCAAAATATCAGGATTTGGAATCTTGGATCTCCTTGTGCAATGTGTAGTTTGGCCTTGCAATGCAAAACACAAAGAAACTATCCTAGAATTATATAACCCGGACTGCTATCAAACGATATGGTGCATCCTTCAGATAGTCTGAACAAGTTCTCCAAAGACTTTTTGAAATGATGTGTTTACTCACTGTTGCTCTTACTAGCATTACCACTATTCAGTAATATTTGAATATACGAGGCTTTTGCGCTGTTCTGAAGTGTCAGGGACTGCACTCTACAACGTCCATGTCAGAGGCTCTCTTGGAAGCAAGAATCATGCTAATAGGCACAGGAAACTGGATTAAGACAAGGGAAGGTGAGGTGGGCCAAGTAAATGAAGTTCCCCATCAAGCAGCTGATCAGCCACAACAGTTGTTTTTAAAGAAAGCTCTTCATATGTTGCCCAGTTCCTGCGCATGCACCCAGCTGGATCCAAGCCCTTGTCTTGAGATCCAGTAGTCCATAACATTTACTGGGTTGGTTTCCCTGCCAACCATCCAACTCATTTTTGAACTCTTCCAAGAAAATGAGATGAACTGAGACACATAGGAAGCTGTCTTATATTGCATCATGCCACTGGTCTATCTAGCTCAGTATTCCAAGGTTTCCCAAACTTGGGTCTCCAGCTGTTTTTGGACTACAACTCCAATCATCCTAAACTAGCAGAACCAGAGGTCAGAGGTGATGGGATTTGTAATCCAAATACCGCTGGAGATCCAGGTTTGGGAAACCTTGGTCTACATTGACTGGCAGTAGTTCTCCAGGGTTTCAGGAAAGAGTCTCCTAACAATTTGCAACCCCCTTAAGAAACTACAGCTCCCAAAATTCTTTGGGGGAAGCCATGACTGTTTAAAGTGGTACCATAGAGCTTGAAATGGATGGTGCAAATGCGACCTTAGTTCAGAACCGCAATGATCTTTCCCTAGAGTTGTTCTTATTCTGGAATTAAGCATTCCTCAAGAATATATAACAAATGCCCCGCAGGGAGTTGCAGCGTCGACCAGGGATAAAATCTATGCAGTGTTTAGGGACTTGTGTAAAATTTCATTGAAGAAATGGTGAAGGATGGCTCTTTCGCCTCTGGTTTTCTCTGGGCTTTGTTAAATTGATTTCTCCTGGAGGTAATTTGTATTTCAGGCTTTCTAATTAAATATGTAACTCCTCTACTGTGAATTTTTCAGCTCTTCGTAGCCAGTCAGCATAATCTGTCACATATATCACTGCCTTTCTGTTAGCACGAGGAATTGCTTTTGCCTTCTCAGGAGTCTTGTGTTGTTTTTGAAAAGCATTTTACACCTCATAAGTAGTCAGAGGAAGGCTTATATATTTGGAAATCATTTGTAGCTCTCAGCACATGTCACTTAGGTTGGTCTTGTACCTAGTTGGTTGCTCAGATCAGATATGAAGAAGAAGCATCCATCATTTGTCCTACCTCAGGGCCATCACCATGTCATTTCTGCTTTCTTCATGAAATTTGGAAATGCTTTGAATACACTTTATTGTTTTTGTTTAGGCCATACCCTGAGCACCACACTCTAGGGGGGAAAAAAGAATCTCCTCATTTTAAAGCCTTATTTTTTATACATCTGGCATTCTAAACTCCCCCCCCCCCCGCCACCATGCTTTAAACACAGAAAAGGAAAAGGGGGGGACACTTCTGGGCTCTTTGCCTCTTAGATTCTCCTCAATGTGCCAAAGTGGTGACCAAAAGTGCATACAATATCCCATCTGAGGCCCGTTCAGGTTCAAGTTAAACTGCAGCTCAGCTGTATAAAAACCTTTAGTAGGATCCATGTCATACAAGATGAGTTGTTAAGCCTTAATTTTATGTGTGCATTATCATGTTTTCTGCTTGCACTTTGGCTCTGATGGCTTCCTCAAATCACCCTTAACATTGACCACTTTAATGCATAAGCGAAGTGGGGATTAGGCTGGTAACTCCACAGGAAAGTGGAAAATATAACAAACAGATGCCTCGTTTCCTCCATGGTTCTCTCCCTGCCCCCCCAATATTTAATTCTATCATTCACTGTTGTTTTCCTGGTGCCTTTCTTAATACAGTGGTACCTCAGGTTACAGACGCTTCAGGTTACAGACTCCGCTAACCCAGAAATAGTACCTCGGGTTAGGAACTTTGCTTCAGGATGAGAACAGAAATTGCGCGGCAGCAGCGGGACGCCCCATTAGCTAAAGTGGTACCTCAGGTTAAGAACAGTTTCAGGTTAAGAACGGACCTCCAGAACGAATTAAGTTCTTAACCTGAGGTACCACTGTATGTGTGTGTGTGTGTGTGTGTGTGTGTATACACTAAGTGTACAGTTGTTATCCATGCACTACACACACTCTAGGTACCTTTTCTCAAGGCAGAGCTCCGGTTTGAGATGGATGAATCTCTCAATTTTGTTTTCTCCCATTTTTCCAGTCTTAAATTCAGTTCTTCATGTTTCCACATCAGTGTGAATTTTTAAAAAGTCCTCATGAAAACTCGCCAGCGTTTCAGTGCCCATATCTCCCAATGTACACATTTTTATATGTCATTTCCCCTAATGTGCACATTTGCAGAAGTGCAAATCGAGAAGCATGACCACTTCAGTTCACGTGTTGTTTCAGGAACTGTGAACTAGGGAGTTTCATATTAAAATGCGAACAAGATTTCTTTGCCGTCCCTAGCTCTGGTTGAAGGAAACGTGGCACTTAGAGTGCCCTTACCACAATATTCCTTCTGGGGATGTGGGTGGCACTGTGGTTTAAACCACTGAGCCTCTTGGGCTTGCCAATCGGAAGGTCGGCGGTTCGAATCCCCACAACGGAGTGAGCTCCCGTTGCTGTGTTCCAGCTCCTGCCAACCTAGCAGTTTGAAAGCACACCAGTGCAAGTAGATAAATTGGTACTGCTGCAGCGGGAAGGTAAACGGCGTATCTGTGTGCTCTGGCTTCTGTCATAATGTCCTGTTGCACCAGAAGCGGTTTAGTCATGCTGGCCACCTGACCCAGAAAGCTGTCTGTGGACAAATGCCGGCTCCCTTAGCCTAAAAGCGAGATGAGCGCTGCAACCCCATAGTCGCCTTTGACTGGACTTAATCGCCCAGGGGTCCTTTACCTTTACCTTACCTTATTCCTCCTGGGGAAATATCATTTTGCTCCTCCCACCTCTTTAACCCATTGTTTAGATCCAAGAGTTGGCTATATTGGAATAAGGTTGTGTGAGTGTTGTAGACCTCTATTGGATAGTGCCCATGATGTTTACTAGTAAGAAACACCAAAACTCAAGTCCTATCCTCCAAAGCCTTGTTATTATTCAATTATAAACTTTATAAAGTTTTTTTAAAAAATGTATATATTTAAAGTGCTTTAGGCTGCAATCTTACCTGAAGGTAAGACTCACTAAACTCATGTAGACTTCTGGGCAGACAGGTGCAGGATCATGCTGTTGGGGATTGATCGCTCCTGCAATTTTACTCCAAGGCAGACATGCTCCTATGGCCCAGCCTTGCCTGGGCTGATTGGAGTTGTGGTCTAAAATATTTGGAGGGCACCCGGTTCGTGAAGGTTGATGTAGCCCATAACGATGCCAATAAACAGAAGTTGCCAGCATCATCAAGGCTTCCTCTTTCCTTAGCAGTTCCTCAACATGTTATGGCAATTTCCTTTTTTTAATTTTTAAAGATTTGATGATGAAAGTATTCTGCAGTAGGGCTATCTATTCTACAGTATAACTGGGATACCTTTGTTTTGCTACGTGGAATCTGATGATGGATTCACAGTAGTGCAAGTATAGCACTAGAAGAAAAGGGAAAAAACAGATTGTTGTGTGGAAAGGGCCCCCCGACGCTGTTTTAATAGCCACCCTCCCACGCAATCACAGCAGTAGCCTCTTTATAGATCTCCTTTTATCATCTTACTGTGCCCCTTTTTAACTTGACTGCTTAAATTACTATGTTAAGAGCCGGCATCCTCCAGTTCCGAAGGGATCAGGCCAGTAATCTAGACTCTCTCTCTTTCTCCCTTTCCATCTCTCCCTCTTTGGGTCAGAAACAGACATTTTTTTTCCTGGACGAGAAGAAAATTGCTTCCAAATGCTGTGAACAAGGCCTTTCCCGACAGTTTCATAGATTTATAGAATCAAACTGCAGGCTTTTTATTTTAATTTTTAAAAAGGAAGCGCTTAGAAAAAAAATTTCTTTACAGTGTGGGTGCTGCATTAGTTGTAGTAATCAGTTGGCATTCGTATGCTTATACAACTAATTATATTAGGGCTGCCATATGTCCAGATTTCAAAGGCAGAAATGATGTCCAGGGGGAATTTCCGAAATGTTGTGCTTTGTCCTGCCTGGCAAAAATCAGGCAAAATAATGGTTGTTTTTTTTGGCGTTTTTGTAAAAAAAGGAAGCCCCACAGCTTTGGGGTTTGTCTTAAAAAAGCTCAACAATTTTGGGACATTTATTCTGCCAAATTGCTTCAGCAAACTCATCCTATGGGTACCTGCAAAGAAATGAAGCCCTAGTACTTTTATAGCTGAGTGAAAGCTTGTTGGCTTCCTGTCCTGGGCTCTGCATCTTCTTGTTCAGTATTAGAGCAGTGGTGGACAGCCTCAGGCCTGGTGACTGAATTTGACCCTCCAGACCTCTCTTTCTGAACTTTGGGGCTCTGCACAGGCCACATAAATACATTTTCATGTGAACTTTACTGAATGGAAGGTGGTACAAGTGACACTGAAGCCTGCCCAGACGTCTAGGTGCTGCTCAGTTTCTTGACCCCCTAATTATGTGAAGTATTTTTTTTATTTTCATGGCTTGATCGGATTTTAACACTTGTATTTAAGGTCACCCACATATATGGGGCAGTTTATAAGCATGTTTCTGAAAGCAAGCAGGAAGATACGATAGCTTGAAAAAGAGGGCTTTGTGCGTGGTTTGGCTGCAGATTTGTTTCCTGGTGGAATATTGAGATTCTCTCTCTCCGTTTGTATAAGATAATTTAATATTTCATTTTTAACTACAGATGATCAACCCATGGTCCTCCAAATCTTGTTGGACTCCAACTTCCATCAGAAGCAGACTTAGGGGAGTGGGACCGGTGTGGTCGCACTGGGCTCAGAGCCTTGGGGACACCACAACTATGAAGTAGGCTGGAAAGTGACAGGCAGAGGGCACACCCCAAATTTTGGCATTGCTGAGATTTGAGACCCCAAGGTCTGCCACTGCTTCCATCAGCCCCAGCCAGCCTGGTCATTGTGCAGAGATGATGGGAGTTGTAATCCAACAACCTCAAGAGGACCAAAGTTTCTCCCCTCCCCTGTTAAAATAAGAAGGAGAACAAAGTCCCACCTAACTATCATAGGTCAATTGTTTAATGCAGCAAAGAGCATTATGAAACGATTGGATTCCACCCTCTCAAAATAAAAGATGGCTGAAGATTAATCTAAGTAAATAATCCCATTATAAATAAATTTTGGTGTTACGACTTTCTGAACACAGTACGGTACATCTGTCAGGGACTGGGCAGAGGAGGAATGGTGGAGACCGCCTCCCCAGCCTGACCCTTCCAGAAGAGAAGACAGTTCAGAATTATAACAGGGGGTTGAGGGAGATCACAGCTCAGAGGCAGATGAGGGGGAAAGCTGGGAAATAATGGGAGAGGAGGAGGAGGAGGAGGAGGAAGCAACAGCTGACGGACACAGTGTCTTTAGAAAGCATTCCAGACCCCCTCCTCTCCCAGAACCTGGCGAGCCTTGAAAGTAGGAGAGCAAAGGGCCATCAGCACTACCATGAGGAAATGGGAGAAAAAGTGGGTGGAGTCACTTGGGACGATGCCATTATTCCAAGAGGCTGTATTCCCAAGCTTCTCTCTGTGACTATTGAATAAAAAGCAGGTGGTAATGACTTTTCCTTGTCTTGTCTGTTCCTGGCAACCTGCACTGGTGGTTGGTTCCCCTGCTGCCTGACAACATCAGTGAAGGGCAAACCAACTGGTGCAGCTATAGAAAATATGTTAGGAATTGTCCATCTGAGGCCCCTGGTAATTAGAGGCTAGTCTGTGGAGATTGACAGGGTAAATCACCAGCGAATGTTTACACAACAAAACATATGCCCAGTACAATATCCTACGCTGATGTTACTGAAACCAGTGTCCGGAAATGTACAGTGGAAATAAGACCTGGTACCTTTCAGGTGCCAAGGCAAACATCAATTACAGCACAGTGTGAGAGGAGTCATAAGAAATACTACCGCGTATCAGTAGTTCAACAAAGTCAGCACTTTTGTGTAATTGCAGGGGAAAGGGCTGCAAAACATTACGGATTCCAGCAAGAAACGGCCCTTTATACTTTAAAACCGATCCTTGATAAAACAATGCTGGGGTCATGAGAAGGCTACTTTGCCAATTTTGCTCTCGCCGTGGGATCCGCGGACATCTGGTTGAGCTGCGGAAGCTGGAAAACGTCTTTAATATTCTCCTGACAGTAAAAATGGACATGTGGAAAACATTCTAACCTGTTAATCTGTGGTGCTCCTGAAAAAAAAAGGGGGAAGAAATAAGGAGGGAGGAGGAAGGGACATTTGGCTTTATACTTTGTGATGATGAATAGAATGTCTCCAGGTCCAGCTGTAAATAAGTTAATGGCACTGGAAAGGAGACGGCCGTCTCTGTTTCCCCAAATGGAGCTGAAAACGAGAGTGCACCTGTGCAGCTCTCCGGTTGCAATAAATGCCAGGAGTTGCATTTAGTCTGGCCAGATAGTTGGACAACTTTATTTTTATCCTTGTAAAAAGAAAGAAAGAAAGACAGAAAAGATTAGTGAAGGTTGTTTGCAATGTTTTAGGTCTTCCGCACTGACACTGTTTGATGGATTGAGGTTACGACTCCCTCCCTTTTGGGCCCTCAAGATCAACCTTTTCCAACCTTGGGTTTCCAGGCGTGGTTGAACTACATCTCCCATCTTCCCTAGCTAGCAGGACCAATGTTCAGGGATGATGGGAGTTGTGGTCCAACAACATCTGGGGACCCAAGCTAAAGAAAGGCTGCTGTAGATTATAAGACTAAAATGTGGTTAAGATGTGGAAGTTACTGTTTCACATTCATAGCTTGTACAGTAGAACGGCGCTTCTACCAGAGACCCGGATCGACTCACGAACGGACCTCCGAAACGTATTCCGTACGTGAGTAGAGGCTCCACTGTATATGATACAAGGTTCATTTTGGTTCCTTAGCCTCAGGTGACATTGATCCTTGGTAAATTCTGATGAAGTGAAAACCTGAACCAGAGAGACATAAAAAAAAATCTGCACTGACATGCTGATGTACTCTTCACACTGTCTTACTGTTTATTCTTTGTATAACATTTTATTTTATTTTATTGTTTATCGCATAAATAAAGAATGGTGGGGCTTTTCCCCTGCAATGTGCTTCCAAATAATCTCCACCTAAAAACAATGTAGAAAAAGAACCAGAAATGATGCATTTACAGATTAGCTGGAAACACAGGGTCTAAGCCATGAGTTGTATTGCTTTAACATCTGTCTGTTCCACAGTGAAGGTTTACCAGAATATATCTTGGAGTCTTTGGTGCAAGTTTTCATTGCTGGATAAATAATCCAGAAGAACTTTTAGTACGATAACGTTGTGAATGTTGAAGGTGGCCTTGTCCAAACACCTGCAACCAAGACTGGATCTTCAGGGCAAGGTTGCATATCTAGACACTCCTAAAAGGAAAAATAAGGTGTTTTTTTTTCAACTGTTGCCCTGAGACACTGGAAAGAAGCCCCCATAAAAAGCAGGCCAATTAATATGGGGAGAGGGGGAGGAATTGTAACATTTCTTTTAGCTTTTAGGCTAAAACATGGGTAGGCAAAATATGGCCTGGGGGCCGGATCGGGCCCAATCGCCATCTAAATCCAGCCCGTGGACAGTCCGGGAATCAGTGTGTTTTTACATGGGTAGAATGTGCCCTTTTATTTAAAATGCATCTCTGGGTTATTTGTGGGGCATAGGAATTCGTTCATTATTATTTTTTCAAAATATAGTCCGGCCCCCCACAAGGTCTGAGGGACAGTGGACTGGCCTCCTGCTGAAAAAGTCTACTGACCCCTGGGCTAAAACAACAAAGTGTTGTGGGGCTAAGATCCTGCTGCCAGGTTTTACAGTGGTACCTCGGGTTACAGGCGCTTCAGGTTACAGACTCCACTAACCCAGAAATAGTACCTCGGGTTAAGAACTTTGCTTCAGGATGAGAACAGAAATTGTACTCTGGCGGCACAGCGGCAGCAGGAGGTCCCATTAGCTAAAGTGGTGCTTCATGTTAAGAACAATTTCAGGTTAAGAACGGACCTCCAGATCGAATTACCATAAGTTCTTAACCTGAGGTACCACTGTACTCTGTTTTGGGGACTTTGCTGTGAGAAGTCTGGACTTTTAAAGCTGTCCCATTAGTTTGAATGGGGATTGCTTAACACTCAGTCTGAACTGAATGGGACTCAAGCAGGCATAAACTTTGGAAAGGTTTTACCCTTTGTTTTGTAGGAATTTGTAAAAACTTTTGCTTATAACAACTTCATGAATGGAGCCAGTTATTGCCATTTTAAAATGGAGTGCATCCAATGATGAGAGACCAAGTTACTCAGGGCTGTGTACGCCCCATACATTTGAAGCACATGATTCCCCCCCCCAAGATTCCTGAGACGTGTGGTTTATCTCTCACTGACCTACAATTCCCAGCACCCTTAACAAATTACCCAGGATTCCTTGGTGAGGGGAACAATGTGTTTTCAACATCTGGTGTGTATGCAGACTAGATCCCAATCTCAACAGTTGCACCCTTTTCATTTAATACTTAATTTAGTGTCTGGTAACATGTCCGTTTTGGTGGGGCAGAGCAGGTTTTTGCAGCACTTCACACATTGAATTTTCTATCGGTACTACATCAAATATTTCAAGTTTGAGTCAAAGTGAAACACTTCTCAGTGTGTTGATTTGAAGAACAAAATGATTTGTTGTGGGTGGGTGGGTGGGTGGGGGAGGAAGATGGCCAATGCCACAAAAGCCCCACCCCATGGCAGCCATGTTTTCTGCGTGTGACAGCCATCTTATTCACAAAAACAGTGTGATGCCCATCTCTCTCCATTCCCCCTCAGTATCAGAGCACTTGACTTCTGGGTCACACACAAGACTGCAGCCAGAAGTCATTCAACATGGAAACAACTGGGGAGAAGGGAGGTTGCATTGTTAAATATTAAAAATTGGCCCAAGGCCTGTATCACTCATGGGGGCTATTGATAGGAGACGAACCCTGAATGTGACATTTTGCCACTGGCCCTCTTGATCTTGATGCAGTCCTGCTGAAAATTATAGCTTTTGTCTGGAGCTGAGAAATGTAGAACACCACACATTTTACATCTATATTTATCTCTAAACACACAGAGAGATGCAACAAAATGTGCAATTTTGAGGCTTGTGAAACTCACATAACTATAACATTCTGTATTGTAGAAAGCACTGGCTCTTAGATAGGGTTGCCATTTTTCAAACTGAAAATCTGGGCGGCCAAAAAAAAAAAAAATGCAATTTTCTGAATTTTTTTTTAAGGGAAATCAGCAAAAATGGCACTGCCGACATGGGCTGCCATTCGTCTGGGTTTTCCTGGACATTTGACAGACCACAGTATTCCTGATATATGTCTCGAAAATTTAGGACATATGGCAAGCCTACAGGGCATACATTTAAGCTGCCATTTTTACGCCCTTAGTAGTGTCACATTCCCCACTCTGCTAGTTTGCACATCCTATCTTCAAAAACCCCAATGCTGAATAATGGGGACATCTTATTGTCCACTTAGCAAGCAGCTTAAACAGAAAAAGTTGCCCAGTTACCAGTAGTACAAACAGAAAATGGCACATCTTGAGGCAACAGTGACTCCAAGTGGTCAGTGAAGGAACAGTTTTCATCTTGTTTTTCTTTTTTAACAAAACGTCATAGCAAAATAAGTTATTCACTTCATGCATATCCACCTTATTTTTGTGATTGTAAGTTGTTTTAATCAGCTTTTCACGTTGTGTTTTAATGTTGTGACCTGCCCTGGGACCTGAGGGTGAAGGGCAGCTAATAAAGAATAATAATTTAGATTTAATTTAAAGTACTGTGTCCAAAAACCACAGCCCGTACATGGGAAGTCCAAAATGAACTCCATAAGCATTTCAATTTGGGTGTCTTTGCATGCCAAAATGTGGAAGTGATTAAACACCAGGCAGGCCCCAATACAGCCCAGGCTGCATTTGGCTTGCTGGGTCCCAGTTATTCAGACCAGTGGGATGTGTGTGTTTAATTGTTAGCTTCAAATGAAACTTCAGATTACACTGTCTGCAGATATTTGAAGGAACCCACACAATGATTAAGCCGAAACTGAGTGCCAAAAAAAATCCATTTTGCTTGATTGCAGTGGGGG
The DNA here is from genome assembly GCF_009819535.1 of Lacerta agilis. NCBI lineage: Eukaryota > Metazoa > Chordata > Lepidosauria > Squamata > Lacertidae > Lacerta > Lacerta agilis. The sequence goes on along the minus strand of NC_046314.1, from coordinate 30,416,163 downwards.
AAACATGCCAAATGCAAGAGAAGATAGATGCGGATGACTGGGACGATCTGTTTGAGAAATACTTGGAAAATTATTTTCATCCATGTTCAAAAGCATGAAACCTCTGTTCTGTCCCACAGCTGCAATTCAGAGCATATATATGAACACTGAGGTTCCAGTGAGTGCTTTCCACCTAGTGGATGGTTCCTTCCCTGCTTTTGAACACATCAGCTTAATCTACTGGTTCTCCAGAGCTTATTGATATCATCACCACCACCATCATCATCATCATCATTTGGATTTCTTACCCATCTCTTTCATCCTATGGTCACACAGCAGGTTGCAGTAGTATAAGAATGTACAAATATGTTTCAGAAATTATGTTTTTTTTTAACGGTAGGTTCAGATATACAGTTGTACCTTGGATCCCGAATGCCTTGGTACTCGGGTGTTTTGGCTCCCGAATGCAGCAAACCCGGAAGTGAGTGTTCTGGTTTGCAAACGTTCTTTGGAACCCAAATGTCCAACGGGGCTTCTGCAGCTTCTGATTGGGTGCAGGACGTTCCTGCAGCCAATCAGAAGCTTTGCTTTGGTTTCTGAACGTTTTAGAAGTCGGACGGACTTCCAGAATGGATTCCGTCCAAGGCATGACTGTACAGTATAACAAAGCAGGGATGTGGCAACCTTGCCAGATAACTCAAATTATTGTCTAAAATAAGCCACGTAAAGCACAAGTTTAAATGTAGAATAGAAAATGAAGAGAAAATGCATCTGAATCAATTCAGAAAAATTGCCCGCATTTACAGAGTGCAGAAAATGCTCTCTACGTGTGTTGGCCTTTTTGTTTATTTGTTTTTTTTTAGTTCAGTACACTCCAGTGAGCATACTGAATTGAGAATTATTGCTTTTGATTGTTTTCCAGATGGGAGTTCATGTTGTGGATTCTGCTGCTGCCGGCTTAGGAGGTTGCCCCTATGCGAAAGGTGCCACAGGCAATGTTGCCACAGAAGATGTGCTATATATGCTGAATGGCTTAGGAATCAATACGGTAAGCTGTTTTTCATGTACCTCTTAAACTTTTGCAGATTTCTTAAGACTATGGATTGGAAGTCTTGCTAGCTATGTTGATTTCAATACATACACACAGGCAAGCAACTGGGCATGTCGGTATGAATCATTCTGATGCATTTTGAGGAAATGTTAAACCATTTAGCTTGCTTTTGATCCTGTTGAAAAAAGAAGAAGAAGAAGAAGAAGAAGAAGAGGAGGAGGAGTTTGGATTTAATATCCCACTTTATCACTACCCCAAGGAGTCTCAAAGAAGCTAACAATCTCCTTTCCCTTCCTCCCCCACAACAAACACTCTGTGAGGTGAGTGAGGCTGAGAGACTTCAGAGAGAAGTGTGACTAGCCCAAGGTCACCCAGCAGCTGCATGTGGAGGAGCAGGGAATCGAACCTGGTTCACCAGATTACGAGTCTACTGCTCTTAACCACTACACCACACTGGCTCTGAAAGGGTGACTTTGCAAACATTTGCTATGAGAAAATAAACTTCTCAACCGACCAAGATGTGGATTCATTAAGGTTCTCTTTGGGCATCCTCCTGGCTGCATTAGAACTTGCTTATCCATGAGTTGCCTGTGCAATGGATGGGAAAACATTTAAATGATTCAGACATGTGAGCATGGCCACTCACATGGGTCTTTCCCCTGGAACTGATACCCATTCCTCCCGGACATTGACAGTCCCATGGAAAAGGCGTGTGAAATCAGCTCTCATTCTTTGGTTTACTTCACCTTTCTCCCTGTCTCATGTATTATTGTTATTATCAACAAATTACTTCCCACAAGGCATCTCAAAGCGGTTAGCAATACGTACCGGTATATAAAAGCACCGCTTATCTAAATACAGTTAAAACAATTGCACATATTAAAACAAATTCAAAGCAAATGTGGGGAAAAAATCACAAACAAACCACAACAAAATGAAGGAATGAAATCAGTTTCAAATCCTCAACTACAGATACCATATGGGGTAGCAATCTCCACTTAGAAGGCTTGCTGAAAGAGGAAAGTCTTCAAAAAGCTCCCAAATAACAATATGAAAATAAAGATATGACTTTGCATACACATCCAGCCAATATTTTCAGGATGGGGATACACACCCATGCTTGTCCCTTCAAAATAAATGAGCCCCCATTCAAAAAACCCAAAGCACCAGTTCCCCAAACAACTACTAGTACTAGGTCTGAGAGTTCTGAGAATTTATCATTTTCATGTCCCATAGCATTTCTCTCTTGACAGCAGGCACCACTTACAAATCCTGAATGTTGCCTCATGTTTACCTTTGATCTGTTCTATCTCCTCGCTTCCTCTCACCACTATGTTCCTGTTCTTGCTTTGTTGACTGAAGTCGTTTTGAGAGGGACACAATGAACGAAATGCTTTTTGAATTCCTGCCAGCATTTTCCAATGGGCTCTGCTCATTGGGGCGACGGCTAATGCCTGTTTTAAAACGGCATTGAAAATGATTCGTCGGGGTGTCAGTTAGCTGAAGGAAAACTGAAAAGTTGAGAACATCTGCAGGCAGAGTGTGCGGTGCTCCAAAGGTCAGCTTGGTCTCACAGATTTATAACATCTGGGGAGATTTGTCAGGAGGCAAAAATATGATTTGAGGTGGCTTAAGTGCTTTCCCAACCCTGTCAAATTTGTGTACCAAAATCAACAGGGTTCAGAAATAGTATTTGGTATTGTTGCACTTCAAATTGAAGCACATGTTATTTATTTGAATGATTTATAAACCTCTCCTCATTGTTCGCACGACCCCAGAGCAAGAGACATTAAAATACAATAAAACAATATTTCATTTAAACACAGCTTTAATGTAGAAAACAGACACTATTCTAGCAACATAACTACATCATCCAAGCAAGAGGCACTACTTGAGCCAAATGCTTGGGTGGGCAGTTGTGTTTTACTGTCATTCACAACTCCCATCAGTGTTTTGGTGCTGCTTGCACCTGAGAGGAGAGGGCATTCCAAAGTCAGGGTGATCCTACAGCATAGCTGTCAACTTTCCCTTTTTTGTGGTAAATTCCCTTATTCCAGCACCGTTTCCCACTGCAAAAAAGGGAAGGTTGACAGCTATGTCCTACGGAGGTGCCAGGCATCAGAGGATCCAACCCCCCAGGCAGGTAGCCAGGAATGGATAAGACAAGGAAAGTTCTTACCAATGCTATTTATTCAATATTCACAGAGAGAGGTTTAGAAATGCAGCCTCTTGGAGTAATGGCATTGCTCCAAGTGAGTCTCCACCTCCTCCCTCTCTCCTTTCATGCGTCATCACTACAGGTGCTGGAAAGTGCCCTCTGCCTCTGAGCTCTCTGCTCTCCTACTTTCAATGCCTGCCGGGTTCTGGAAGAGGGGGAGTTTGGAATGCTTTCTAAAGACACTGTGCCCATCATCTGTCCCCCCCCCATGGTGCTTCTTCTTCCTCCTCTCCCATTATTTCCCAGCTCTCTCCCCCACCCCACCCCACATCTTCCTTTGATCTGTGACCTCCCTCAAACCCCTGTTGTAATTTTGAACTGTCTTCTTCTCTGGAAGGGTCAGGCTGGGGAGGTGGTCTCCACCATTCTTCCTCTTCCCAGTCCCTGACAGGAGGATGCTTTATCATGACTTGCTCATTGTGACACTATGAGAAGACAATCCCTTCATGATTTCAAAGTTTCCCAGATTTTTAGAGTGTTTACCGCACAGTTACTTAGAAATGAACTCATCCATTTCAGTTATATTCATCTCTGAGTGTAAGTGTGCATGGGATACCAGCTTGAATTTGAATTAAGTAGGTTGCATTTTGGATTCTCTAAACAGCTCACCCATCTTAGTCTTAGGGTAGAGTTTACTAACACGCCCCCCCCCATATGAAGAAGGGGAAGGAGAAGGAGAAGGAGAAGAAGAAGAAGAGGAGGAGGAGGAGGAGTTTGGATTTAATATCCCGCTTTATCACTACCCGAAGGAGTCTCAAAGTGGCTAACATTCTCCTTTCCCTTCCTCCCCCACAACAAACACTCTGAGAGGTGAGTGGGGCTGAGAGATTTCAAGAAGTGTGACTAGCCCAAGGTCACCCAGCAGCTGCATGTGGAGGAGCGGAGATGCGAACCTGGTTCACCAGCTTACAAGTCTATCGCTCTTAACCAGTACACCACACTGGCGCGCGCACACACACACACACACGGACGAATGATTAGAATGAATTACTAGGCATAAAATCTCTGTCTGTTTTCTGTCTCTTTTTTAGGGTGTGAATCTTTACAAAGTTATGGAGGCCGGTCACTTCATCTGCACTGCCTTGAACAAGCAAACAAATTCTAAAGTTGCGCAAGCGTCTTTCAATAGCTGAGCTGTAAAGTTAACTATTTGTCTTTCAATATGCACTGCCTTGTTTATAGCTGCATAAGGTAAATCTATAGCATACGACAAATCAAACCATTTCGGGGGGGGGGGTGCAGAATAGTCAATATTGTATGTCCATGGCGGCAGAAAATTTAAGATCACAGTGTAAGTTCCTGGGCCTGGTCACCTGATGAAACCCTCTCCATATTGTCTCTGGGCCCCTGGAGATTTCCCAGCTACAAGCACAAGTCCTCTGTGAATTGGCCCCCATCATGCTCCTGAAGTGATGTTAACACTCTGCCTGTGGGGCCACCTCAAGGAAGTGTTTGAGAGGTCAGTAAAGACATGCACGTTGGTTTACAGGAGTGAGAAGGAAAATCCAAATGCCTGTGTATTTATCTGAGCACACCTTGAGGTGAGTTTCTTGCAGAGAGGAACACAAAAGCCAATGTCAGACGCGCTCATCTTTAAGAAGCCACAGGTTTGCTTCCACAATTGTGTAGGTGGGTGGTTTCTGGTGTCATGCACCCTGACCAAGAAAGGTAGAAAGCTTTGACTAAATATCCTTTGTTTGAGAGTCTCATAAGCTGCTTCTAAGACATGATAAATGGCAGCTCTGAGCACGTAAGGATTGTATTTCCTAAGGAATATCCCCCATGCTTTAATGCCAGCTCCAGGTTTTGGGGGACCCTTGGGTGAGACACTTAGTGTGTGTGGGGGGGGGGAGGGACACTTCTCAGTGAGCCTATCTCTTCCACCAATATTGTCACCAACTGCTACTGCTCCCCCTCCTCGTCCTCTTGCTTTGTGCCATCGGCTTGCTTGTCAGGCAGAGAGCCAATGAGGATGCAGGTAGTGGCAGCTGCTCCTCCCCTTTATCAGCACAGCAAGTTTTTGCTTGCTTGCTCCCTCTGGGCTGAGGGAAAAGGTGGGTAAATTAGCAGGTTCCAATGGCCAAAAGGGGGAGCAGGTTGAAACATCTCCATCTGTCAGGAATGCTTTGATGGTGTTTCCTGCTTGGCAGGGGGTTGGACTGGATGGCCCTTGTGGTCTCTTCCAACTCTATGATTCTATGATCTCTTTTTGATGAACCTTCTGGGTTATGGTTGTTTGGCAGGGGCCCAGACTGTGCTGAACCTTGGATAGCAGCTGTGACCATGCCCAGTATGGTGATTTTGATTATGTATGTATGTATGTATGTATGTATGTATGTATGTATGTATTGTGATAGCGACACATGAAAGCACAGCCTGTCGGGAACAGAATGACCAGCAGTGGAACTGTGTGCGCGCCACATATTTATAAAGCTGACTGCCAGGCCCGCAGTCATGTACTTTAAAACAATTTGGACACTCTTTGAAAATTGATGTTGACTTTGTTGCCTGCCTTGGACTGGCAAAAGCAAGGGGGTTTGTTGAGTTGAAATTTAGCTTGGCAGGTCACAAGTTGCGCTATCTTCAACTGTTATTTCAATCCACGTTGAACACAAACTGACTTCAGAGTTCTAAAGATAGCAAGTATATTCTTACATCTTAATCAAGCCAATTTTTATTTTTTTTAGTGTTGTATAAATATTTGCAGCCGTCAATGAGGTCCATCGCTGTGTGTGGTCTTGCTGTTGTACATTTTATTACTCCAGATTACCTCTTTTCATTTGCCAAGTCAATTACGCTGCGAGCATTGAGCCAAACCCGGATTTGCTATGAGTAGCATTTTTGCAATGTTTTACTATAGTTGACATCTGTTAAGTATATGAATGACTTTATCTTGTTCCAAGAATTTGTAGGGGGTGGCAGCCTGCCATGTTTTGCAAATTTATGGCGCCCTCCTATAGTTGTTACATACACTAAATTCACTGCAATCTGTTTTTCTTTCTTGCTGTCCAATTTCCATCTTTTCGGTAGGAGAGTACAGGGCTGCTATGCAAGCTTATTGAAAGAATGGAAGTTGCACGGTAGCTGTGTTCATTGGATCACTCCATTGCACAATTCAGGCCAAACTAGATGTTATGTTAGTCACATAATTTGCAGTTGTGCAATTTTAATTCCAGCCAGAACTTGGATTAGGAATGTGGTGTAACTTTAACCCTTTGTACACACTGTGGCCCCCCATCAGCTGCTATTAGCCACCCGCCTTGAGCAAATGGAAATGTCTCCACAGTACTTTTTGCTGGGGGGGGGGGGTGAGGAATAATGTTTTCCCAATTGCATTTATGCACATTGTGGGTGATATCCAACTAGGTCATACTCATAGAGTAGACCCATTAAAACCACAATGGACTTCAGTCCACTGATTTCAGTGGGTCTACTCTGCGACTAACAATGGCTGCCAATCTGTCATTTTTACCTGGCATAAATCCACTGTTGGGTCAAGAAAGTGCCTCTTAACTATCCTGACCATTCAAGACTCCCCCTTTTGTGGAATTTTGTAAGATGAATATTACAGTGAAGTGCATTTGAGTGCAATCAAAGGAACTGCACAATCATATATAAATCAGTGAAAGCTACTTGAAAAATAATAGCATCTAGTACAGTCTAGTTTTAATCTTTTCGAGTCCCCCAAACTCAGTACTTTTTACAGTGCAGACTTTTGTTCAGTAGAAGTGGTTTTCTTAGCCCCCTTGATGTCCTTTTTATTGAGCATTAATCATGATGTGTGCTTTGGGAAAGGGCCCAGGATAGGTGGTGCAAGGAGTATATCATAGCCCTGCGTGGGGTCAAAAATGGGGGCCTGGGAGGCAAAGGAAGGGAGCCAGAAATTCCCTGGGACATCAGAAAACATTTGCATATATTATGTTGAAGACTAGCACTTAACATTTTGCGTTAGCCTACATAAAACACCACAACACTCTACTTCCCTGCCCACTTCCTCTTCTGCCAACGTGCCCGTGCCGACTTCTCCCAGGCAATCTGGAGAGGTGGCACTGAAGTCCCAGCAAATGATAGCACGAGTGGGCAAGGCGAGAAGGCGGGCTTGCCTTGCCTCTCCTGCAGGTGATGTGCTCTGCCTAATTGAGGGGACTGCTGTCCGTCGGTGAGGGGCAAAACAAGTGTCAGAGCTGACAGCAACCCACCTTCAAGCTGAGGAGGGCCACCATTATCATCATGAACAGATGATATCTGGTAAAATTATCTTTTCCAAAAAAACTCTCCTAAGAATCAGGAGATAGTTAATATTTGCATTGATTCAAATTATATTTGTAAAGGTATAATAAAACAAAAAAGAGAACCCAATTCAAGCAAATGTCCCTAAGATATTTCATAGTGTTCTGCTTTATTAGTACTTTGAATAGAAGATTGGATAATTGTTTATCTCTACGTATTTTAATTTGGGCTTTTTCTGTCAAAAGGTGCTGTTCATTTGGAATTATTGGTTAACCTGAGAAACAGTGTCAGTCAGATATAATGAACAAGGAATTGTAAAGTCTATTTTCAACTGAGCACCACTCAAATTATTTCAGCCAACTTACAACAAGCTGCTTCGCATTTGTGCACCCCAGGAATACAGACAAAAATTTTGATTTATTATAAATACCATTCTTTGACTACTAAGTCATGTGAAAGGTTGTAGCATATCTCAATGAACGCATCTGTTATTTCCTTGTACCAGTATATAGACTTTTATCTTAGGAATCAAAACAAACACAAGGAGAAAGCCTGATAATATTACGAAATAGTACAATCATCACCTACCGGTGACCCACCTGCACATAAAATCATTAGTAAATATCTGCTTGTCTTTCCATTTAGTGTTGACATTATTGGGCTGTAATAAGCCGTACTAAGAGGGTACATTTACCTCTGATTGCTTTCTTCTTCTTCTTCTTCTTCTTCTTCTTCTTCTTCTTCTTCTTCTTCTTCTTCAAAAAATCAGTTCTTCCATCAGCTTTTATGGGTAATGACTCACAACAGATGGAGCTCTTTTATGTAACCGGGGAGATCAATTTCTTCTCTCCGCTGTTTTGGCCAGTTCAAAATATGTTCATCAAACCTGTTTTAGCAAAAGCTCTCAGCAGGCCTGGTTTCAGCACATGGTGCCTTTAGGCAGCTGCCAGGATCCATATCTGTGCTGGTGATGCCTATCCTGACCCCTTGTACCGGGAGGGGAAGACTCCATTTTAACTTCCTGCAGGGCACTGGCATGATGCAGCATAACAACCCAGCCATTTTGGGAAGTTAAAATGGCCACCAGCACCAATTCAGAATGCTGCCTGCTACCAATAAAAGGCAGGAGGGGAACCACCAGGTGATCCACTCTGTCCTGAGCCCCCTCAGTCCTGGAGCTGGGCCTGTTTCTCTTATCATTTGAGTCTCTTAAGCTCTAATATTTGTTTTCCACCTCATGTCTTTGTCTCCACTGAACACAAAGCTTAATAACTAGCTAGCATTATTATTTAAATAGGATTTCCAAGGCTGCAGGCCTATGCCCACTGACCTGTGTCATTTGAGAGGAAGGGCAAGCTATAAATTCAATAAAATAAATGAATGAATAATTCACCGTCTTCTGAGGGAGCCTGCTCCACTATTGAATAGCTCTTACTGTCAGAAAGTTCTTCTTAATGTTTAATTGGAATCCCCATGTAATTTGAATCCATTGGTTCAGGTCCCATCTTCCAGAGCAGGTGAAAACAAGCTTATTCCATCTTCCCTGTGACAGCCGTTCAGATATCTGAAGATAGCCACCTCTCAGTCTCCAAGCTGCTGCTGCTGCTGCTGCTTCTTCTTCTTCTTCTTCTTCTTCTTCTTCTTCTTCTTCTTCTTCTTCTTCTTCTTCTTCTGTCATTTAGTTGTGTCTAACTCTTTGTGACCCCATGGACCAGAGCACGCCAGGCACTCCTGTCTTCCACTGCCTCCCGCAGTTTGGCCAAACTCATGCCAGTCGCTTTGAGAACACTATCCAACCATCTCATCCTCTGTCGTCCCCTTCTCCTTGTGCCCTCCATCAGGGTCTTTTCCAGGGAGTCTTATCTTCTCATGAGGTGGCAAAAGTATTGGAGCCTCAGCTTCAGGATCTGTCTTTCCAGTGAGCACTCAGGGCTGATTTCCTAAGAATGGATAGGTTTGATCTTCTTGCAGTCCATGGGACTCTCAAGAGTCTCCTCCAGCACCATAATTCAAAAGCATCAATTCATCGGTGATCAGCCTGCTTTCTTTCTTTCTTTCTTTCTCCATGCTAAACATACCCAATTGGTTGCCCTCCTCTGCACAAAAAAGTGTGGCAAGATGGGTAAACGCTACCCGAACCAATCAGAATAAATGCCCAGTAAAGACTAGACATAGCCTAGCCTTTGCAAAAGCTTTGCAAAAGCAAATCGGGATGAATGCTCAATAAACAGGTTATCTGGAGGAGCCCTTATACCGCAATACCACAATCCAACATGCGCAATATGTGGAGGTTGCAGACTTCTGTGCAGCTCTTCCCTGCTGGGTAGGGAAAAGTCACTTAGATGCATGCTGTCATATGGTTCATACTGTGTTATTTGTGGACTATGTTATGAAAGAGACAGAGCTGCAGAGGTCCTGGTCCTTCAAACTCTTGCAGAATTTTAGCGCTCAAGGCGATGCTCCTCCTTCTGCAAGAACTTGCCCTTTCATTTCAATGGACGGGGCAACTGTGTGCAAACAAAGAGATTCACACTCAGAGCCAGTCACTTTCAATGTAAGTGAATGGGGAAATCACTCGTGTAGGAACTCCCACGTATGCATCAAGTGCGAACATGGCCATAGATCAGGTCAAAGGACTACTCTGCTAGAACAACTGACTACTGTACTTGCTTCAGAGCAGTGTCTCAGTTTCGCTGCCATTTCCATGAATCAGCTAAACAACTGTGACAAAGTAGATAGCCATGTACAATCTGAAGATCTCAACGGGTGAACTCAGTGTACAGTGACTACACATTTTCCAGAAAATTCACGTTGCACCTTTGATTATTTATTTAGCCTATAAGAACTTCAGAGTAGAATATAAAGTTTCCTGCGTAACTGGTTCCTAATGTGAATTTACACTGGTTTACAGCAATAGTGCATTCTTACTCAAGCTATGTTTTGTGTATATCTAGAGGAAAAAGAAAAAGCAGAGTCGCCGCGGAATCAGTAGAAATCTGGCATGTGTTCTGAATAACGTTGATACTGTGTTTCTCATTTAAATGGCTTCTTGACTTTATTTTTCTGCCGTGGATACTGACAGTGCAATTAAGTGTGGGGAAAACTGTCAATTGGAATCAACAGCATTGTAGCTTCCTGGCTGGTGCCAGCTCCAATAAATGAATAAAGATTGATTAGCATTTCTGTGTCAAACTTGGTTGCTGATTTAAGTGGAATGGGGAAATCGAGGTTACCTTTATCATTGAGTTGGAAATGATCTCAGAGTCCACCTAGTCCAAGCCTGTCCAGGTACATTCCTGATAGCTGGATATCCAGCCTCTGCTTTGTTGTTGTTTAGTTGTTTATTCGTGTCCGACTCTTCATGACCCCATGGACCAGAGCACGCCAGGCACTCCTGTCTTCCACTGCCTCCCGCAGTTTGGTCAAACTCATGTTCGTAGCATCGAGAACACTGGTCCAACCATCTCATCCTCTGTCGTCCCCTTCTCCATCTTTCCCAACATCAGGGTCTTTTCCAGGGAGTCTCTGCTTTAAAAACCCCAATGAAAGAGAGTCCACCACCTTCCTAGGAAATACATTCTGTGTTGCAGTGAGAAACCTGCACTCAAATTATTGGCGGGAGTCCCTCCCTCTCAGCAAAACAGAAAAAGGCTCAGACAGATTTTAGCTGTGGAATAATGCACACGTTCTGTCAGCACATGCACTTTGGGCTGCCTGACAGAACTTCCCCTCACTCTCCTATTCCTGTGCATGCATCCTTAATCTGTTCTGGGTTTTCATACAACCCTCCAGAGCAGATTTGGGGGTGTGCGTGGGTTGCTTGTGGGAAGAGAAGAGGGAAGTAAGGTATTATTATTATTATTATTATTATTATTATTATTATTATTATTATTATTATTACCCCGCCCATCTGGCTGGGTTTCCCCAGTCACTCTGGGCGGCTTCCAACAGAATATTAAAATGCAATAATCTATTAAACATTAAAAGCCTCCCTAAACAGGGCTGCCTTCAGATGTCTTCTAAAAGTCTGGTAGTTGTTTTTCTCTTTGACATCTGGTGGGAGGGTGTTCCACAGGACGGGTGCCACTACTGAGAAGGCCCTCTGCCTGGTTCCCTGTAACTTCTTGTAGTGTAAATCCTTGTACTAATGGAACAAGTGCATTGGATGCTGCCCTGTGGTTTTAAAATGCGATCTCCTCAGCACATTTGGGTCATTTTCTTCACCATAGAGCAAAATAATATTTGTGTGTGCTGACATCTTCCCTAGTGTTCTCTCTCTCTCTCTCTCTCTCTCTCTCTCTCTCTCACACACACACACACACACACACACAGCGCTTAATGTCAAAGTTTTTTTTTTTTTTTAAAGGTGTCATCAGCATAAAATATACTAAGTCTCTTTTGTCTCCCCACCCTTTGTGTGTATCCAAGTTTCACAATGGATAACCTTGCCTCTCTGCTCTTTTGACTTTTGGGTGCTGCCTTTATGCTTAGTGTCTGCTTTCTCCTTGTTTGATGGTGCCAATGGAGCTATACAGCTAGAAGAGATCCCACGTGTCTTTGTGCAGTCTTTGTTTCCACAGCTAGAAAGGAACCACCACTCCCATAGCAGCGCTTGTGAGATGAATTCATACATCATTATAACATCACTTTTGTTTATTTTTAATAGCAATACAAAAAAAAACCCTACACCAATGAAAACTCAATAACTCTACAAGAAGTGTAATTTGCTGCTTCAACTATTTCCCAAAGTAATCCTGCATCTCAGATTAAGGATCCTTTCCCCCTTTTAGTAGACTAGATACAATGCACAGTCAGGAGGTGTTTGGCCAAGCCAATTATCAAGCAGACAGTACACAGCGGGAGAGGTGGTGGAAGGAGGGAATTAGGGGAGAAATCCCCTAGGTCAGAGATAGCACATATCCTGTATCCAAAAAGCATCCTGGTGCAGATTTGCTAAAAGAGATTCTGCACACCAGTGTTAAAGCATAATACTTGGAAGGGTCCTAATGCTTAGAAAGGTTTACTGGAATGGTAGGATTTGGGTTTTGGGTTGTTTTTTTTTTACTTCTTGGTATGCTTCCTCCCTGCCCTCAACTATAGTTTTATTTGGTTGATGCATTTTGTTTCAAAGTCTAAATCTGTATGAGTTCAGTTTTTGGTAATTTTGCTAAATAAATTGTTTTGTAACAAGCAAAAAAATAAGAAAAGGCCATATTACAATCCTAGCAGGAGACAGAGCAGATTTGTAGTGCTTTCGCGAAATAGCATCTCAAACGAAGAACTGCAAAGGGTCAGTAAAATTAGCCTAGCCATATGAAGACCACAGTGGTACCACTCCTTTCCATGCCACTAGTATGATGTAAGAAGGTGACTTGGGCCACCCAAAAGGACCCTCATGCCATGGTTTACAGTATTTGCATGCCAGCATAAAACCTTTGGAATTGCATTACCAGGGGGAAGTTGCTGCTGCGTCTCTCAAATTTCCTTGTGGTGCAGGAAGCAGCAGGGTTGCAGCGGCCCCTGTGCCAGAAGTGTAACACAAGTCCTGGGATTTGGGTTTTAGCATTTGCATTCCAACTACAATGTGATACACATGCAGGGCTAATGCACGTGTGGGCTGGGCCTCAAATGTAGGTATTTGTGTGTTTTTGGCGTTTGGTAAGTTTCGCAACTAGTTTTTCTGTGCATTGGACTAAAATGTGACCTGCTCTCTCAGCTTAGAGCTGCAAACATGAGCAAATAAGAAATGCGATCTGGCAAAATACTATTTTGTATATTAATGGATCATAGACTTCGCCACAGCAAAGAGTTAAAAACCCTCATAGGTATTACTAAACTAGGGCCTGGAACTGGGGTTTGTGACAGGAATGAAAGGGCATTTTCAATATGCCGTGGCCATCTCAAAAGCAATACAAGTACACCATAACGTTGTCCCCTGTCCATGAGAATTTCTCTGACATTCTCTCTTCCCTGTGATAATTTTCAAATGCAATTTCTTTCCTCACTAACTGCTAGAGAATGGTTGGGGGAAAAATGGAGAGGAAATTTTCAACACAGTGGTATGGCAAACACTGGGCTGGAAACATGCCATGGCCAAACATGTCACCCTGTAGTATATCTTATGTCTCAATCTTAAATTTAACACATCAACACAGTAGTGAGGCAAATAAAGCAATTACAACTCCAGTGGTGTCCTCTCCTGTAGTAAGTTGCCCAGTGTTTGCTGAAGTGGAACAGCAGTATTACAGGCCATGTGTTCTCTGAAGAGAAATTTCATGGCATATGTGCACCAGGTTGGCTAATGAGAAGAGCCTGAAATAGCATTATCGACGCAGTTGGTGATCTACAGTTGTCGAGGCATCATGAGCTTCTCGGATAAATGGGCTGGCGAAACAGTCTTGGCCTGATACACAGTTGTGCAAGCTCTGAAAACAAACACATGTGTGTTGCATTAACATCATTCTCTTTACCCATGAAACACGAGCGATGCAATCTACTTGACCGAAATCAATAGCCATTATCACTTGCTGTGTAAATGTTGGGCATGACCCAATCACAGTTAAGCACTTTGAGCTCCCTTTGATTCCCAGAAGAAAGTTAAACATACAGCCTGTCATTGAAATATATTCACTGAACATTAACTGGATGGTTCGCCTTCTGTTTCAGGGCAGCTGGAGTCTTTTAGGTCATAAATTGTAAGTGTTCCTCCTTAACTGCTGTTTTATTTTATTTTATTTTTTAAAGTGTGGAAAATGGTTGTTTCTGCTGAGGGCCACTTTTTCTGTCAGGGCTACATGCTTATGGTGGGTGGGGCCCAAGCCATGAATGGGTGGAGCTTGAAGGATTGCATAAATGCCACCCAATTTTTCTCTCTTGCATGGGTGTGGCTGGCGGAGGGGGGGGGTAAAGGGCAGCTGTCCCCCCAATCATGTAAGTAAATAAAAATACTTAACTAAAAGTAGAAATAATCAGAATATTTGAACTAGAAATGCTTGCTGAGGTCACTTGGATGATGTTGTGCCATATTCTAGCGATGCAGTTGGCAACCCAACTGAGCGATAGGCATGGCTTCCACAAACTGACCAATCACATTGCAGATAGCTTGGTTCTGGAACAGAATAGGTAGGTGTCCTGCCCTCACCCCCAACATAAATCCTGGCTACACCCATGTTCTCTTGCATTCCACACGGGGGGACGACGATGACTGTATTATGGTTCTGAACTTTATTTTACAGTATAAAATAACACTTTTTCCTGAATTTGATATTACAATTTGACTCAGCACATACTGCCTTATCTGATACACACAGTACACAAATCATTTCATTTCTCATTCAGTTCATGTACATTCCTCATGTGTCTTTTCTGTTTTACTGGCAATTGTGAAACTCTCCGTTTGTCTTGGAACGAAACAGAAAAGGGTTCCGCAGGATTCAGAAGCCACACACTATGGAAACGGGACATTCTCACACATTTCCTGCAAAGCCCTGCAGTCCCCACACAAACATTGCAATTACCTGGTCTTTAACAAAGTCAGCAGGATTATCGCCAGCACCAAGATTATGCAAGAGGTGTATATCATTATAACGATTGTGTCTGCTGAAAATTAAATTATGGAAACAGAATTAAAACATTGATCAAAGAGTATTTGATGCAGTCACTATAGTACAAATTAAAACCAAATATTCACTCCTCGGCTTAATAATAATATTAAAAAGTTTGGTTTGATTCCTTTCCTTCACCCCTTGATTGGTGTGGGGTTTTTTTTGTTTTTGTTTTTGTTCTGTGGGAGCCTATGGCTCTCATAACATCGTGACTCTCCAATGACCTTGATGGGAGCTTTTCTGTTCTTTTTTAAAAAAGCCAAACTTACTGTAAAATGAAGACCGTTCTCCAGTTACAGGAAGTATTTTTCCAGGTAGAACAATACGTGATGAGTAAAGGTCAGCTTTTCCACCTGATATCTGAGCTGTGAATAGAAGAGGATATAAAAAGAGAGCCATTGTGTGAAGGCCAGCAGGGCCTGCAACAAAACGCTGGATTGTGAAGTGCTTCTGTCCAGGATTCCACCCCGTCATCTGGGCCCTTTTCCAGGATACTTCATTCCACCTCCTCTCAGTTTTCTGTCTCTGTGCCCACTGCCCCAACAGCCAGCCAGTAAGTTGTGCGAACTGAGCATCTTCAGTCCCCATTGGGTAATTAAAAAAACCACAAACTCTTGTAGAGTTGTTTTCCCCTTAATTTTTTTGTGTACTTCTGCAATTCTTGGGAATCCTATAAACCTGCTGATGCCTTGCTTTTGTGTGTGCCTGGTGCCAATTTTGCTAGAATTCCCATTTTATCATAAGGTCACTAAAAAAGGGAATCTTCTTTTTTCCCTGTTAGCAGATGAAGCAAACTTTAAGTTGCAAATGGTTAACCGGTTGACTCATTCATTCGTTACCACATAATGGGACCTCCTGGCAAAGGTACAAGGCAAATCGTAAGGCCTGGGCAGGTTGGTTAAGGGAGAGGAGCTCCTTCGGGTTAGTTCAACTTACTGAAGCATGATTTGCTGTGGAGGATATGATGGAACCACTTGCATGCAGTCTGCTTAACCAGTGGCGTTGTGTCACAGGTACATTCAACTCCTCGAAGGACAGACCCCCACATTCCGACATAAGCAGCTCGGCACTCATCACTGTCAGAACACATCAGATCATTTGCATCCAAAGATTCGAAACAAGCTTTATCTTCAAGGCATTGTCGGGCGAAGGGTTTTAAACACTTAGATGTAAATGCTTCATACTTGGCCCTGTGGAAAGAGAAATGTGTATGCATTTTATTCTCCCTGGTATTCCCTTTCATGTGTACTTTAGGGAGAGCTGAAGGATAGATTAGCAAATAACAAAATGAAAGAAAAATGAAGAATTTCTTATAAGTGACAAAACAAGGAACATCTAGCTTGGACATGTTCATACCCTAAAGCCTCATACTCTAAATGGGGAGCACTGTTTGGGAAGTTGAAGCTGGGGAGGTGGGGTTAACATCCCCCCCCCCATGTGCTATGGTCCTTGAAATCAAAGATAAGCAAGAGACATTGCTGGGTGAATGACACATAGCAAGCACAAGCTATAACTTGACCCCTAACTCTGCTCTCAATGCAAGCTTAGAACTTTTACACCTTGAATGATCCTGTCTGCTACTGGTGGCCCAGTGCTGTAATCTCCTATGGCTTTATTTGCCTGCAGTGTTTTCAGTGTTAATCTGTATGCACCTCTATGTTAAATTATGCATATTGATTATTTTTACATCTGTGTGGATGTGCTCATGTGCTTTAGCATTAGAGTTATGTCATTGGAGAGGCAACAGGAACAGCAGGAGAGGTATCAGCAGCAGGGAAGAGTATATCAGCCTTCTGAAGCTCCTGCTAAGATCCCAAATCCTTTACTCCTCTCAGCATCTCCATGACCAGGATGAAAATACTATTAAAAAGCACCAAGTCCCATGCCCAGCCTTGTGGGTAACAGTCTTAAAGTGCATTATCTGCCGGTTAGATGACCTTGCAGTGATTGGATTATAGGGCACACATTCAAGAACTGTTAAAATGTACATGTGCTGCAAAAGATCTATATGAATTTCCTGAATGACAGAGATGGCCAGGAGGAAGGCTTAAATCACAGAAAACCCCTCTTACAACTTTTTCTTGTGGTGTAGGTTGGAAAGCAAACATTATTTGCTACATTGTGAATGAGCAAATAAATAAGAGATCATCTTGGGCTCTTTGTGCATTTTTATATTAAACACACATGTGCCAGTCGTCAACCAAAAATGTGTATTTCCACTTACCAGCAGATCTCATTTCTTTGGCATGTGTCAATTACACCGAGGCATGAAGGAGCTGGGACCATATTGACTCCACACAGTGTGCCATGAAGGAATCCCTTGGCTTGGTGGCAGTTTTCATCTGACGGTATGCAATCACAAAATGTCAACACCAGGGCTATGTTCAAAGGCATGTTTTCATAGAAGGACCGCAGAGCGGATTGGCATCGATTCCAGTTGCACTGTGTTGCATTAGCTTGGCAGGCTTGAAGGTAGCGAGATAGTTGTCTGTTACAGACTCCGTCATTGACACAGTCCACTTTGACTTGGAAGCAGGAGCGCAGGTGTTTGTATTCTGAGGAAATAGCAAAGTCATTGCAAGACGATAGGGATAGTGGTACGAGGAGTGATTTTGTGAGCACAACAGTTCTCAAACTCTCCCTTGAATTTGTGACATGGCGGTCACTCTACCATAGGCAACCCATTTCTATTTTGCATTTTCTGGAAAAAACCCACACACATTCATTCTATCATACATTGGGGTGGTGAACTTCAGGCCCGGGGGCTTAATATGGCCCTCCAGACCTCTCAGTTTAGCCCTTGTAACTTTCCCTAGGCCTTCACTCTTTCCAGCTCTTGCAATGAGCTTGCAGTGGCTCATTCTGCATGGGGTCAGGAAGCTGCATTACTCATCATTTATGTGGGCCACATAGTTGAAATTGATACAGGGTATAGAAACATTTTAAAAAGTAGGCTAATGTTTACCATAGTTTGAAAGAGACGATGTCTTCCACTGTGATTTTATTTTCAGGTGATCTACAACGAAGGAGATACATATTATAAAGCTTACATGTTGTAAGTCAATTGTAGATTTGAAATGGAAGCAGCAGTTTGCAATGAAACACAACGTTAAGAAAAAAAATGACGATCAGGTTATTTGATTGCCTTTAGCAGAGGCATTCTTAGTTTAGAGCAAAGGTGGGGAATCATGTGGTGCTCTAGATGTTGTTTGACTCCAACTTCCATCAACCCCAATAGCCAAAGACAACAGAAGTTGTAGCCCAACAAAATTGGCGTGTGGAGCACAGAGTAACATCAACCTTACCTTTTCACCAGGCTTGGTGTCAGTAATCAGTAAATTCAGACAGCTGATAGGACCCATGGATGGGGAAGGGTCCTCCATAGACTGCAGACACCAGACTGTTACCTGCTAGTTTCTGCTGGTAGCAGCAAAGATGATCTCACTACCATCTTTTTTCATCTTGTTTGCATGGTCAGATGAGGCCTTTTATCCTTCATTTTTAAAGGCTAAACACTTCTGAGCATTGCCACTGGGATGGGTGGGAACTGTAGCTTGCTATAGCTCCTGATTCAGTGAACAGGGCAGGAGAATAGATGCAGACAATATGAATTTAAAGCGATGTCTGACATTGACTCACATGCACTGATTGCATAATGCAACAGCTGCAAGTGCTGGGACAAGTGTTGTTCATGTCAATTGCTGACTTCTGCACCTGCTGTTTCCTCTCAGCATTTACACATCAGCTTCAATTTTATCTGAATTGCCTAGAAGAAATCCAAACATAGGAATAACAACATATCTGAGTAAATGATGTTTGAGTTACAGTGAGCTACAGCGACGTGGAATTAAAAGAAAAACAGAGGGAAAGCAAATAACTCTCTGTCTCTGGGATTAGGTACACAGTCAAGATTCAATGGTTATTTGAGGAGGTATCTGACTGAGACAACAACCATTATCTATAAAAAGAATGGATTGATGCAAGAACATGAGAAAAGCCCTTCTGCATTGGGCCAAAGACCAATCTGTTCCTGCAATCTGTTCTATCCATGACCAACCAGCTGCCTATGGCATACCCTCCAAGTGTCCCGATTTTCCAGGGACAGTCCCAGAGTTACAGCAGCCATCCTGGTTTCTGATTTGACCCCAGAATGTCCAGGTTTTCCCTTTTCCTTCCCTCCGCATCTTGGAGAGCAATTTAAAGTGCTGGAGAGATCAGACTAACCCCTTGTCCTTTTTTGGAAACAGGAACCTTGGGTGCGTGTTTGTGTGTCTGTAGGTGCAAAAATAGAGTCCTGTTTATACCGAAAATAAAATGCCTGCACCAAATGAGGGAAGCTGGCATACAAAGCCCTTCCTATAATTTTGAAGGAAAATGTAACCAATCCACTTGGTTACATCCTTCAACACTGGAGGTGGAACATAGACTTCACGGCTAGTAGCTCCTGATCTTCCTACTGTATCTTCCATGGATGTATCTACTCCTGTCCAAGTTAGTGGCCATCAGTACATCTCTTGTAGGATTCTAGGGTGTTTCCTGCCACATTGTGTTTGATCCTGTATGGAAGACCTTGAGAACAATGCAGCAGAAGTTAGTTGTGATGCCACACCTTGACACATATTTGCACAGAAGCAAGTCACGTCGATTTCAACAGTCCAGTCTTATGCATGACAACCTGTAAGCAATGCACACAGAGTTCACTGGGACTCCATATAAGCATGATAGTTTTTGGCTTGAATTTGTGGGCAGTGGTGTCAACAGGGAGAACCCCAACCCAACCCACCACCAGTTTTTCTGCATTTTTTTTTAAATTAAAATGTAAAAAGTGGCGCTTTGTGCCACAACACCTATTCATTTCAAGGTTGCTAGGAACAGTATCTTTGATCTGGTGTTATTGAAGAGATCACTCTTCATCATTTACCTGCATCAAAGCCTGTATAGGTTTCCTCCTGAATGGCAGAGGCTTGATATTCCTGGGTGTATTGTACACATGTGTTGTTAAATATATGCTTCCATATTTTAGTACATCTTTTATGCAGTGGTTCTGGGCATATGCAGCTCCCCAGGACTGTTCTCCTTAACTCCTTCCATGCTGCGAGGCATTGCTGTACCACCATACGGAGGCTACAGTTTGCTACTTTGGTTCTGCACATTCTCTGGAATTTCTTGTACTGCAAGAAACAGGTGCCATCTCCTCGGCATATTTCCTTTGCAACTGCGCAGTCGGTTCCTAACATGCCTGTGTGCACCGTCTCTTGCAATTTTGTCTGTGGCAGGAATCCTAACTGGACATCTGTGCTCGAGTAAAGCTTCGATTTCCCTGTGCAAAAGAGAATTTGTGCGCAAAATCAGTTGGCTAGATCATGCTCGTAGCTGCATCTTTCAAATGCAATCAGGCTGACTGTAAAAACTGATAAGCAAAGGAGCAGCTACATGAATTGTGTTTTGTAAATACTTCCCCCCCCATGATTATTTGGGATGGTACCAGGGCCACCCCAAGATATTTTGCTGCCTGTAGTGAAGGATGATATTTACAAAAAGCCAACTAAACTGGAAATTGAATCTGACTTTTGACACTGTTCTCCGCACTGCACCTGAAGAAAGCAGGCTAGCTATGGGAGTGCATGACTGGACATGCAAAACACACAGCTCTGTCCATACTGCACTTATCAGCATATGCTGCCTGAGGTGAATGCCTCACTCTGCCTATTTGTAAGGCTGATCCAGGATAGAACCTCTACAGCAGTACCCAAGGTTGGTATTAATGCCTCATGGAGTGCTCTTAGCTCTCACTTTTTCTTCTTTCAGACATTAATTTAAGACTAGTCTTTTCCTCTCTGCTTTTTTATGTTAATCAAGGTGGTAGCTATAGTCCATAACCTTGTCGTTTTGCAGGGTTCATTGCTGGTCTTAAATGGTTGATGAATTGGCTTGGGATCCTAAGGGAAGTTCATGGAAGGGGTTCCCCACCCTTCCTCTCCCCTCTTGTAGCTGCCTGTGCCCCCCTGAAAAGCTGACAAGTGGGTGGAGTGTGTGTGGGTTTCTTGGGGAGAAGGGAATCACCCACTAGTTTTGTCTGGATTTGAATTGTATTTTATTTTGGACTTTGGGGACTACTATAATTACTTAGAAAAGCCATAGTCTCCCAATTAGATGCCAAAGATCCATGTAATATTTGAATCTGATATTTTGTCAAAGCTAAACCTTTAAGCCACAATGAACATAAGAGCATAACAAGAGCTCTGCTGCATCAGGCCAAAGATCTTTCTAGCCCAGCATCCTTCTTCCCCCAGTGGTAACCAGATGCCTATTTCCATCATGCAAGCAAGACATGACCTCTCCCTCAATCATTCCCAGCAAATGGCTGAGAACCTCTGGTCCTCGAGGTACCATACAGCTCCCATTTCTAGCAGCTGTTGATAGCCTTATCAGGGCCATGATTACACTGCATTATATTGTTCTAGAGAAGAAAACAATCTGTTACCTTTATTCCTGAAACATTGCTTGCCAAGCAACGTCGTGCTGCAGTTATTGTTCGTGCAGGTGCAATCTTTAAATTCTGGGAACTGGTCAACTAAGAACTTGACTGTTTTATTACAGTTGGTTGAATCTTTTACTGTGTAGTTGTTGCCTGGATTTCAAACACAAGAATGAGTCTTAATACTTTCATTAACGTTGTTTTATTTATTTATTTATTTATTTTATTTACTGCCTTTTCAACTAACTTTTACTCAGAGTAGACCCACTGAAATGAATGGACCTGATCAGTCATGGGCATTCACTTCAATGGGTGTAGTGGGAGTAAACATTGTGACCCAATATAAACTACGGTATGAAGTAGTTTGTATGAAAGGAATCCCATAGCACCTTAAAGGCTTGAAATTCGAGTGGCTCAAAAGTTTTCATGGACTAGGTACCATTTCACGGGATGAAGTCATCTGTAGTCTATGAAACCCTAGACCACCACAAAATAAGAACACTCCAACAGAACACGTGCCTGTGAGTACATACATGTAGATGCCCCCAGTTTCTTTTTTCAAAGTTAAAATCCTATTGATTCAACCCCACACTCCACCTCTGGGCTAGCATATTCCTTGGGTGTAGCTTTTAAGAAAGGGCTCTCTGCATGTTCAGTCCTGTCTGCTGAACTGGAAAGCGGAACGATGTATATGTGCTTCTTCTGTGGATGATCAAACACACTCTCCATTAAGTATTTTCTCAACAGTTTCCAATCATCATTAAATGTGCCTGTGTGTATCTAAGAGGGATTACTTAAAAAAAAAGTTGCTGCACTGTTACCTGAAGCGTGGAATATTCTGATTGCTGATTTTTTTTTTTTTTACTCTCACGTTTTCAGACCATTTTACTATGTGACTACTGATGGCAAACACATGAAGTGGTGGTTTCTCACTCAGAATACCCATGTCATGGACACCAACCTGATAGATGCTGTTTCATACTGCATCACTTGCTTTGTGGCCTGTTGGTTGCATTTGGAAAGGATGCAAAATGTACTTGCTCATCAAAATAAGAAAGGGACATTTTAGCTTTTGCTTTTTTTTTTAAGACCCAGAGACTTGTTGAAAATATGTGCCAACCCCCCCACCCCACCCCATCTTTTCACTTTTTGTGTTAACATCTGGCCTCCAGGAGAAAGATCAGCAGCTACTGAGAATTCAGTTATCAAAGTCACAAGACTTTCATATAATCTGTGCATGTTTAGGACATGTGCTAAAATGGTGTACATTTCTTTTACAAGTTTCATGAGGCTGATTCAGTCTGTTGATTCAGCTGCTCAATTAAAACGCCAGAATTTCATTTATGTAGGAGTTGGATTTAAAAAAAAAAAAAAGTTTCCTGTTATTGTTGAGTAGATGAACTCTTAGCAACGTAGATTCATTCAAATGAAAAGTATGAGATTTCCCCTTTGTTTATATTATATTGTAGATACTACTTCTTTGGGGATTTAGTGTAGATTCTATTAACTTCAAATTGGCTGTATATCTTTGCCTAACACCTAAGTCTGACACACTATAGGTTATATCTGTCAGTACGTGTAAGGAAATTGTCCAGAAGAACATCAAGGAGCTATATTCTGGGGTGGGGATGGGGAAAGATGGAGTCTCAAATGTATTGCTGAACTTAAGGTGCAACCCATAGGATCAGAGCCACGGATCCTCATCCTAAAAACACTTAGATTTCCCCCCCATTTTATGACAAAGTAATTATGTATGATCTCACTCTGTTACAAAACTTTTTATTCCAAACCACTGCAAACAAATGGCCCCTCCAGATAGTCTATTTGTTAAACATTCATTATTCTTTGTGCTCATGATGTTATCAGGGCAATTATATGCATTACTTGGAAACCATTTCTGCCAGCTAAAGTTTTGCAGGCTCAGTTTGATTTGCAATAGGTGCATGTCTTGTAGTTTCCCGCTGAAATTCTGTATTCCGTTTGCCTCCTTTTATAAATTTCCCAGCTACAGGTGTCTCCCCACTTACCCACGTGACTGTGTCTATACGTGTGTTGCTGGGAAATAAATCAATGTAAACTGCAAAAAGGTGCAAAAAGGCAAAAATGGCTCAAAAAGAGCTGGAAAACCACTAGCAATCCCAGGAGCCTATGCACCGACCTTTGAGGCCTGTGGAAATTGAGAATGAAGGTTTTGGAGGGAGCTATTGTAGTGGAATTGGGTGGACCTTGAAACAAAGCAGAGTGTTTTTACGGTTTTTTTTGGGGGGGTGTGTGTTTCCAGAGGTTTAGAGGGAGTTTACAGGTTTTTTAAATGGTGTTCCCCATGATATGTGATTTCATGTTTACACATAACCCCTGCTTAACTGGGGAGACGCCTGTATTCACAAAATGTATAGGGAATGCTTCAACAACTCCCCCCCCCCCCATGGAAACGCATCCCTGGGGCTATTTGCACACCTTTGTCCACCCCTCCCCACCCCTGAACATTTTTTTGTATGATCAGAATTAGCCCACGTGCAATGGAGTTTTCTCCTTAGTAACTGTATTTAAGACTCCAGTCCCTATTTTCATTGAGTATGTACTCAGTTGCAAAGAGTAGAGTTTAGCAACCTGCCCCAGCAATCCATTGTGTAAGCAGAGCTCCGCACGCATGTGCACCTCTCAGTCTTTCACATTAATTTCAATGAATATGGAATTAGCCATGGAAGGGTGCGTTTCTATGGAATGCTCCCTCCATTTAAGTGTGTGGTGATGATGCCCACCTCCATAGGGGTACGGGAAATGAACTCTCCTACCGCCTTTCTGAGAAAAGGTGAAATGAAGAATTCCCTTGCAAAATTCAGTTCAGTGTTCATTTTAATGGAAGCTGATTAGACAAGGAATGCTGCTTCTCTGAAATCACAGAGCAATCTATGGCTTCTCCGTAGTTACCTGAAATGCAACAAACTTCTTCAAGCAAAGCCCAGACACTTTCACATCCATTTCCTGCAGCTTCACATCTCTCTCTCAGCTCTTGGCATTTGGAGGTCTGGAAAGCAGTTGCATGCATGGAATGGAGTACCAGCACTGCAAAACAGATAATATAATCTTGGTGTAAGCATGGGATCCTTTGCATTTCTAACCCAATGTTTTATTGTAGAGAGCATAGAAGGGTACAGGGGTGGCCAACTTCCAAGAGACTGCGATTTACTCACAGAGTTAAAAACTGGCAGTGATCTACCCCCTTTTGGGGGGTTCAGGTCAAAGTTGTTGAGCTTTTCTTTTTAGGAAGGAAAGCCCTGTTTTTTGGGGTTCACGTACAAGTTGTTGAGCTTCTTTAGGGAGGAGGAAAGTGACATTGAGCTTGTGTTAGGAAGGAAAGCCCTGTTTTTGGTGGGTCAGGTCATTTTAGGGGTGGAGGGCAAAGATGTTGAGTTTTTTTAGGGGAGCCAAAGTTTTTTAGCTTCTTTGGGGGGAGCCACTGATCTACCAGTGATCTACCACAGACGTCCAGTGATCTACCAGTAGATCACTATCTACCTGTTGGACATGCCTGGTATAGGAGATACACAAGGTAACCCATGCTGAATTTCAGATACCCCTGTTTAGATCCATCAGGGAACAAGGAACTCTGTCTTTTTTTCTAAGCAGACTAAGCTCTCTTCTCTTTAACCTTTGGCAAGTGTTTCTCCATTCTGTGCTTTGCTGCAATCGCCATTGCACTTGCTGCAGTCTCAGCTTCACTATTTCTAAGGGAGGTTCTAGAGCAAACTTTTAATCTCAAGACTTTAAAAACTATATAGTGCATGTTGTGTGTGTGTGTGTGTGCATAATTAGTTTCGTTTATTTTTTTTTTAAAAAAAAACATTTCACAGGACTTTTCAATACAGGGAAAAATGACATAGTATGGTAACAGGCTATCAAGAATTAAGAAAAAAATAAATGTCAATATATGATAAGACACATATACAGAATACACACACACACACACACACACACACACACACACACACACAGAGCCTGGGGCTGATCGTAAGGTTGGCAGTTCAAACCCCCGTGACAGGGTGAGCTCCCGTTGTTCGGTCCCAGCTCCTGCCCACCTAGCAGTTCGAAAGCACATCAAAGTGCAAGTAGATAAATAGGTACCACTCTGGTGGGAAGTTAAACGGTGTTTCCGTGCACTGCTCTGGTTCTCCAGAAGCAGCTTAGTCATGCTGGCCACATGACCCAGAAGCTGTCTGCAAACAAACGCCAGCTCCCTTGGCCTACAGTGAGATGAGTGCGCAACCCCAGAGTCGTCCGCAACTGGACCTAATGGTCAGGGGTACCTTTACACACACACACACACACACACACACACACACACACATATGCATGTGTTGTTATTTTGTATACATCCAAGCTAACTTGCATAGAGCACAGGTTCTAACATGAGCATATATAATCCATTGCACAGACAGCACTCAAACAATGGGACTTGGAGTGCTGGGGTGCAGGGCTATGAGCTATTCCATCAGGCAACAGCAGCAGGGGAGAAGGGAAGCAGGCTTAGCTGAGAAGCCAGCAGTTCCATCTGACTTCCTCACTCTCTCAGCTGTCATCTTGCAATTGCAGCTTCATCAGGAATCAACAAAGACAGCTGTGTGAAATGGATCTCTTCCTCAGAAGATTAAATAAGTAAAAATAATGGGATTGAAAAAAGTTGGTTTTATGGGAACATCTTATTCTTGTTCTGCAGCTTCCTATAGGCCTGCTTCTCTGTTCTTCCTCTCACCTACCTACCTACCTCAAGCCAAAGGGAAAAGTCAACAGTAGTAACAATAGCTTTTCTACTCAGCAAACAAGGATGTGTTTGTTTAAACAAAACCTCCCTTTTTCATATCTACTTGATAAGTTACCTTTCATAATACCTTTAGGGTGATCTGCTACTGTACTGCTTACAGACTGGAACGGGTCATCACTCAAGCCTAAATGCATTGGCTAGGTGTCACTCTTGGCAATAAATGAAATAAAATTAAATATGCACCACCATAGAGATAGCATTTTAGTGTGAAGCTGGCACCTGCTCTTCAACAGCTTGCTCTTTTCCAGCCATGCCAGGAGTGGATGAAGAATGTTCCAATCACACATTGCCTCTGAGAACAAGAAAGCCACATGACTCATGAAGCATCAACAGTCACGAGCATTTAAAGGATAAGCCATGTTCCACTAGTAACTAGTAACCTTGGGCACAAAAGAAGAAGCAACACACTGCTAAAGAGACAGAACAGAATGGGTTGAGTCAGACAAACAGTTTTGCCTCCCAGTACACAACACATTCCCACTGGCAATAGAAGTCTGAATGAAGTTTTGCTCTGCAATATGGTTGTGGAGACTGGACAGCCATGTGGTCCTTCAGTCATTACATTTTCTTAGTAACGCAAATGTCATTTTAATTGGGGATGAAGTCTGGCTATCTGACTCAATGATACCTTGGGCAATAGATATTGGTCATAATATAGATGTGGAAGCATGGGAACAATTGTGGAATATGGATATAAAATTTACAGCATGCTATGGTCTAAGGGAGATCTTAACGAAAACGATATATCGATGGTGCCTAACACCGAGTAAATTGGCAAAAATGTATAAATCCAAATCAAAGAAGTGCTGGAAATGTAAAGAGAAATAAGGTTTCTTTTTATCACGTATGGTGGTCTTGTAGTAAGGTTAAAGCTTACTGGGAAATGATATATAATTGGAAAAAGATGTTTAAATAACATTTGTAAAAAGACCAGAACCTTCCTTTTGGGAAGTATAGGGACAGAACTACCCAAACTGTATAGAAATTTATTCATGGCAAGAATGTTACTGGCCCAAAATGGAAAGAAGAAAAAATCTCAGCAAAAGAAGATGGATACAAAAACTTATGGAATATGCAGAAATGGTGAAACTTACTGGGGGGGGGGGGGGAGAGAAATCAAGATAACAGACTTTTTATAAAATAATGGAAATGGTTTATTGAATGTTTATAATAAACTGTAAACAGATAAGAACATTGGCAGGATTATTGTAATAACCTGCAGTTTTTGAGTATATATTAAAGTAGAGGAATAAATGAGCAAATTAAGTTAATTTGGATATGCAGAAAATATTAAAAATAAATTTAAGGAACTGCAAAAGAGAGGGAAGGAATCAAGTTTTGAATCTTAAAATGATTGTAAAATTATTGAAGTGTATAAAATTGAATAATAAATAATAATAATAATAATAATATATAATGTAGTAGTAGTAGTAGTATCTGGCTATCTGAATCTACTGAACAAAATTGCTCATGCTCTCCTCACAACAGACATTATGATATCATATTCATTTCTTCAATTTTAATTATTAAATTTCTATTCGCCCTCCATCTGAGGATCACAGAGCTCTAAATTAGCACATTGCATATATATATAGATATATATATATATATATATATAATACACACAAAGAAAATGAAGTTCTAAAAGCAAACAAAGCAGCTGCCATTTCAACAAGTTTATTATGTTTGAATAGGAGAGGAGCAGAGAAGGAGGAAAATAAAGTTTAACTTATAGCAATTGTGTGCGTACAAAGTCTAGCCTTTATATTGCATACAATAGGAGGGAACAGTCCAATAAGTGGCAGGGACCATATGCACTGTGCAATGCTGTGCCCTCCAACAGGCAGCTGAGACTGCAGTCCTATAGGCACACTTAATTCAGAACAAGCCCCAGGGAACACAGTGCGACTTACTTCAGAGTCAGCGTGCGTAGGATTGGGTTCCACGAGGAAGAACTCTGGAGGACTTACCCAGCAACAGAATGGAGTTCATCGCGCAAGGCGGTCCTGAGCTATTGATGCTGAACACAGTAAGCTGCAGGTTGACGCCTGATGCTCTCTGAAATCTCAAAACCTCCGAGTCGTTTCAGCACCATGCCGCGCTGGACAGCTCTCACCCGGCTGCGTGCGATTGGTCCACCTTGGCGCTGAAAGAGTGATCCCGTTCTGGTGGGACTCCCCTCCCTGCTCTTGCTTGCTTTAAGTATCCCAGAGAGATAGGAAAGCCAACCCACCATTTCACACCTGTTGCAGATTTCCGGAGTATAGTAAAAGCTGCCCTGACAGTCGCTTACTATGTACCTTGTTGCCTGCGAGTCCAGATGAATTATAGTCCTCTGAGCAAATGCCTGGTGAGGCAATAGTTCAGTCGTGATACAGAGTTTAATGATAAGCAGGATTTCTTCTTCATCCTCCTGATGATACCATTATTAGAGGGGTTGGGCTTCCCAATCTTTCAAAGCTAAAGGGAAATGTGGAAACATGCAGGCGGGTGGTTGCTGTTTTCCAAAGTACCACCTAAGGACCTTTAAAACCTGGGAGTTGCTGCAGTATCTGCTTCTCTGGGGTCCCAGGAAACCCTAGTGACATGAGAAGATGAGTTCATGCTCTAGCTGTGTGGGGCATACCAAAATGGGAGAGCACAGCTCAATAAAGATGGGCTGACAGTGACAGGGAAAGGGAGATGGGGAAACACAGACAGTTCTGAAGCTGAGTAGCAGGAGCCCACCTGTGAGAAAGAGGGAGGTATAATGCTTTAGATAAGTAGAAGTGGAAGGTGCAAGGTGGCATGGGGGTCGGACCATTGGACTATCTGGTTCAGAAATGTTGATACTGGCTAGCTGTGTCTCTCCAGGGTTTTAGTGGCTCTCCAAGCCCTACCTGCAGATGTTGGAGATTGATCCTGCGACCTTCTCTTCTGCATGCAAAGCAGATGCTCTGACCCTGAGCTATGGTCCTACAGCTGTGGCTTTGGAAACAAAGAAGAGACCAAGAGAGAGAATGGCACAAAACTTGGAGCAAAGGATTGGATTCCTCTGGGCACACTGATCATCTCAATAAGTTGGGAGGCATCAGATGACCTCCTTGTGAAGTCAGATGTCCTAAAACATATGCCTTGCATATGTTCAGGAGGCAGGTCTGGAGAGAGACTGAGACAAAATTTCTCTATGAAAGCTAACCTGTTAAGGCAAAGAATTTCGAGCCTGGCTCCTGGGTTTAAGACTTTGGTCAGCCTAGAGATGGTTGCCAGTTGTATACAGGGCTCCATTTTGAGTCCCTTTGCTGCCAAGTTTTTCCAGAATACACCAGTTATCCATTCCTACCGGTATCTGTGTGTGTTCCATGAGCATTGTATGTCACTGAACATGCTTAGCCCTTGTTGAACTCTTTTAGGGGTATTCAAAACAAAACAAAACAAAACAAAACAAAACAAAACAAACAAAATAAAATAAAAAAATAAAATAAAATAAAATTCCTTCCAGTAGCACCTTAGAAACCAACTAAGTTTGTTCTTGGTATGAGCTTTTGTGTGCATGCACACTTCTTCAGGTACACTGAAACAGAAGTCACCAGACCCTTATATATAGTGAGAGGGTGGGGAGGGGTATGACTCAGAACGGTGGTGGGAATGGGTGATTGGCTGATAGGTGTGGTAAACCTGTTGATGACCGTTAACGACTGCAATTGGTCTTACAAGAAAAAGCAAGGGGTGAGATGGCTTTTAAAAAAGCTTTGTTATGTATAATGAGATAAAAATCCAATGTCTTTTGGGGTATGTTCCCCCACCCTTTTTAGGATTCTCCCTCCTTTTTTTAAAAAAAATAAATCTGCATTTCCCCCCCAAGCCTGCAGATGGGGTGGACTTTAGTCTTTCAAATTTCAGTTGTGTCCTGTGCAAGGCGAAAATTCGGCACCCACCCAACCTCTCACCTTCCTTTCTGCTCAATTCAATATATCATAGTTGGGACACCCTGCAGTGCCCCCCTAGGCTTGATGCCCAGCAAGGCAGAACCAATCGTCCTTGATATGGCTGGTG
This sequence comes from Lacerta agilis, assembly GCF_009819535.1. Taxonomy (NCBI): domain Eukaryota; kingdom Metazoa; phylum Chordata; class Lepidosauria; order Squamata; family Lacertidae; genus Lacerta; species Lacerta agilis. The sequence goes on along the minus strand of NC_046314.1, from coordinate 30,385,746 downwards.
CCCTATTGGATTCACATTCAACAAATGATGTCACTATTAGTATCAATTAGTATGGCCTATTAGTAAAGGGTTCAGTTACAGGTGGGTAGCCGTGTTGGTCTGCCATAGACGATACAAAATAGAAAATTCTTTCCAGTAGCACCTTAGAGACCAACTGAGTTTGTTCTTGGTATGAGCTTTCATGTGCATGCACACTTCTCCAGATACACTGAAACAGGGTAAAGGGTTCAGTTATGCTATTTTATGAACAACTTGGTAGAGGCGAAATTGGTCCTAATGTGATTTCCATCATGATGCTTTCCCCCTTGCTTACTGCCAACTTTGACTGAAACACAAGATGCGCCCACTCTTTATTGAGAAAGGAAATACGTCAGAAGTTCTGACTAGTTAAGGTATATATAAAAAAATTAATGTGTTCCCAAACAATCTTATCTTACAGTTCAAAAGCAAAGGCTGTTAAAATCACGCAAGCTTCCAAACAAGGCTGTGGTTTCTTTTAGAAAATAAGAGGTTTTCATTGACTTGTTCCTTTCCAGTCCAAAGTACTCTGGTTACTGGATGCACAGATTTCCACTTACAAAAGTATTAAACCACAGAGAAACTGGGATGCTCCCCGCTATGAATAGGTCCAGTGCCATTTGTTGGGAGTGTGCTTATATGGGTCAATGCAACGTGCTCTGATAACTTGGTAGCATGGTCAAAATGGGTGATCTGGGTGGTCAAGGATTTCCGACTTTCTGTGCTTGTCCGTCCTCGAAACCGGTCCTCATTGTGGTGGCTAATGCCAAAGCAGCAACAGCAGGAAAAAGCTGTTTTGAATTCTTCTCGGAATTTTCCTGCCAATCAAACAGCACCAGAAACATGAGACAGTATACTATGAACTGGATTTTTTTTTCCTACAAACAATGCATGTGTGAAAATGAATCCTAACTTCATTGATTTTTAATTTTTTTAAAAAAATAAATGCCACTGATACAATTTGGGTAAACCCCAAAGAGATAATGACATGGCTTCATTAAAAATGTGTTCATGTAAAATCATAGTATTATCCCCCCCCCTCTTGGTTAAACGGGTGTCCCATGCACTGGATTCATGGCACATGTAGTGAAGAGAATATAGAGTTGGAAGGGACTACAAGGACCAATGGCGGAGGAAGAGGAGTGCGGAGGGAGCGCCCTGCCCCGGCAGCGTGATCCCGATAGGGTGTCATTGTGGCTGCCCCCCCCCCGCGCTGGGCACCACACCCCTGCAGGCAGTGTGCCCCGCCCCCCGGTGCTGGAGCATGAAGCTCCGCCACCGACAAGGACCATCTAGTCTAACCCCCTGGCAGTTCAGGAACCTTTCGCTCAAACCCACAACACTGAGATTAAGAGTCTCATGTTCTAGCAGTAAGCCCAGTAGAGACAGGGAGTTCATCTGTCTTGTCCTGATGTTGGCAGCAAGGGTAGTGTGCAAGCATAACCCCCTCAGCCAGCCACCAGCAGACAGTCTTCAGCCCGAAACTCAAAGCAGGGGAGCCAGTTGGAGGCACAAATTATTCCCACCCCCAACAAGAAGATAAGGGAAGCCCAAAGGCTAATTTATTTACTTATTTTTTTATTTAAGACATTTCTATACTGCGTAATTGTTCACATTTCTAAGTGGTGTACACAAAGCAATGGGGGCAATAAAACCTTTTCCTTTTTTTAATCATAAGACTGAACACTGTCTTAAAATGCTTGCTGGAACAAAAAGGGCTTGGCCACATGACTGGAGTGTAACAAGGAGGGTGGCTGCCTAATCTCAGCTGGGAGGGAGTTCCATGGGCTCGAGCCCATTACACTGAACGGAAGACTTCTAGTAGTTTCGAGCTGTGTAGCTAAACCATGCAGGGAGGGGTGGGGCATTGATAAAAAGGCAGCAGAACCGAACGACTTACCACTGAGGAAGTTATAAATAATGGGGTTTGCTGCACTATTTGCATATACAAGCCAGTGGGAGAATGTAAACCAGGCATACACTGTTTCTCTGTCATCAGCTTTGTTGAACATCCCAAACACCCTTACAAAAAGAGAAGAAACGAGAGGACATTAGAAATCTGATTAAATCTCAAACTAGCTTTCGGTTTGATTAGCTCTAAAGATTTCTACACAGAATATGTATTTCAAAATGCAGAGGACCAACCACAAGGGCACAACAGTTTCATTATTATTAAAGTAAAAGGCCTGTGTGTGTTCTCCAAGGGAGTGCAAATCTTATAAGTGACTTTTAAAGTTTACTACATGCCTTGATTCAGATAACCACACACTGAGAAATATTTCCGGACACCTCTGGCTTGAATGCTCTCACAGTACAAGGCTGCACTCCTCCTCTGCTGGGTGTGCATACTCTAGTTCTGTTGTTTTCATTATTCTTTCAGGAACCTGGCTTATCACTGAGACACCATTAGTATTTGCTTGTTCCCAATTTCCTATTTACAGAGAAACACTAAACTCACCTAAGCCCCTTCACTCAAGTCCCTAAGGCTGGAGTGCCCTCTAGTGTCTTTAAGTGCATCCTACAGTTCTTGATTGTTCCCAATGCTGCCTCTTGCAGGATGTCAAGCATGGGCTGTACTGTGGGCTTGCTGTGCCCGGAACACTTTTGTTCTCCAAGCAGGTTCTACCATCCTGCCTCTTTTCTCCTTCTCCTCTGCTTCTGAGTCTTAAACAGCAGCTGAAGGAGCAGAGAGATGCTGGGTCGCTGGTGGTGTTTCAACACTTCTTGCTCAATTGTGTTGACAACTACCGGTAGTCAAGCCAGCTCCAGCTTTGCCTGCATTTCTGCAAAGTTAAAAACCACATGCTAATATCAGGGACGGGCCATAGCTCATTGTTCAAGTTCATTTCTTGTCCACTGAATATTCGAGGTTCAGTCTCCAACATCTTCAGCAAATAAGGATTTCACATGACAGAGCTGGAAAGAATTTCTGCCTGAGACCTTGCAGAGATCTGAGTCACTGTTGTCCATTTGTTCTTGATTTTATGATTTTAAAGTTTTATGTTCTAATTATTTTATTGTGTATTTTTTTGACTTGGCAGTTCACAAACAAACAAACAAACAAACACATGCTAGTTTTGCTATAGGGCTAGACAATGACTTACAGCTGCAAAAATGGAACCACCCCGTTACCTTAAGACTAGAAAATCAAACACAGACACATATTATTACTCATTGTGTATTAAGGTTACCTTTTTAATACATTGAGAATGCTAATTGGGAGATAGCAGAGGGCAAAACCAGGAGAACCCATGAGCATACGTTGTTTTCCTCCGGGTTTGGATTTGTTTGATTTCGGCTGCCACAGCACTGATCCTAAAATTTGCCGATGGCTTCTGCCTTTGCATCTGTGCTGTGGATTGCAGAGGCTTCCACTTTCTCTGAATCACAGATGAAGTTCCTGGAATCTAGCAGAGCATAGTTAAACGGAATGTTAATTATTTCCATTTGCCCAAAGGGAAAATCTGTTAGGCTCATTGGCCCAGAGACATAAAATAAAAAATAAAAAATAAAAAAAGACACACATGTTGATTTCAATGCAATCGCTTTTCTATGGCTGAAATGAAAGATGCCTTTCCAGAATTGTGTTCATTTTGCTTATGCATCTCCATTCTGAACTTGAACCCCCTTTTGTTAGATGTAAGAGAGACATGGAGAGGGAACTCAGTTAAGATGCTGAATTGATGAAAACTGGGAGGTAACAGATGGCCACCTTGCCAACTTTTGTGTTTTGTGTGACATTTTTTTCTGATGATGATTCATCTAGGAGTATTAAAAACCGAATTTTAAAATGATGTTTTAAATTGTATTGTATTGGTTGTGTTTTGATTTTGATTTTCTTTTGTATATGGCTTTGTAAAATTGGGTTACAAATTTAGCAAACTTAAACTTAATACCTGCTATACTAGTGCACCCGTAAGACACACCTAAGGATCGACTGTATGGGAGCATATTGCTAACTTAGCTAAAGATTCATAAACATGTTCAGAGAGATTATTGGTCCAAAATATGGAACTTTTCTACGAATTAAAAAAATCAAGTTGGCAAATACAAGGGCTAACCGATGAACAACTGGCTCTCTTAATGAGCTCTAATATCACTGAAAAATTGTGCCCAACAATTTTCAATGACATTAAAAAGCAGCTATGGTACACCTGCTCTACTTGATGTGACGTACCTGAGCAAAGAGTCAAATAACACTAGCTAATAGGTGTTAAGTAGGCTTGCTGTGTTATTCTCCTTAATATAACACCTTGTTCACATTGGGAACTGCACTTGAAAAACAGAGATATATTATTTTCCATGAGTGGGAGTAGAAACAGCTTCTGCTAATGTATTAAATCTACTCTATCAACAGAAATAAGAAACAGGAACACATTATAATATATATCGTGCCAAAGTGCAATGGAAATGTTTCTGAAACGTTCACAACATTTTTCTTTCTCTGTTCTAGGTGATTTTTCCATTTCTTTTATCAAGCCTTCATCTGAATGTAACTTAAGAGCTAGGGAAGAAAATGATCCTATCTTAGCAGGAATAATTTCATTCCAGCTCTTTAGAGTGAAAATGTAAGCTAAGAATTTGTGGACTGGATGCAAGCACTTATTTTGCTATATCAGTTCATATGCTTGGGTGGTTTTGGACAACATGGTGTTCCTTTTTTGTGAAAGATTGCTTGCATGTGAATTATGCACAATTATTCTACTCTGTACCATTAATATCTTTTTGTATCCGTTACTGAAATACATAAATATGTCAGTCCTTAAGAGGCACCATGAAATGGATCACACAGATGGATCTCACAGCAAAATAAGCTTACCTGTCGGCACCATAGCTTTTGAAATATCTGTAGATAGGCCAACACCATCAGACACAATGGGGCCATATATGTAACCAGGAAAAAACAAGTGTGATACATTTTGGGGTAGACTTCAGCTGCAAAGAAAACCAAAAAGGACTTGAATAACATCTCTTTTGATCTTATCTATATGTGCTCATTTGAAGTTGTTGGTTGCTATGTAATTGTTAATGCATGCAACAAACGTATTGTAAAATTAAAGGACTGAATAAATAGGATCATTTCAAAACAGGAGCCTTTCCTCCAAAACATTCAAAGCACATTATTAACCAAGGCCACTCAGATCGTTGCATGTGGTGTCAACCCTTTTAGGGTAGGGTGTTCCACAGTTAGGGTGTCATACATGTTCACGTATGTAGGTGTTGTTAATCCAAGGTAGGTTTCTGAATTTTCAAATACTCAGAGAGCCACTAGAGAATGTTAACATTCACCTAAATTAAATTTCCAGAGGGTTAGCCATTAAAATCTGCTGCAGAAAAGTAAGAGTGTCTTATGGCACCTTAAAGATTCACACATTTATTCTTAGGCTTTCATGGCCTGGAGCCCACTTCACCTTAAGGTCACCTCAAGTTGAAGATGCCCACAGGATTTTGCCATATGGGGAGGCCTGACAATTTCCGAAACTGAGATAGAATACCAGTCCCTGGATAATTAAAATTAGTTCCCTGAAGAAGGAGGGAGGAATATACTTAATGGCAGACCAAGCCCTCTTCATCTAGCAGGTGTTTTTGGCTTAGAGTCTAAGATGCTGTTGGCTTTTCAGCGTCAATTGAAGACTTACCTCTTCAACCAGGTTTTTATAGGGTTTTGATTTAGCCCAGCTAGCTCTATATCAGTTGTTAATCTGCTGCTATGTGAACAAGCAAATCAGATTCTAATGTTTTAGTTATGGTATTTTAATGTTTGTTTAGAGAAGTACATATCTTTCAGAAAATCTAAATTTCTTGCTAAGGCTCTACAGATCCATGCTACAAAATTCAAAGGAGGGATGGGAAATGATGTATCTTTTAAAAGTTAAGGAGTAGAAACGCAAATCACTACTATTATTCTTTTTGTTTTTTATGTGTATATTGGCTGTTTGCTAAAACACAATAAACTGATTGACTTACAGTAGTTTTAGACTGTCTCATAAAGGCAGTATAGGAAAAGAACAAATATCAGCTTTCCCCAAATTTTAAAATTCCCTGAATCTCATCTAGGATTACACCAGCTTAGTATGGTAGAAAAATGAAAATGATGTTCGAACCCTGGAGGATTATAAGGACCCCGATATGTCAAATTTCTGTTCATATTGGCAATGTATTAGTATATAGGCCACTAAATTGTACTGCAAATAGAGGATACTTTAAATCTCTGTAATGAAAAACAGTTTGTCAGAAAATTCTCTTCTGAGCCATGATAGGGATCAATGGTTGAGCAGCACAGTGGGACCTTATGTTATGTACCGTCCTCCTTATGAACGCTTCGGGTTACAAGCTCTGCTAACCCGGAAGTAGATGCTCCTGGTTGTGAACTTTGCCCCGGGATAACGAGTGGAAGTTGTACACTGGCGGCACAGCAGCGGCGGGAGGCACCATTAGCAAAAACGCGACTCATGTTACAGTAAGAACAGTTTCAGGTTACAAACGGACCTCCGAACGAATTAAGTTCGTTACTGGAGGTGCCACTGTATAAGGCTATTACCGTATATACCCGAGTATAAGCCGACCCGAATATAAACCGAGGCACCTAATTTTCCTACAAAAACCTGGGAAATCTTATTGACTCAAGTATAAGCCGGTTCACCTTTGCCGCTGTGGAGGAGGAGGAGGAACGAGCAGCCCGAAAGCAGCCCTTTGGGCTGCTCCTTCCTCTTCCTCCTTTGTCAAGTTTGCATTTATGCGAGCAGTTCAGGAATGGAACAGGCTGCCTGGGGAGAGTAAAGAACTGCCGTTCTTGTACGCTTCTTAAGGAATGGTTGACAGGGGAGAGCGGGTGGCGGCACAAGCGGAGAGAAAGGGCTTCTTTCTCGCCGCCCCCACCGCCCGCCTCACTCGAGTATAAGCCGAGGGCAGCTTTTTCAGAGTTGCGGTAGCAGAGGGCAAGAGTGATTCATCTTCAAGCCCATCTGCTGGGGCCACCATATGGGAACTGCCAAACCTTTATGGACCTACCATAGTGTGAGCTGTTCCTGTGGGGTCCAACTGGCAACCTAGCAGTGGCTGCCCTGCTAAGTTAGGACTGCAGCCTTGAAGCACCACCCCCAAGACCCATTATGGGAGTGCCCCATAAGCTGTGTATCCTGCCCAGTGCCCTCTGCTACCAGAGTTGTGGCAAGAAGAGTAAAATACACCTAACATACAAAAACCTATTTTGCTATGAGAAAGGCGGAAGCCTCACAGTTGTCAGTTGATCAGTGCTGTAAGTCAAATTCCTTTCTGGTTCTGTCAACCACAAATTATTGAAGAATGTCATGCAAATGATGGGGAGAACCTCTTTTACCTCTCATTTCTGTTAGTCACATGCGGCTACAGCTATTGGCAAGTTTCTACTTGCACCGAGAAGCAGAACTGAATTGAACATTGCAACACATTTTAGTTCCCAGCTGATAAGGGAACTGGAAATGTGCATAGAACTAAATAAGAAAGCTTAAATATCCCATTGCCATTAAAATTCTCTGCAAAAACAAAGGACAGCTGGTCCACAGCAGCCAGCAATAGTGATTCAAGGAAACGTGGGTGCCGGCCATAGCACAGAGATTGATTCCAGGCAAGAGTAAGGTGAAACAAGCTTTTACTTAGAATTGTGCAGAGCATCATTCTGAGAGTTAATTGCAGGATTATTTAACCTCAGTACCAAGAAAACAGGTAATAGGCATTTCCCTAGCACAATGTGGTTCCTAACTGGGCTATGTGAATAATATCTATCTATCTATCTATCTATCTATCTATCTATCTATCTATCTATCATCTATCTATTATCTATCTATCTCATGGTATATGATGAAAGTCCAAAGAAGAGGGAGATCATGTCTTGGGAGGTCAGGAACAGCAAGTGGAGGTGGCATGGCATAGAATAAATCCCTTTGACTTTGCAGCTGACTATATTGCTAAACTAATGTTCAGAAGCATTTGGAAGCACCTGGTCATCCAAAGGCATTGGTTATGCCATCGCCTGAAGACCCTGCTAAAAGATGAGCATGTAGAAAACAATGGAGAGCAACCTTGAAATCAAGGTTGTGAAGCTTAGATTTCAAAAATTGTTGGCCCCCTGGGGTAAGAGGCAGAAGGCCAACTAGGATTGCTAGGAACACAGGAAGCTGCCTTCCATTGGTCCATCTACAGTATTGTTGACGCTTACTGGCAGCAGCTTTCTGGGGTTGCAGACAGGAGGTCTCTTCCAACTCTACCTAAAGATGTTGAGGATTGAGCCAAGGACCTTCTGCATGCAAAGCAGATGCTCTACCACTGGACTGGACTGGACTACCACTCTACCTTCACCACTAGCAGCCTGGTCAGAACCTTGTGGAGTCAGGACAAGTAGTGAACTGTGAGGTGAGGATCTAGGATGGAATCTGGCATATAAGGGGTTGAGCCACAGCAAATCTGATAGCTTGTGGAAGAAACCAGCCAATACATGTAGCAGGTTATGGGGTGGTGCCAGAGAGAATTGGGCAGTCACTGGCTTCTGAAGTCCAGTACCTGTTACCTCCTGAAGTACTGGGTGGTTGGTAGTCCTGCTTTAAGTGCTTTCTACAGCACTTAAAGCAGGACTACCAACCACCCAGTACAGCTTTAAGTGCTTTCAATGGTGTGAATCTCCCAAGGTTTCTATAAACATGCATGAATTACCAGTTTCCAGCATCTGCAACTGTGATGTTATCTGGGTAAATCTGTATCTTTCACATGAACCAGATGGAGTCGTTTTTCTCTTAGTGCACAGAATATTAAGAAGGTTCAGTAACTGTCTAGGTCTAAAAAGAAACATTGCTGTGTCACGGGGCCAGAACTGTAATTGAAATTTTACTGCAGGGGAAATTACCATTATCTTAAGTATTTGAGCTCTCAACCGGCAGGACTCAAGAAAGCTCATAAAGAGTCACACCTGCCTGCACGGTGACCTTCAGGCAGCATAGTGCAAGTATAATTGCAGCATTTATTTCAACAACCATTGGAGGTTTATGGCTTCTAATTTAACAACTTTAGCTTTTTAAAAAAAAAGGGGGGGGGAGGAGAAAAATGTAGAAGCTGCCAGGCTGTGTACAAGTCAATGATGGATCAAGATAGACAAAGAACAAGCCTTTTCCTTTGAAGTGGTCTCAATCAGGGCGGGGATGCATTTGGAGGCAGAACTTCAAAGAAAACCCAGGGCACATACTTCACATAACAGTTGCTTAAGGACCTTTGTGCTTTAAGTAGAACTAAAGATTCCACCAATATAGCAATTATTACATCTGACTGACAGGATGGGTAGGAGTGCGGGAGAGCTGAAGGTTTCATCATCAAGGACCCCAAATCCTTAGATACTGGGTGCTGTGTTAAAACATCAGTGAAATTGCTGAATGGCTCTCAATGCCTTGATTAAGCTGTGTGATTGCCTGTGCATATGTGAGGCTGGTGGTGAACTCATGACCCAACAGTTACTACATGCTGATCATGTAACTGCAGACCCTGTTTTGTGATACTATGATCAAGCAAATCAGGGCATGCCCCTAAAGGGGAATTCCTTCTTTGCTAGGTTGTGTTCCATGTTGAGTTGGGATCCCATTGCCAGTCCCATGCGCTCCCAACAGGAAATTGTGAGATATTATTGACTTTGGTCTAAGTATCGCCACCAACTGAACCTTGTTGACCATCATAGCTGGAAAATGGAACACTAGAAAAGTAGAGACATTTCAGCTTCCTCATAGAATTCATCTCTGGAAGCCTCAAAAGCAAATTAATTCTAATATTCTCCCAGGGAAGTGAAAGTATGCTTGACACCTTCTGGCATGGATGGAGAAATGTCTTCCTCTCGGATTGGCCAATCTGGAAATAAGGAGCAAGGGGAGACTCAGAGGCTGAGGTTGCTGTGATGTCAGCAGGACTGACTTCCACGCGAATGGATAAAGGGTTCAATCTTTTCCTTCACATACTGTTTTTTCTATATGTAAGGTGCCTTTTGTGTGTGTGCTGCTGAAGAATCTAATCATTCAATCCCTCGACAGAAGTAAATTAAAATCACAATAGCAAGACAAAGTAAATAGTAAATGCATAGCAAACAGCAGAAGTAACACATACAAACACCTAAAAGCCGAAGGCCTGGGGAAATAAAAATGTCAGAGCCAAAAAGAGTTCCTCCTGGGTTCCAAGCAAATCTCCTAGGAGAGGGAATTCCAAAGGTGGAGTGCCACCATCGAAAAGGCCCTATCTTCACCTGACTTCTAATGGCAGTGAGACACAGAGACCATCTGAACAATCAAAATCATTTCATTTGTGTGCCACCTTCTGATGTGCTTCTGAAACTGTTCTGAATGCAAGGGCTTGCAAGGTCTTGTGGAAGATAGCAGTCCTAAAGGTACCCAGTTACCTTTGGTTATTCTGGTGATACCTCTGGTTATTTTGGGCTATCTAAAGGCCTGTGGAATTTCACAGATGAGGTGGTGGTTGGGAGGGAGAGAGTGTTTGTATGTTTCCCATAGGCACCTGACCAGTTCCTGTGAAAACAGCAGACTCATCCCATGTTTTTATGTTCACATGTTCAAGTCGTAAGCTATGTCAACATAGGCACAATATAGGCCCAACACAGACACCAACATAGGTGTCAAAGGGCACACTTCTGGGCTGTAGAGAGCTTTCCTCTTAACAATAACCACATTGTACCCAACACTTGTACCCAGCAGTGCTGCTCAGTGGGGTGGAGCACAGCTCACCTAGCTTCCCAATGTAGAGATCATTTCTGGTAACTGAGACATAGAGAAGGGTGGAGCCAGTGAAGAGGTCAGCATTGTGTGAGTGCAGTGGTGGAACCAATCTGATGCTCCCGCTGCTGTGTCCACACTGCAGAGACCTCCCTCCTACCTTGCCCCCCTCTCAGTTATAGGAAGCATCACAAGCAATACTGACCCACCCACTCCACCTCATTGACTGCTACTGCTTGTACCTAAGAAATCCAGTTAGAGATTAAAGGCAGCTAAAAGCTAGTGCCAGAGAAGATCATGTAAAGTCCTGGTTTCAACCAATACCCAATAATTCAGAAGATAAGATGCTCATACAGTGGGTTTGTTAACTGTATAGTTTTCCTTCCATAATGTCCATGTGGGCAATTCCAGTCCCGTGGTGAAAAACACTCACCTCCCCAGTGTTCATCGCAAACCGTGAATAAGATGGTTTTGTTGGCTAATGCTGGCAAGACATGGCTGCACTCCATGACGAACGCCTGGGGGATCATTATAATGCAGGACACAATCCAGATAATGATAATGCTGTTCCTGGCCCGCTTGGCTGTGCTTTTAAACATCAAAGGATGACAAATTGCATACCATCGATCCAGAGCGATGCAACTCAGGGTTAGCACGGAAACAGAGACCGACACAGTCTAGGAAGGGGGAAAAGGAGCAGAAGGGTAACAAGGCATCAGTAAAAAAAAACAAGGAGGATGGAAATGTTGCTTTGGCACTTTTAATGTTTCTTTCAGAATCACATTAACTCTCCCCTCCATGGGCACAATCCAGAAAACAATAGTCACCTCTCAGTCCTGTTAAAAGCAAAGGAACGGACCACCCGTGTGCTGTTTAGGGGTTTTTCTTGACTCCCATACCCAATTTATTTGGGGGGTGGGGTGCATAGGAGGGGGGGGGGAGGAAGTCTTTGCACAGGATTGGTTACATAAATGCCATCTAGAGTGCCAATCATCTACAAATGAAACACAGTTCTTCCTCCCCCCCTTTTAAAAAGTACATTCTTGTTATGAATCTGGGAGTGCAAGACACATTAATTCCCGATTAAGCTTGTGGTAGGTTTTAATTTAAGTCTGGAGTATCAAAGCCAGGAAATAGCCAGACTCATGTCTATTTAGTATCAATCAAGTGTGTATTTGAGCCATGCTAGATCTTGCTAATCCTTTAATTAAGCCAAGTGTTAGAGCTAATTAAGTCAGAACTGGCCTACTGAGTGAGGTGTTAGCAATGAGTCATTAGTAACTACAGTACAGTGGTACCTTGGCTTAAGAACAGCCCTGTTAATGAACGATTCGGTTTACAAACTCTGCAAAACTGGAAGTAGTGTTCCGGTTTGTGAACATTACCTCGGTCTACGAATGGAAGCTGAATGGTGGAAGGGCACCAGCGGCAGGAGGCCTCATTAGGGAAAGCGTGTCTCGGTTTAAGAACGGCTTTGGTTTAAGAACGGACTTCTGGAACAGATTAAGTTCATAAACAGAGGTGCCATTGTATAAGGGATTGAAGAAACTTACCAAAGAGATGAGGCCCCTTTGACTGGAGAGATAAAAGCCAAGATCTTTGAGAAGGGAGGGGAAGTAATGTGGGCCAGAAATTGAGTGAGATAGTACTTGACAAGCAAAAGTGCAGGAGGCAGAGAAAAATGGCCAGTGTCTGTTGAATCAAATGCTGTGCTTCTGGAGAAGGTAAGACCCCTTTGGCATGTAATGCTGGGACACCCCCCCCCCCCGGTAAAGCAGGCTCAGATTGTGTGCATATATGTGTAAATAAACCATATATCATAAAGAAACCACAGTCTTCGCTGTGCTTCATTTTCCCAATGAAACACAGGCCCAGGTGGGAAATTTGTCCCTGGAATCTTGCACTGCTCTGGAGATTGGGGTGGCAGGTAACATTATGTTTAATGAAAGGATGCACTCTCTTAATCTAGGGAGGTGTTTTAGGGGAAGAAGAAGAGGAGGAGGATTTGATATCCCGCTTTTCACTACCCGAAGGAGTCTCAAAGCGGGTAACATTCTCCTTTCCCTTCCTCCCCCACAACAAACACTCTGTGAGGTGAGTGAGGCTGAGAGACTTCAGAGAAGTGTGACTAGCCCAAGGTCACCCAGCAGCTGCATGTGGAGGAGTGGAGAGGCGAACCCGGTTCACCACATTACAAGTCTACCGCTCTTAACCACTACACCACACTGGCTCTCTGTGAAAGGCCTGTTAGGGTGGGAGAAATTTTATGATAGTGTGATGTGGAAGAAGGCCAATCAAATGATGTGTGAGTTTTGGATATAAATGAGACAAATGCATTAACACCCCAAGAGGGCCTTGTTTCTCCTATAGCTGCAGCATTGGATTGTAAACAGACACCAAACATTGCTTTGTCTGTCCTCTCCCAGCTTGCTGCTTTTACTTCAGCCCACATCATTGCTACCTCTGCTCCCAACTCTGGCTTTTTCAGTTGAGGGAGGCCCTCCCACCCATTTGCTGTCTTGCACTGAGCCCCTTAATCCCCCTTCACCTCGCCAGGAAGCTAGTTTGGCCAATTTCCAGAATTAGAAGGATTGATTAACTTTTAACACTTGCTGGATCCAGGGATTAGAGGGGTCAGGCACCTGACCTCAATGCATAACACTATATATTTATATTAAAGTGCAACCCCCCCACCCCGCCCCAACCTGGAAAACAATACCTGCAAATAAGGGATCACCTTGCACAGGCTGTCCCCAAGGAACCACGTCTCGGTGATATCCACCACTAACGTTGCTGGAAGACAAGTGATGGTGACAAGGACGTCAGCCAGTGAGAGGTTTACTATGAAGTAATTGGTGACTGTTCTCATGTGGTGGTTTTTCCATACTGCAACACAAACTATTTGCAAAGAAGAATCAATATGGACATCAGGAAACAACAAATCAGAAAAATACAATTATCTTGGTCCAAGAGGAGTGACCAGAAAAGGCAAGGTTTGGGAACCAAGTTTCTCAAAGTTGTGCCTTCTAAGTATTACCTAATCTTTCATACCTTCTCCCAGTTTAAGATCCTCTCATTGGGTACACTCAGATGGTTTCTACATCTCCTGCAGTGCTCAGGATCAGTTCGGGGTCGTGGAGTGAAAGGAGGGATCTGCCTGGGATGCCCAAGTCATATGATTGTCTTGGAGAAAGAGCAACTGCCTGCATTTTTGGAGAAGGCACACAGAAGCGAATATACAGACAGGGGGACGGGGGGACGGGACTCCAATCATTATCAGTGACATGGGTGAGAACCTTCTCATGCCCATCAACATCAATACTGTTGCCAGGAGGTTTAAAATGAAAATGAGAAAAAGGTACCTTTGACAAGTCTTGCTCATTCAATGTCCTATTATTATGCTGCTCAGCAGGGCTCTGTTTAAGCATTCAGTTTGCTCATATCAAAGTGGAGACCTGCTGTCTAGCCCCGCTGCCTCCACTGCACCAGTTGGTTTCCCTGCGTGCTGAGTTGTAAGGGGAAGGTCTACAGTAAGGAGCCTTCTGTACTTGTAGAGGCTCCCTGCGTGATTTAGAACTGTGAATATTCAAGGGGGGGCATTTCGCACGGGGAACTTGCATGAGTTCAGAGGGCTTCCAAATCCAGAGTTCTGTTCTTCAATTCATGGAGGTCAGCAGGCACAAGAACATGAAAGCATGGGTCTACTGTGCACATGTATGCACGCACACACACACACCACTCTCCCCAAAGGATTTAGAATCACTTCAGTAAACTGAATGCTCAAATAATGGCTGATGGGCACCCTGTTTCAGTAGCGTCCAATGAAATGCTTCTGAGCAGCTCACAAAGCCGGCCATGGCTGCAGTACCACCCCCCAGGACCAGGTATTCCAAAGTAAACTGTCATCATATCTCATAGGTTTCCTTATCTGAATTGAGTTCCAATATTTAAATTCAATAATTCCACCATGAGATTATAATTTTGGCACAATGAGAAGGGATTTGAGCCATCTTGGACTTGGCTCAGTGCTTATCTCGTTGATTGATGATGCCTGCAATCCTGAACAGACTTACTATGGAGGAAGCCGCAATGAACTAGGTGGGATTTACTCATGAGTAGGGACGGGGAAGGAACTTGGTTTGGTTTGCACACCTAATTCACATTTTCCAATACAACACATGAATGCAAATATAGCTGTCCTGTGAAATTCACACTTATCCAAATATTGAGAGGCAGTTCTCCAACCGATATTGGAAGAGAGTATGCATTAAAATGCATATAGCAGTGAACATAACAGACAACAAATAACTGACAATTTTGCATATAGTGGGGGGGGGTGGCGTCAGATTTTCTAATCTGCATTTGACTAGCAAAATCATGACAACAAGAATATTATTCTCCCTCTTGGGATTTATCTTCTAGTTTGAAGGAGTAGGGAGGAAAAAAATATGCTTAATTCGTTTCATCACTTTCTTGCTTGCAGAACATCTGAAGTGGTTTGCAGTTCATTCATTTTGCCACAACGTGTCAGCCTGCCCCTTTTCATCCTGACAGTAAAACAAAGGCGAGGATTTGCCTCTAGCAAAGTCCTGGTCCTTGCACTAGGGGAATTCCAGCTTCTAAGAACAGGTCTGAAGAATGGGTCCTCCCCCCCCCCCCCACACCACAGAAGGAGCATTATGTGTGCAAAAAGCCAGCACCGCTTGTTGCAACTCAGTTGCCAGGTCTATTACAGCCCCTCTATCATCTATTTTATCCTCTCTCCTATCCCAGTGGTGGTCTACAGACCATTCGTGTGGGTGGGGGAGGGGATTTTCTGAATTTCCACATCCTTTATTTTCCAACTGGAAAAAAGAGGGGATCTTGGTCTGCTTTTTATTTGGAGGGATATCCTTGTCACATATGGGTAATATGCCCAGTTCTTTATAGCATTGCCTTGTCAGAACCATGACTAATTTCAAGGTGGTCAGAGTGACTTTAACGAGTTCACGGTTAATCTGATGGGCTGCAAGAAGGGGGAGAGATTTAAAGTTCCTTCTAACAGAGTCCTTCTAGCAACTCCCGGAATCTTTTGCTGATAAGACTGCTGGTTTGTAATTATTATTTCTGAAATGAGACTCTTTATCAGCGTATTATTGTTATAAACTCTCTTACTCACGTAGACAAAGCAGAGAGGTAGCTTCCCTTGACGCCATTATCCCGGAAGATAACATATGAAATTTCGCAGGTTAACAAAGGGTTTCAGGGTCAGCATGCACGAAGTGCTGTTTATATACTGGAACCCACAGCCCAGAGATTTGACTGCTAGTCAGCTTGGATTGGCAGAAGATGCAGTCCAAAACATCTGGGGGGGGGGGAACCAGGTTGGCGAAGGCTGTTGTACATCAATTTCCAAACCACAAAAAGCCACCACTACATTCCTTTCTCACAGGTAACACCACTGAGACAGATTCCATGACAAAATAACAAGCAGAGGTCCACCACCAGCACCACCACCAGCACCACATATTCAAGGATGGTGAGGGGTCCAGGCCTGCTCCTTAACCCCAGGCTCAAGAATAGGTTTATACTAAACCTAAAAAGGTAAAAGGTAAAGGACCCCTGACAGTTAAGTCCAGTTGCAGACAACTCTGGGGTTGCGGCACTCATCTCGCTTTACTGTCCAAGGGAGCTGGCGTTTGTCCGCAGACAGTTTTCCCGGGTCATGTGTCCAGCATGACTAAGCTGCTTCTGGAGAAACCAGAGTAGCACACGGAAACGCCGTTTACGTACCTGCCACAGGGGTACCTATTTATCTACTCCCACTGGCATGCTTTCGAAGTGCTAGGATGGCAGGAGCTGGGACAGAGCAATTGGATCTCACCCTGTTGCGGGGATTCGAACCGCCAACCTTCTGATCAGCAAGCCCAAGAGGCTCAGTGGTTTAGAGCACAGCGCCACTTGCGTACCCAATACTAAACCTACTGAAGGGCAATAAAATGCCAGCTGTCACGGAGCATAAGAAATGTGTGAATAACTCAGATGCATGTCACCCAACAGTCCCGCTACCATACTCCCAGGAACAGGCACAGCACATCCGGAAGCACACTTCCAGAAGCAGGCACACCACTTCCGGTGGCAGAGGAGGAGGAGGAGAAAGAGTTGGTGAAGATAAGGTGACAATGTGGGGAGGGGGCAGCTGAAGCAAATGTGGCAGGCAGTTGGTGGCTGTGGTGGGGAGGCGACATGATGTGGGGGTGTGGGGGTGTGCTCTGGATTTGTGTGATAAGATGTTGGAGGCCGTGTCTTCGGTAAGAGTTTTGTCGTGCTGCTGCATGCATCACAGCACTGTGTGCAATATCTAAACTCACAGGGTAAAACAAACACAAATCCCACAGATACGCATAGCTGGTTTTCAAACAATATTTTTTTCAATTAAATGCACCGCTGCACTCTATCCAGGTCAGAGACCTGCTGCACTCCTCGGCTGCAGTCCTTACCTTGTGCACAGCTGCTGCCTGGCCAGGCCGAGAGAGATGTGGAGAGGGGCAGTTTCTGCCATGGTGAGTCAGGCAGGTGAGCAAGTTTGGCCTGGGCGAGAGCCTAAAGCTCTTCATGGCATCCTTGGAGCAATGTGCGGCTTCTTTGGCATGAACCCACAGCAGCAGCGACAGCAAAAACGTAACAGGGCCCACCCTCTGAACCAAAGTAAGATACTTTTCAGTTTTGTCAGTTGCTATTTGTAAAATTGCAATGCTCAAGTGTCCGCTGTAAGTGTCTGCAAGGAAGATCTATGGGGAGAAAACCAGAGCATGCTGGCTGCTTCCCTGTGACCATACCACCCATGGCATCCTAGCGGCTCCACCAGGTGTAGTGGACACCAGCTGCCTCTGCGAAGATTTGATGAATTTATGACATTTCTGGCTTGCCTTTCTTCCCTCCTGGAACTCAAGGACACATGCATGGAGTTCCCACTTCCCATGTGGCCCCCTATCCAGGCGTAGGCCAGGCACATACCTGCTTAGCTTCGGCATACGGCTTCAGAACATGGGCTGGGATGGATGCAAAAATGCCCAACTAGCTTAGCAAAAACCATGACTAAGTTAGCCTTATTGCGATACCATCATCCATGAGCCAGTTGTGAAATGGAAGTGTAGACCTCTTTATCTAGCTTAATAGAACACTTAAAAATAAGGCCTTTATTCACCTACTGAAGAAATGAAGGCCATTCTTGAAGGACATCTTACTAAGTGTCTGTTGAGTTATAAAGGCCTGTGCACTTAAACGCTAACTGAAAGAAAAAGCCCACTCACTATTTCTGTGGTTAGATGGGTTTCGAATGAGCTGAGAGGTGAACCATTATTAAATCTGCTGATTGAGTGCATGATAAATTCCAAGTGCTGATCAGAAGTTAATAGGGAGCACAGACATAGCAGGCCTCTCACCAAGGGAGCAGCAACAACAAATTTTGCAAAACATGTTGCTTCAAGGCTCCATGTAGCAAAAATCATAGCAGCACATTGACAGGGTCTGTGATGGATTTTTTTTATATCAGATGTAAATCTCCCTAGATGATGTCTTTCTCTTTGCTCCATGTGGCAAGCGGTTCTTGACACCTGCATAAGAGGTCAACCATGGTTGTAACGCCTGAACCACCAAGGGACAGCCCCAGATTTACAGAAGCTGTCCTGGTTTCTGATTTGATCCCAGGGTATCTCACTTTTCCTTGGGATGTCCCTGTTTTCAATGGAGAAATGTTGGAGGGTATGGATGGAGTTATGCAACCCTTGAGCCAAGGAGATAAATAACTATACAACCTTAGAAGACATCTGAAGGCAGTCCTGTATAGGGAAGTTTTTTAATGTTTAATGTTTTATTATGTTTTTATATACATTGAAAGCTGCCCCAAGTGGCTGGGGCAACCCAGTCAGATGGATGGGGTAATAATAATAATAATTATAATAATAATAGATATCCCTATTTTTGTCGGAGAAATGTTGGAGGGTATATAAAGCACAGGATGACAATTCAAAATCCAGGCAAGTTAATTCACATATACAAGAATTTTACAGAGCAACTGGTGCAAGGTGCAAATGATGGAACATTCTCATCTTCCTTAACTTGCAAACCGAATGGAGTCACCTTTGGGTACATCAGTTGTTAAATCACTTGTTATGAGTTTCCAGTCAGCTGATGGAGCTCAGGAAAATTCATAGCTGAAATTAATTTGCAGGTCCAAAAGGCCACTGGAAAATTTATTGTGACTTTCTACTCGACATGGATCATGAATTTTCATACGGCAACGTCAGGAGGTTTGAAAATGAATGCTAACTTGGTATATTTATTCTCTCTGACCTCAAGCCTCACTTCATCTGGTGCCTTACCATTATCATGTCTAGAGCACCTCATGAGAGTGAGGGTGAAGCTCTGCACAGCAGTGAGGTGCTGCTTCTATTAGTCGAGGCTCCCAGAATTTAGAATTTAATTTAGAATCATGTGCAGGGTTCTAAATTCTCAGGTAGAGAAGGCCCTCTGCTGTAGACCTTCACCCTCACATTTGTGGAATGTTCTAAACATGATCCCAGAAGGCGTGGGGCTTGGCAGCAAACCCTGCTTTCCCACACATGTAAGAAGGATGAGCTCCTGAGTAGGGAGTTTGTCTCCTGGACAGGAGTTCAAATCCCTGCACAACATGAAGCTCATTGGGGGATGTCCTAACTTTATCAGCTTGACCTTCCTCTGCCATCAACCTACTGTAAGAACATAAGGGAAGCTTTCTGGACCATGCCAAGGACTATCTAGTCCAGCATCCTGTTCTCACAGCGGCCAACCAGATGCCTGTGAGAAACCCACAAGCAGGGCCTGAGCACAAGAACACTTCCCCACCATCTTTTTCTGAAACTGGTATTCAGAAGCATACCACCTCCAGATGTGGAGGCAGAGCATAGCCATCATGGCTAGTCCTGTACATGGGATAAGCTGCACAAACCCCTGAGCTCCTTGGAGAAAGGATGGGCTACAAATGAGAGACATCACATATGAGAGAGAGAGAGTGTGTGTGTGTGTGTGTGCATAGCATTAAACAATTTAGAATTTGGATGGCCAGCTGGTGGTTCACAGGCTACTTCCAACCTCACTGTCATGTTCTCCTACCCCATGCCCTCTTTCCCCTGCACCACCAGACAGAAAGTGCAAGTTGGTTTGCATAAGAGAGGCTCCCTTTCAAGCGGACAGCACATTTCCCCAACACTGGACTGCTCAAAGGAAGTTTACTCATTGCTGCTTCTATGGATTGCACACCTATGGATGTTTTGATATGATCCGGAATAGATGTCCAGCATTCTCTTCCCATATTGGCCAGCCAGAAGCATATGTGAAACCAAAACCAGGACATGAGCACAGGTCCTCTGCTGTTCCTCTTCTCCTATTCAGAAGCATACTGTCTAAAGCAGGGGTAGTTAACCTATGGACCTCTAAATGTTGTAGAACTACAATGCCCATCAGCCTCAGTCAGCACAGCAAAACGGTCAGTGGGGATGGGAGTTGTAGTCCTTCAACATCTGGAGACCCACAGTTTAGCCACCTCTGGTCTAAAATGACCACCTTAGGGAACTTTCATTTTTAGAAGTCTATGAAGTTTTCTGTATAATCAATGCTGATTTTATTGAATAAAGGTTTAGAAGCCATAAATTGCATTTGCAGAGGATATGAAATCCGAGAGGCTCCAGAGAGAGGGAGGACAAAAGAGATAACCCAAAGATACCCTGTCAAGAGAGGCAGGGAAATAGCATCCACAACAGATCAAAAGCTCTGATACCTTTGCATCACTGCAATCTGGGTGTTGGCCATCGCTGCTGCGTTCATTCTCATAACTGATGTCAACATATACTGACTTATAGGACTTTTATTGCATTTCCCCCTATCAGTTTCTGCCCAAATTCTTCCTATTCCTTGAATGAAGAATGCGGTGCAACTTAAATCATTTCTCCCCTATCAGCACATAGATCAGGGCCTGACTTACCATTAGGCAGAGTGAGGAAGCTGCCTGACGTAACTGGTTTTGGGTGTCATGAAAGGGCAGGGAATTTTTGGTTATTGTATTTATCATCATTGTATTTTTGATGCCAGTGTGGGCTGCTTGCAGATATTTGTGTTGCCTCAGGTTCCAGAACTGGCTTTCCTTGGACATTATGTACCTTGACTTGGGAAGTACTATTTACTGAAGAGATGGGGACTCTCAGGCCTGAGGACAACTGGGGCCTCCAGTTCTCTCTGCTTGACTCTGGGGATTCTCCACAGGATACATCCCTCCCCAGGTCACACCATTCACTGGCCCTGCTCCATGCCCTCCTCAAGGTCTTTTGCCTAACCAGAATGTGTCCTTGAGTGATGATAATGCCTGGATGGAGAATGGATAAGTGTGTGTATCCCTTTGACTTCTGCTTAGCTGAAATGCAACCTCTGCACAAAGGTGAAAGTCACACCTGTTGCTCTGTCCACTTTTGCATCTTGTCCTATCTACCACTAGAATTTGTCCCCTAGAAGATGTCCTTAAGGGAATATGTCCCCCTGGCTTTAAAAGGTCCCCTACCTCGTGATTTACTGCTTCATGTTGGGCAGCAAAACATTTTCAGCTGCCCTTGAAATACCAGCCAAACCACTGGGAGTCCTACCTTCCTTAGGATTTAATAAAGCAATCTCCCTTGGACTATTCAATGGGAAGAATGAAAAGATATCTGCCGGAGTACTGATTTCATGCTGTTTAGGTATGCTGCTCCAAAGAAAACTAAGAGCTTCTTTCAAAAGGAAATGAGGTCAGGGGAAATGCAGTGGTAAATGTGCAGGATAAACTAATTCCACACCCACTAGGACTTTGTGATTCTCTTGCCATACTTTTCAGAAACAAACCTTTGTCTTTATAGGCCAGAAGTAATTCAGCAGAAGCATAGTCCTTCGTTATTGCATCTCCATGCTGGGAAAACTGTGTGTGTGGAGAGCTGTCAATGGCAGCTGTTAAAGAGGGGCTGGCTCTATCATTAGGCAGAGTGAGACAGCTACCGCAGGTAGCAGTTGCTGGCCCCTCACAGTTATCTTGAATCCTCAACCATACCCACCTGTTGCCATGTAGATTTTCTCCTGGGCCCTCTAAACTGTGCTGCTGCCTCAGTTACAGTGGGTTATGCCATCCCATCACCAGTGTTGGGATTAAGGTTCAGGTGTTGGTTTATTAAGGTCCAACCAGCTTCAGTAGGTGGAATGGTGGTGGCTGCCATCTTGTATTTTGCCCCAGGCCAGTCCTGTGTTAAAGCACAGAGCAGCCTTCACCAGCCTGGTGCCTTTCAGGCATTTCGGGCAACAAACCCCATTGGCCACAGCTAGCATTGGCCAATGGACAGGGGCGATGGAGTTATAGTCCAAAGCATCTGAAGGGTAAGCAGATTATCAGAAATAAAGGCGATGATACCAGTGCAGTGAATTCCTAGTGTAGAAATGCTCACATTTTTTTGAAGTGTGATAGCACTTGTGCTTTTAATATAGATTTGATTACTTTTTAATTAAACCATACTGTGCTGTGCTGGTGCCGTGCAATTTAATATTGACCTAAGCATCTAATCCACAAAGCACATCCATCCAGTTAAACTGGCTCAAACTACCAAAAGCAAATTATTGATCTACTGAGGATTTTGTTGATGAAAGGTCTCACTGCTTTTATGGGATTAAAGCCCATGCAGCACCAATCTGCTCCTCTCTGGCCTTTAAAATCCTGAAGGGAAAATAGAAATGCAACACTGTTTTAAAAGGAGAAATGTATTAATTGTTCTAATGGCTAGCAAATTGGTTGTGTTAGCTGCTCTGTTGAATCCAGTGGGGCTTAGTTCCAGGTGAGTGTGTATAGAACTGCAGCCTAAATCAATAATATGAGAAAATATTGCTCAAACTGATTAGACTCAAGACAAGAGTGAATGTCTGCCTCTCTTTATCTGTAATTATGTGCATTAGGGCTCACCTGCTGCAAATTATTGGGCTTCACAATGATAGAGTCTAGGACCGAAAAGGTTTCTGTGTGAGCACTGAGATTGTTCAGATTCCTCTTTCCTGTTACAATCTCTTATGTTCTCTGAAGAGCCACTCCCGACATTTAGGGACCCTCCTGTCGTAGGTATGCTGGATTTTCTCATGTTTTCTCCCTGCCAGAGTTTGTGTCTGTTTGGAAGACGTCCAGAAGAGGAGGTGTTGCAGGAAGAGGAATTGCTAAGAATAAGTCTTGGCAACATCTTCATGCCTGTGTGGTCTCTGTTGCATATTAATTTCCTAAATAAAACAACTGACTTTACTTTGAGTCTCTGAGTCTCCCTTCTGACCTGTTGGTGAACCTGCTCCCCTGACACTGATTTGTAACTGATCAGTTTCAAAAAATGGATTAGTTTGGGATGTTTGTGTGATGTCCTCTTTCTTAACCTGTTTTACAGAATTCAGTTATGACTTCTGTACGAAGTGGATAAGGGGAGTTGGGAGCTCTGCCTCTCATGATTCACACCTGTTGAACTCAGTCAGATGCCTGGTTCCACATTCCCTCTCCTCATCTCTTGGTCTCCCTACTCTTGCACATGTTCCGGCTTGTCAATATCCTTCTTACATTGTGGCACCCAGAACTGGACACTGTATTCCAGGTGTGGTCTGACCAAGGCAGAATAGAGCAGTACTATTACTTCCTTTGATCTGGTTTGTGTGTCCTTATAGGCACTAGCTAAGAGGGAGGCAGTAGCAGTAACAGTGGGTGCTTTGCATTTCAATAGCTGGGTCATGCTTGCCTCACAAATGTACTGGAGTATTGAAACACATTCCTGAGCATGCTTTTTGGAATGTTCACAACAGCTCTAGCTCATCGGGGAGTTCTAAAACTTCTTTCCTCATCACCTCTATTTGACATTGCTCTTCCTATGTATTTCCTGATCCTGCCACAAACAATGTGGATCAGTCATTCCCTCAAATCATCTCATGCATTTTAAGCAACATTTTGTTCTCTATCATTTTATCAGCTTTTACCTGCTCCCTTACTTCCCATTTACATGCACCTTTCCTCTGTTTCTATAATGCCTGAATTAATGCTTCATCCTTTCTTGTTCCTGTGCATTGCTTCTCCCCTCAATTCCTGATTTTATACCATCTCTACCCTACCATGCTTTGCCCAACTTCACTTTCATCTTCCCATTTCTTGCAGATACACTTCCCCTGTTTTATACCTAAGGGCTGTGAGTTGGATGGGTGCAGAATTTTAGTGATTAATCCTTCTGTCCCTTCTCAACAGGCACTGGATAATATAGAAGGGATGGGTTTAACTTTATCTCCCCTCCCCATCCTCAAAACCCATACACCATATGTGTATATCAATTGATATGTTCGCAGGGTGGGCAAAAGCTCCATACAATTTTTCATACCTTTGTCACTGCAAAGGTGGCATGTGGCATTTGGCACATCTCATTTAAATGTTAGCTTTAAGCTCTGAGATTGTCTTAAAAAAACACCACCAAGGTTATGGGATACAAGGGCCATTGGTATTGAGAACCGTGAAGAACAGCTTTCTCAGGCTGAATGTTCATTCAGAATTTCATTCAGAATTCTGTTGAATGGAGTAGAACTCGTCATTCAAAATTTTCTTAGTATGAATGGAATCACTAGGGTAAAGTGTCATATGAAGTAAGATGTGTTCTGATTATATGAATGAGGCTTGAAGAATTCAGCACCCCTCCTCTGTGGACAGCATTTAAAACAAAACAAAACCCAGTTGCCTTTGGAAAGCAAAGCAGCAGTTCAGTCTGTAAACCAATAAACGAAATAGCTGAATATGTTGCCTGAGGATTCACAGAACTTGATATGACTTACTTCCATGTAATTTGCTTAAGGTCAAAGTGTTCCTCACTTATTACTGACTTGTTACAAGGTCTGGATTTAGGAACATGTTTTCTAATAAAATGGACACTTACACTTAAATCCAAGGCACATCTGAACAGAAGTCATATCTGTTAAGTCCAATGATATTTACTCTATTTAACTAAGTATAAGACTGATGCCTCAACAAGTTAAAGGCTACTGAAATCCTTCAAATAAATATGGTTACCATCAGATATATTTTTTTAAAAAATGGGAAATGACATTTCTAACAGTCTCAGGTGGCTGTATTATCAAATGCTTCAATCATATCCCAACAGAAAAGAATGAAGATTACACATGTTGAAACCCTCAGAATAAATAGAAATCTTTTCCACAGTCAGAAAAAGAAATAATCTTTCTAAATCCCAGTGTTGTATGGTTGGTTTTTAAAGTTTTATCTGTACAGTATACAAGTGGTGTGAAGAAAGATGGTATGAAAGTATAATAATGATGATGATAATAATAATAATAAATTATATCCCACCCATCTTGCTGGGTTTCCCCAGCCACTCTAGGCAGCTTACAACATATATAGAAACACAACATTTATATATATCCCATTTATATATCCCATACGAGCAACATACAAACCAATAAATCAAAAGAACCCAACAACAACAATAATAACAATAGCTATAGGAGTCTAGTATACAAAATGTTACTCACCCAGGATGTTTCCAACGAGAGCCACAATAAACACAATAATATATCCAGCAATCAGAACCCATTCATATTCCTTGGGATGCAAATATTCCTTCCAAAGGTATTGCAGAAATTCCTCCTCATCATAGTCTGCAGAGGGGTTTCCAAAAGCCTCTTGGGTGCCATTCAGCTCTATATTAGATGACCAGTTCCGACATGATGGGAAGCCTTCCTCCACTTGAGTTAAAGACATAATTTGTTGTGCTCTGGGTCTGAATCCAACCATCCAGTAGTTCAGGCTGTGATCAAGCCCATCCATCCATAGTTTATGTGCAGAGAATGTGCTGGGAAAAGAGAAATAAGGGGGGGGGGGACGGACAGTGAGGAAACAGCCCAGTGCCAACTGCAACTTCTATGACCAGTTTCGTACCAAGGATTTCCCAGTGGAAGGAGGCATGCAGCAGTGCCAGAAGAGAGAAGAAAACACTCAGAGGCTGCAGCGACACAGAGGCAAGCAACAAAAGCAGCACATGCTTCCAGCATCTTCATTCAGCCAGTATGTGAAAAAGACAGTATTGCAGCGAAGAAGAGAATGCACAGAATACTTCTTCCATACACACATATGGGCACAGTTTGCCTCCTATATTAATCCTTATTTCATGATCCCTGTAAGGGCTCCTAACATATTACACATTTATTCTGTATATCTGCATTGCACAGGGTATTTGCGGACACTTGACAACCATATAGGAAATTGTTCTTTGATTACACAAATCATCTCCCCCCACCCCATTCTTTCTTACTGCATGCCTTTTCTTTCCTGTTCTCCAGGACCTCTAGCAATGTTTTCCCAAGGTAATAGATTTCAACGGGATAGCACCCAGCGGGTGGGACTTTTCTGTGGTGGCATCCACTCTATGGAACAACCTACCTCCTGGGCTTAATTGAGCACCAGCACCTGTGGCCTTCTGGGAGACTCACATGGGCAGTGTATTGGGGGAGGGAATATGGCTGTCCCTATGGGGCAAACCATTTTTTTTTTTTGGCCAAACAGTGTCTGTGCAAGTGAGTGGATGCCACCACATCCTGTTTGTTCCAGGGGGCATTTGCAGACTGCCCATGGCTGCCACACAAACCTTTCCATTCAGCACCGAGCAACAAATACTTATAGAAAAGAATACAAAATAATGGCAGCCCTCACTGAGCACTTCATGAAAATTGCTGGAGTCAAAATCACAAAATCAGGACTGTATTTCAATCCACACATTAGTCTGGGAGCTGAAGATCATGCCAGTCCACTGCATAATCCAGACTTGGCTAATTACCTCCCCTCCGTTCTATTTTTTTTAAAAGGTAAAGGACCCCTGACAGTTAAGTCCAGTTGCAAACGACTCTGGGGTTGTGGCGCTCATCTCGCTTTACTGGCCAAGGGAGCTGACGTTTGTCCGCAGACAATTTTTCCAGGTCATGTGGCCATCATGACTAAGCCGCTTCTGGCAAAACCAGTGCAGCACACAGAAACGCCGTTTACCTTCCCGCTGGAATGGTACCTATTTATCTACTTGCACTTTGACATGCTTTCGAAGTGTTAGGTTGACAGGAGCTGGGACTGAGCAATGGGAGCTCACCCCGTCACAAAACTCTCAGGAATAGTGGCTGTTTTGGGTGCTAGGGCTTAAAGGGAGAAGCTGTAGCTTTCCAGATGTACTGGGACTCCCACCAGCATGGGCAATGGCCAGGTTTAATGAGAGCTGTAATCTAACAGCATCTGGAGGACCATCAGTTAGGCACCCCAGACCTAGGGAGATAGTAATTCGGCTCCAACCCAGGAAAAAAAACCTGGAAGAGGATAGTCGGACACAACTAAACGACTGAACAACAACAATATAATCCTCTTTGAAACTTTCCTGCTGGCATTGCTGCCTCATTAGGTTTGCAGCAGTGACCACAGTGGAAATAGCCAAATGTGGCTGGCCACCTCAGAAGAGGAGATGCATTCCAGAGAAACCAGCAAACAGAACCCAGAGCAAAGTCCTTAACAACAATTAAACCAACTAGTGGCACAACTCTACAATTCTATGATCTATTATGGCGACAGCAGTTTTGGGCTTTCTTTCCAGCAAAATGGAATATACGGTGTAATAGCAGGCTGATCCAGAAGTCTCCTGAAGTAGAGTTCAGTTTCTAGATACCTGCAGATGAAACTTCCAGAGTGGACTGGGAATATGCAGAAATCTACAAAACCTGAACGCACAAATCATCCTTATATTGACAGAGGTACTGCCACACTAACATGGACAAGCAGAAACTGTGACCTTGGCAAGGTATCTTCAACCTTCGTTGGACCCAGGACCCACTTTTAACCCAGACATTCATTTGGGGGGGCCATTTCTTAATATTTTAACATATATTTGCATGGTGGTAGGCCTCATGCTGGTCCCTACTCACTAGTTGGAAGACCAGTGTGACTAATCCCAAATGCACTAGCTGCAGGAGCAAGGTAATCTCAAAATGGTTTTCTTTGAAAGTGCGTTTCCTTTGGCGCCTCATCCAGATATAATTTGTTGCATGAATGTGGTTAATTTGGGGATCGAATCAATCTTAACACTTACTCAACCAATTCCTGTCCAAGGCACCCATGTCAGTTGCACCCTCTAATCAGGGTTTGAATTTGCTCATTAGCAACCCAGTGAGACAGGGAGTTAATCGTAATCACAGACTCAGGAGGATGGTAACTGAAATGAATAAATTGGATTAATGGTGTACAATGCTTCCTTTAAAGTACATTATTATCATCATATAGATGATAAAGAAATCATAAAACGTGAAGATAATGAAGCAACTTAAAGCACTTAAATACCTTTACGAAACATAGTTTTGCCAACATATTCGTTTTTTTAGAATTAAAGTTCACAGCTACCCGACAAGGAAAGAGCTAACTCTCCTCTCCATGCCACAGCCCTGGTCCCTTAACTACTATTTTTTTAAAAAAAACTGCAGATGAAAAAGAGGGCATGACAAGGTACACCTGCTGAAATTCCGTCTTCTAAACAATTAAAGATGCAAAAGCATCCCTCCCTCTTTGCCTGGCTATTCCCTAAACAACAGACATCTCAATTGTCTGATCACACAAACAATGTTCTGTGCACTTTGTCCTTAAGTCAAAGACAGCAAAGCCTTGTACAGAATGCCAAGGAAATCAGGACTTCTACCTATAAGCAAGACAAATGAACAGCTTCACCATAAATGACACGATAGCAAAATGCCCAAAGAGTAATTGTTTGTAACAGTCATGGTAAACATATCCTTGGAGGATAAGATGAAAGGAATCATCCATTCCTTTGTGGACGCACTTGCCATAACTGTTAGAGATGGATGTTCAGGGCAGGCTGAACGGATTGTACCAGTCACAAAGAGAAACACGAGAGGCGTGGCCTTGTGCGATCTTGAGATTTATTACTCCACAGCATTACAAGAAAAGAGAAATGTCAAATTCTCACTTAATATATTTGCCTGTTTTCATAAAACTTTGCTCATCCTTCACTTGGACCCAACTGGCTAAGATGGGTTTTCTAGATCTGTAAAAGGTAAAGGTAAAGATACCCCTGACTGTTAGGTCCAGTTACGGACGACTCTGGGGTTGCACGCTCCTCTCGCTCTATAGGCTGAGGGAGCTGCCGTTTGTCCGCAGACAGCTTCTGGGTCATGTGGCCAGCATGACTAAGCTGCTTCTGGAGAACCAGAGCAGCGCACGGAAATGCTGTTTACCTACCCGCCAGAGTGGTACCTATTTATCTACTTGCACTTTGACATGCTTTCGAAACTGCTAGGTTGGCAGGAGCTCACCCCGTCACATGGATTCGAACCGCCGACCCTCACCCCGTCACATGGATTCGAACCGCCGACCTTCTGATCAGCAAGCCTTCAGTAGGTGCTTCGACTTATGAACTTTCCTCTAGATACAAAAAGAGGCCTTGCAAGCAGCCCAGGACTGTGGAGCAGCGCTGAGGCCTCTGCTGCTGGGGAGAGGGCCCCCATCCCACCCCCGAAGCTGTGGAAGAGGTGCTGCCTGCAAGAGGCACAGCAGGGCACACTGCAGCCTCAAACCCCACCGAGGAACTAACCTGAGGAAGTCTAGAGAAGAACCTGGCCTGGCAAGGGAAAAAAGTGCCCCTGGCCGAAGTGAATCAGCTGTTTACTGACCCTTGCCCAACCCCCAGCTTGTAGCCAAGTAAGCGCACCCACCCTCAGTGCACATAAGGGGAAAAAATGTTATTTTTTCCATCTACAATACTGTCATATTTATTTTATAGTACAGTCCATTGATTATTGCCTTCATTTTATGGATCTATGGTCTCATTAGACAGTAAAATCCATGTTTCATTGCTGTTTTAGGGGGTGTTTTTCATCGTCTAGAATAGATCAATTCACTTTTCACCTCTACTTATGTACGTTTCTAGTTACGGCTGGACCTCCGGAACGGATTATGGTTGTAAGTAGAGGTTCCGCTGTACTGTTTTGTGGCACTCACAGTGTTTCATTTCCAATCAGAGCGTGCCTCATAACTCGCAGCTGAAACTTTCCATACTTTTCATACCATAAATGTCCTGGGAGGGTTTTGTGGTCCCACTTTTGTTGGGCTGTGGCATTGCAGAACACCAAGTAAAGCGGAATAAACCCACCACTTATGTCAAGAAAAGGTTGCAGAATTGTTGCTGGCATTCATGGAGTGAAAGCTCCCTTGTTATCTCTGATTATGTGGATCTTTGGGGGTACTGGTTAGTTTTGTTGCTGGGTTTTATGTCATTTCGGCTGATTTTTTTTTTTTAGAGCTGGGTTTTATGATGCTGATAGATACTTGATTGCTTTTATGATTGCAGGCACTGCAAGTTTGACAATGGGAATGTACAGTTATCACACCTGTGATTCTACCAATCATAAAAACACGAACAGAACTAAGGGAATAATCAGTTTCTAGCAGAGGGTGCGGTAAATAAATTTTAAACAGGGAGGGTAGGTTTCTCAGTGGCAGAGCATCTGCTCAAATACAGACGGCCCCTGGTCCTTTTCCCAACATCTCCGGGTAGGACTGGGAGAGTGCCCTGCCTGAAACCCTGGAAATCCACTGCCAATCAGTGTATAACATCACCTTTATGATGGAAAGGAATGCATGTAAAAAGACCATTCAGTGAGCATCAATTTGATCCCATCTTCCCTTCCTTTTGTTTGTTGCAACAATAATCCATGTGGCTTGGAAAAAAGGGGGGCTTTATAGTGAAGGAATTAATCTTTTGTGCTTTCAGACATTTGTAGCCGGAGATGATACAGGGGGGTCACTTAACCTCATCTGGCTTGCTAGAGGCATTTATCTTTTTATGTAAAGGAACAGAGCACCACAACTGACCTAGCAAAGGAACTATGCTTTTTACAGCATAAAAAACGACAGCACTATCAGCACACAGGGTGCTCCTGAGACAAATTAGTTTGCTGGAACCACAATGTACTTACAATGCATTACCTTGTATCAGCATCAGTGTGTGTGTGTGTGTTAGACTGTCTCAGCTCTAGGACCAATAATTTGAAAGCTGTACAGGCTATGGTCTATTAATGAGAAATGATATTAATTTTTATTGTGCTTTATCTTTAGGCTGATTGGGCCCCTCCCCAATCTTTTGTGGCTTTTTGCCATTGTTCACGGTCACTTTGCTGCAGATTTGACAGCTGTTTCCTTCCTTCTCAAGCGATCCCAGGCCACCAATATCATATATTTGGATCTGAAGACATTGGAATGGTACGTGGTATGTAGACACTCAACATTTGATTATTTCAGGGTTTCCCAAACTTGGGTCTCCCACTGTTTTTGGACTACAACTCCTATCCTCCTGAGTTAGCAGGACCAGTAATCAGGAATGATGAGAACTGTAGTCCAAAAACCTCAGGAGACCCAAGTTTGGTAAACACTGGGCTATTTGTTGATAGCATCAAGGGCAACTAAAACCTATTTAGTGTAAGAGCAGGCGTTTAGCTGAACTACAAATCCCATAATCACTGGCCAATGGCCATGCTTGCTGGAGCTGATGAGACTTGTGGTTTAGCAACTTCCAGAAGGCCAAAGGTTCCCCACACAAGTCTTTCAGTGCAGGTCTCATGGGCAATCCTAGCCCATCCTTACAAATGATCAGCTGTCCTGAAGTGAGCTCTTTTGCAACAATGAATGGAAAATGACTAAAAGGACGAGTGCCGTTTTAAGTGTATATTTAAAATGCATGCATCAAATCAGGTTCCTGCCTCAAGCAGTGGCTTAGCAACCGCCTCGCTTGCAATGATTCATCCTGCCTTTTGAACTGCAGAGGTTATCAGTCCCTTGCAGTGTGCTGTGAGTACATTTATGTGCCAGACCTTTTATACATTGTCTCTTAGGCTGGTATAAAGTCGTCCAAGTGGGCACCGACTGCAACAAATGAAACACCGGTAATTGAATTAGCATGGGCTAAGGGCTGTTTTTACACAGTGGTGGTGGACAAGCACAAACCGGGTTCCTCCCAAAAGCCTGCTGAGCATTGCAAGCCTTTCTAGTCAATGCTTGCAAATCCTTGAAGTGGTCTGGGAGGCATTTGCTCAGTTCTCAAAGGGCACAAGCTCTGGCCAATCTTCCACTTGCTGCTACTCCCTCTTCCTCACTGCCAAAGAGGGGAAAAAGCTTCACCTTGGTGAAGATGATAGTTGTTGTCATAGTAGATGTCCGTGCGCTCCATTGTAGAAAGGAGAGCTCCAACCTCAGGAAAAGGCAGTGCATTTCTTTCTCTCTCTCTCTCTCTCTCTCTCTCTCTCTCTCTCTCTCTCTCTCTCTCTCTCTCTCTCTGTATATATATATATATATATGTGTGTGTGTGTGTGTGTGTGTGTGTATGTATATGTTTAGGGGTACTCTCATTTTGGCTCAAGAAAATCACTATTTTATAGTTAAAATTGGGAAAAATAAATACAGCAAATGGACAAAAGTACAAAGATTCACAAAATGTTTAGGGGTATGCGAACCCCTGCATCCCCCCCCCCCAGAAAAAAGCACTGGGGAAAGGTGTGGCATAATGTCTTTTCCAACCAAAAATGGTGGGCTGAATTATGAGTCCTACCATCCCTGGCAAGAAATAATGTTTGAAATGTCATTTCCAACCAGCAAACCACCTCTGAATCTCACTTGAGAGTGAGAGCTTTGTAGTTTAGTTCCAACATCCCCAGTGGGAAAAGACATTATGAGTGTGTCTTTTCTAACCAGCAGAGAGATCTAAGATGGGCCTCTTCTCTTGGTCAGCTACCACATTCCCCTTCATGAGGTTTCTTCCTCTTCTGGGGTAGGAGGGAAGCAGACAGCTGGATGGGTGTAACCAAACAGAACTGAGGCATAGATTTACTCATTGAGCCCCGTGGCCTCTCCTCAAGCATGCTCTCTTTCAATCACCCTGCAATGGGCATTCTACATTAGGGGTGCATCTACACACAGGGGAGGAAACACTATAAATAAGTCAGAAATTAGATCATTATAACAAAAGAAAAAATAAACCCTATGAAAAATCACGTATGAAAATTTCCTGCTCTCTGGTGCCATCTGGTGTTGCATATTTATAGTGCATTCACATCTTTGTTTCTTTACTAATGTAGCTGAGTCCTAGGGTGGGGAGGGGTGGGGAGTTTGGTTCAGTTTGCAATTTAATGTGAATCTTTCACAATTTGCACTTTCCGAAACAAAATATACAAACTGACCCACATCTATCCTTCAAAATGGCACTTCTCCAAATTTTGAAATGCAATTCTTAACCAAAACCTGTACAAATATGTGTATACAGATATGTATAAAATGTGGGTATTAGTGAAAACTGCATACTAAAATGCATTATCACTTTGCAGAAATGTATATTAGAAGAAATGTGTCCTAAAACAATAACAAACTTTCATGAGAACCGAAAGAAAAAATTTAAACTGATATGGAAATGTGGTAAACTGAACTTAAAGTTGGAAAAATTAGAAACTGAGAGAAGCCAAAATTTGATAAATTTGTCTGCCTATATTTACACAGAGAAAAACCCAGAAAACTGCAGCCAATCAGAGGGTGGATCTGCACACAGGGGGAAAAACCATTATAAATAAGCCAGAAATTAAATTGTTATAACAAAAGGGAAAAAAAAAACACTATGTAAGAATCATACTGAATTTTATCTTGCTCTCTGGCGCCATTTGGTGTTGCATGTTTATAACAAATTGAAAATGTGTGTTTTTTTTACTAATGTAGCTGAGTTCAGAGCTTCCTGATAAGAGTTCCTGCAAGGGAGAAAGTAGGGTTCATATTTGGAGGCGTACAGTTAAAACACCTTACCTTAGGTAAAAAAATAATAATGCAATGTTGAAATGGTCCCAGATACACAGAACTAATGACAGAATTAAAGTGGGCAGTTGCTATATTGCTGCTTTGCAGATGTTGGATGCTGTTTTAAGAGCTGCTTAGACTCACACTTTTATAGCTTGTCAGTTTGCCTGCCATAAACACCTGAACTAAATAGCATTATGAAAAGAGCCATTTCATGAAATAAGTAATCTCCTTCCTTTTTATAAAAAAAGGGGGGGGGGAGGAAACCTCAGAATTGACATCTCTTACCAAGTATGGTAACTCATTGCCAGTTATAATGATATATCATCTAGGAACAGTAAGTTATAAGTGAATGGCTCCGATTAAATGCTAAAGAACCAAGACAGTGGTGAGCAAGAAGAAAAAGCGGGAAAGTAGTTCCAGGAACTTCCAGAAGCTTCTAGGAGCTTCCCACTTATAAACCTAGGAAGATGGTGAATGCTTTCTTCCAAACGTGAAGAAAACACACTCTGGCCATGTCTACTGCCCAGGAGATCAAGAGCCGTTGCATGCAAGGATTTGGCGAATGTGTGTGTTATATTACAATCTGAGGTGGTGGGATATAAATCTGAACATATCAAAAAGATTGTCTAGCTGCTGCCGCCTGGTGAGGAGACTTGGCTCAAGGGATAGTGCACCTTGCCAGTGAAAATGGGAGCGGGCAGGGAGGCAGAGACAGAATTTTGTAGCCTCACTATCCATTGACATTCCAATGAGATCTGGAATAGATGACAGGTTTGCCATGTGATCCTTTATCCTGGGCTTGAGAAAAGAACAAAAGAAAAGAGCCATCAGTTGGGACCGCAGAGCATTTTCTCACATACCATCGGCGAATAATCAAAGCCACTGCGAAAAAGATACCTCTGACACAAATTTTGTCTCCTTTTTTTCCTCCTTTATTGTAGAAAAAAACCCCCAGGATATTTTAATGCTGTCATCATTGCAGAGGTGTCTGTGGAGGAAGTATATTAAATGAAAAAGTCCAGTAAGCCAGATCAGTAGTGGGATTTCTATTGAGGGTATTTGGTGAGCCAACGCGACAGTGATGAGGTATTAAGGACTGGAGGAATCGCTCTGTGGTATTATGGCAGTGGACAAAGCTGAAGTATATCTTTCGAATAAGTGTGATTATTATTATTATTATTATTATTATTATTATTATTATTAAAAAAGCATTTCCCACCAACTCTGACCCTGGTTGCTCAAAATGGCACCTTCAGGAACAAATAGCAGCCCAGAGTGGCTGAGACAAGCCAGTCAGATGGGTGGGTTACAAATTAACAACAACAACAACAACAACAACAACAACACAGCAGCCAGGGAGGGAGAGAATTTTTCATGCAGCCCAATGCTGCCCATGGAAGTATACTACACCTGATCTTAACCAAAAGGCAACAAGGACAAGGCAGGCTGCGGTGACAGTGATGGCTGGCAAATGAGTACCGATTTTAATCTCTGAAATACAGACTTTAGCTGAAGGAGTGTCATTTTTAATGTAAATAAGTTTTTAAGGGGATTTTTAATTACGTCCGCTTTTTCATGCGGATGTGGCATATGTTGCTTGCTGTTCACTTTGCTGTTTGGTCTTTGACTGCAATAAAGACTGACTGATTGATCATGGAAGCGTCACAGCTCAGCGGTAAAACACCTACTTTGCATGCAGAAGGTCTCGGAGTTCATTCCTGACATCTCCAAATACAGCTGGGTACTTCCCTTGCCTGAAACCCCGGAAAGCCGCTGGCAGTCAGTGTAGACAATATTGAGCTGGAATAGAACTTCTCTGACTTGGTATAAGGCAGCTTTCTATGTTTCAAGTTCATTCTGGGACTCCTGTGACTGTAATGAGTAAAGGGCGGGGGGGGGGGGGAGAGGAAGGTTCAGGGGACACAGTTACATGGTAAATTAATCATCTTGTCACAGTCTGAGTCAAGAATGCCCCAGAATCCTACCTTCTCTGCACTTGCTTGGCCAGAGGAGGAAAGACTCAACACCTGCCTTGCAGGTGATAAAGCAATTTACAGGAATTCGTATCATTAGTCTAGTGGTGTGAACTATAGACATGTCTGTACTATTTTCCTCCAGCCATCCCTACAGGAGCTTGCAACAGTTCAGTCAATTTTTTCGTTAACTTTTCTTCTTATCATTAATCCTCATACCATGTTGCCCAGTGCTTTTGAATGTCTGCACAAACTTCAAGAAGGTGGTGCAATGCAGCATGACTAACTGCTGCCCCAAAATAAGAGGTCTAAAGTCCCCCGTGATTCATAATTCCTTGTATCCTGACTAAAGTTAAGGAGAATGCTACTTCATCCTGCACTTCTCGCCCAAGTTCCAAGCATAACTGGGCAAATCTCTCTTTC
This sequence comes from Lacerta agilis, assembly GCF_009819535.1. Taxonomy (NCBI): domain Eukaryota; kingdom Metazoa; phylum Chordata; class Lepidosauria; order Squamata; family Lacertidae; genus Lacerta; species Lacerta agilis. The sequence goes on along the minus strand of NC_046314.1, from coordinate 30,349,678 downwards.
ATCTCATGCAATGCTTCCCCCCCCCTTGTATGACACTGATAATAATTACTATTTCTGGCTTTATTTATCATTAATACTAATTAATACTACTGCCTGCCTCTTTGACAATGTATTTGGAGATGACAGGCTCTTTCCTACTCATGGAAAATCACCCCAGTTACCAGAGCAAAGGAGTTTGAATCATAGAATCATAGAGTTGGAAGAGACCACAAGGGCCATCCAGTCCAACCCCCTTCCAAGCAGGAAACACCATCAAAGCATTCCTGACAGATGGCTGTCAAGTCTGCTTAAAGACCTCCAAAGAAGGAGACTCCACCACACTCCTTGGTAGCAAATTCCACTGCTGAACAGCTCTCACTGTCAGGAAGTTCTTCCTAATGTTTAGGTGGAATCTTCTTTCTTGTAGTTTGAATCCATTGCTCCGTGTCCGCTTCTCTGGAGCAGCAGAAAACAACCTTTCTCCCTCCTCTATATGACATCCTTTTATATATTTGAACATGGCTATCATATCACCCCTTAACCTTCTCTTCTCCAGGCTAAACATACCCAGCTCCCTAAGCCGTTCCTCACAAGGCATTGTTTCCAGGCCTTTGACCATTTTGGTTGCCCTCCTCTGGACACGTTCCAGCTTGTCAGTATCCTTCTTGAACTGTGGTGCCCAGAACTGGACACAATATTCCAGGTGAGGTCTGACTAGAGTACTGATTTTAAAAAGTTTGGTCGCTACTTGCTCACTCTCCTGATCCTTTCTCCTCTTCTATGTGCATTGCTCATAAATTAGGATTCATAAGAAGCTTCCCAGCAAACATGGATGAGACATTTAAGCTGCTGCTGCTGCTGCTGCACACACCGGTTTTCTTTTAACAAAAACAGTTTCTGCAGAACAATATGCACAAAAGTGCTTGGCCTCACTGGGACGTGTATTCTGCCAAATCATTTACAATCTGGAGACAGTCCCTTTCTGAAGCCTACAGGGAGAATTAGCTGTCTACATTATGCCTTTCTGTTGTTCATGTGTTGTCAGAAAACAAAACAAGGCTGGATGTTGTCGTGTGCAGGAGGTCTGCATGTAGACTCTGTCTCTGCCCCTTGGTGAAGATCATATATTAGAGCTTCAATTCTATGCCCTCTTACCTGTAGTAAGCCCCGATATCTAGGATTGCACTGTAGAGCTGCAGTACTATATTCATTTATCTTGGAGCTAGTCCTGTTTACCTCAACAAGGCTAACTTTTGAGTAGAGGAGTAGAGCATAGCAATGCCATCGTATCACAACAGCATGGTTTTTATTATTCACAATTGTTTCAAGGTGCCCCCAAGTGCCTGTTCAGTGAAGGGGAAAAAAAGCTGTCGTTCACTAGACTTGCCATATAACCTGCAATTTCTGAAGCAATTGTGAGACACTCGTTAAAAATAGACACCCTCGCAGTATCAAGCATACCACTTGAAGGAAGAGAGCTACTGAGTGGGCATTGGGACTAACAAGGAGGCTAAAAAATGTTTGCATTTCTTTAAGTCCCCACTTCATCGCACTGGGACTTAAGGCACTTTGCAAGATGTGAACGCAATACAACACTCTGTCATGATGTGCCAGCACTAAAGTGCCATAATAATTAATTTTAATAATTGTTAATTTTCAAAAAGTCCTGCACACTAGTACGGTGAAGGAAGGGTGCTATTGGTCATATGAGTGATAACAGCAACAACATGCTACAGCAATCTTCCTATGCAAGCATACTAAGAAGTACTATTGAACTTAACCAGATTTACTTCCAAGGGAACGTGTATAGGATTGTGCTTCAGATGGAAAGACCTGCCATCCATCTCATGCAGTTTCTTTCAGCAGGGTTAGCTAGCTTGAAGAAGTTAAAACAAAACAAAATAGTGAATATCCCCTTGGATGAAATCTCAGATTGAAAAATGACTCACTCACTCTTTCCATTTACCTCTCATCCTACCTCTGCAAGGCATTCTACAGATAACAGAAATGACAAGATCCAGTAAGAAGCTTACAGTTCAATGCATAAAATTTAACACAGCAGTAATGAGAAAGAATATACAGGAAGAGGAACAAGCTGCAGAGTTTGCTCTAGGTTTCTGAAGACTACTGGGCAAGAAGCTCTACTGGTCCCATTTTAATTCCTACATATGACCAAAAAATGCCCTTTTCAGTATATGCAACAGTTGCTGCTTTGTTACTAATGTTTTATAGTCTGTAATTGTTCTATTGATTTTATATTATTTGTGCTGTATTTGTGATGTGTTCTATTATGTTACTGTTATTTATTGGTTGTAAGCTGCTTTGGGATTCATTTGAATGAAAGGCGGCACAGAAATACAACAAACCACTCCAAATCAAATCATCTCTTAATGAAACAGACTGGAAAGAGAAGTTGCTGAATTGCAACTAATCACCAAACTTAAAACCATGGAGAGACCTGGTCTGAACAAAGACATTGGATTCTTATCTCATTATACATGACAAAGCTATCTTTAGCCATCTCACCCCTTGCTTTTTCCTGTAAGACCAATTGCAGTCGTTAACAGTCGTCAACGGGTTTTCCACACCTATCAGCCAATCACCCATTCCCACCACCCTTCTGAGTCATACCCCTCTCTCACTATATATAAGGGTCTGGTGACTTCTGCTTCAGTGTATCTGAAGAAGTGTGCATGCACACGAAAGCTCATACCAAGAACAAACTTAGCTGGTCTCTAAGGTGCTACTGGAAGGATTTTTTATTTTTTATTTTTTTTACTATGGCAGACCAATACGGCTACCTACCTGTAACCACAGCAGCAGATTGACTTGCCTTCTGCTGAAAACATTACAAGCTGAGTTAATGGTAAATTAAGCTTTATTATTGATGAGGGCTGGGTGCTTGCACAGAGTAGAAGCTAGCTTCTCCATCCAGGCCACACCTGAGTCAGCTCTCCAGGAGGTGGCCTTTGGGGGGGGGGGTCATAGCTATTTCTTTTTAAAGGGGCCATTACATACATTAACATACATTACATACCGGTAGGTCACACCAAAATATTCTGGCTACTAGTTTGCATGGGACATCATTGGCCAAAGGGAGCCAGTCAGCAGTCTCTGGAGTCCTTCAAATGCCCAGCCCCATTTGTTGTAGATGCTGACTGTGTCAGGCTACAGCTACAGAAATGTAAAACACAAATCATTTCCCATTGTATTTTATTTGCTTCTTTATGTATATGCTGAATGATATAACCAAAGTGAAGTTGGAAGTGCATAATCAGGGCTGCATGGGGTAAATGCATCTATCAACACGTGTGATAACTGTCAATTGATTTTATTTTCAAAATGTGTACCCTGCTTTGTTTGCTAGTCCAGAGTGACTCACCTTAATGTGATGCTGTCGTACAGAGGCAAAACAGCATCAGATTAATTTGTTTTGTGGGCCACTCTACTTTCTATATTGTTGCCAGCTCCCTGAGTATGGTACTGTAATTCAGTTAGAAAGGCATACTTAAGTCTAGCTTAAAATGTAGAGCTCAGACTTAGCAGGTGTTCTCACATTGCTGGAAGGACAGAAAGAGAAGAGGGTGTGCCCAGGGAGGTAAGAGAATATATAGCTATGCCCTTCCCCTGTCAAGGCACCGTGGGAGAGAGCCAGTGTGGTGTAGTGGTTAAGAGCGGTAGTCCCGTAATCTGGTGAACCGGGTTCGTGTCTCCGCTCCTCCACATGCAGCTGCTGGGTGACCTTGGGCTAGTCACACTTTTTTGAAGTCTCTCAGTCTCACTCACCTCACAGAGTGTTTGTTGTGGGGGAAGAAGGGAAAGGAGAATGTTAGCCGCTTTGAGACTCCTTTGGGTAGTGATAAAGCAGAATATCAAATCCAAACTCCTACTCCTCTTCTTCTTCTTCTTCTTCTTCTTCTTCTTCTTCTTCTTCTTCTTCTTCTTCTCTCACAGAATTCTCTCTAGCAAACTTACAGGAAAACTTTGTGAGCTTCAGGTCCTATCATGTGTCTATCTAGCAAAACATGAATTGTTGGTTTGGATGGATTTTAAATACCCCATAAGCATGCTGAGTCAGAGCATGATCACTCATATGATGTAGCCCATGTTCAGGTGTAGACTGGGGAGAGATTGCCAAGTCTGGTCATGGTGGGCAACACATTAACAGCCACGCCACTCCCCACCCTGCCATCAGGCAGCCCTCTTGTCATATTTTTTCTAAGTGATTGTTATTTGTTGTTTATATTGTGCCATCAGTCTATATGGTACTATTACAAAGTAACATACAGTGACAGGTCCCTGTCTCAAGGAGCTTAAAGTCTGAATTCTGACCATGGTGGAGAGAGACAACAGAGGAAAAGAAGAAGAGGATAGCAAAGGGTAGCTGACGATCTGTATGTGCAGATGGTATACCTTGATAAAAGTAGATACTTTAATACAGTAGTTTAGAGTTATATTCAGTTCTCTGTATGCAACATCAAAGCAGAGAGCGAGAATGGCATGTGATTCATAGTATACCACAATACAATGGAAGATGAGCTGATGTGAATGAGGTGGCCAGCAAGCCAGCTTTGTTTGAGAGGTGTATTGACCAAGGATGCAACTGGGTTTGGTCTGTGTGAAATGCTAGTGAATCATTAGTGTGCAATTTGTCCTTAGCCACATCTCCAATAGTTCAAATTAGAGGTAAAAACTGTGCAGTCTAGGCATTCATCCAAAAAAGTCAGTGTGAGACACAAGGATTCATTATTATCAGACAGAGAAAAAATGTGTTTGCTTTTGTTACATGAACACATATTGAATAGAGAAAGAGATCAGAACTGTCTCATTAGTGTTTATGATTCAATGGTCGATTGTTTAACTCCCCACGTATGCTTAAGATAAAAATAAATTGTGCTTTTGGTAATTACTGCAGTTGGGTAAATAACATTGAAATTTGCTTTTCTTGGCCAAATACATGGAAGCCGTGGTCTCTGCTTCTGTATACTTTTGTCAAATACTGGAGCAGTGAATGTGCACTGTAACCAGGTGTTCAGAACCCACGTGGAGGGAGAAAGAGGTTTGCAAAACATAAATTTACATAATAAGTTGACCTCTGTCTCTGTAGTCTGTTGCTGATTCATTCTGTGGCACTAAAGAGGTATTTGCTAGGTTTAAATTCAATGAACAGAAGAGGTATGGTGTCAACTGTGCTTACGTCAGGACTCCAAATGCCCATTTTTCTCCTGCCAACCAACTACCAGGGTATTGTGCTGGCAAATACGGCACGGCATTATATTCTTCACATACTGGGTTTGACAACTTTATTCACTCCACTTATTTTGTCTCATTGGGATAAGAAAAATAACAAAGCTTGCCGTGGCATTAGCCCCTCAGAGACCAAGTGCAATACATCACAAACACAATGAGGAACATTCTCTGTGTATCCATCTATCAAGTAGCCTTTTCAAAGCTATTTACCCCATCTATTCCCTTATTGGAGTGGTCATCACATAAAATGCATACACACAACTGTTTTATAAACTCTTTTTTAAAAAAACCTTTCAAGATATTGGGGCCTTTCTATTAGGCCTTGTTCACAAATGTTAGGAACTCACACTTCTGGATAAAGAGGTGCACTCATGAGAAAGCAGATTCTCCCTCTGCTAGAATTTAATCTTTTCTAGATTTTCCCTCTGCTAGAGTTTAATCTGAGACTAGATGAAAGGGAGTTTTAAATCAGATCCTGTGCTGGTGATGCCTAAAATCAGGTTCAAAGAATGAAATCACACCTTCAGTTATTTTGACATCAATGGCACAGGATTTGCGTTTATTTGCCACTTAGTACAGAAAATGTCTCAAAGTGACTTAGATTGCAAAAGTGCACAGAATACAAAATTAAAATAATATAAAAAAGACAGAACAACATTATTGACTAAATATGCTTATCTTTTAATGCTTTAACAGGACAAATTCTGTTATAATATCTAATGCTTAACTGATACACACATGATATGATGCCGAAATATAATGAAATTTGGAGATGTTAAAGGCAATCCAGCTAGGGAGATAAAAAGTACCCAAAGAGAAACTTGGAGAATATGCCATTGCAGAATAATTGGAAAACTATATTGTGTAATACCCGAGACCAGATGGAGACAACAGTAGCTGGCAGAAAGGATCGAGGGACCCCTTTGGATATGCCAACCGTGGTTTAGCAGACCTATAATCCAATTAAGTGCAGAGTCTCAGACAATGACACTTTTTCAAAGCATGCCATCAATAAGTAATGTATAACTAAACACCAAGCCATAAGCAATATTTCACTCTTATTAAATCTATTTGTTTATCTAGCTAGAGTCCACTTTTGATGGTAGGATTGCATTTCAAAGAGCAAACTGTGGTTCTTGTACTATTGCTTGCTTGTGTTGGAACATTTGATTGTCGCTCCAGAGCTAAAATAATTGCACTTGCTATAAAACATTTCCAAGGAAGGAAGGAAGGGGATCAAAGTGCTCTACAAGAAAACAAAAAAGGGTTTTGTGATTTGCAAATAAAAAATATTGAAAGCATGTCTTCATACAGCTTCATAATAAAATATATATAATGATGTAATCATTATCATAATCACACTTGGCTTCATTTTCAACAATTATACTTTCAACAATAATAATTTATGTTCATTTTAGATTTAGAATAACAAAGAGTTAGCAGGTGAGCAAGAGAATGATTTAGGGGGTATGCAGGGGGGAAAGTTCTGTCTATTTTGTTTCTGTATGTTTTGGACAGCAACAAATTCTTGGAACTGCAACCATGTTTAATGTGGTGCTTTGGAGTCCCTAACCAAGCAGTAGGGCTCACATACACTATTCCATTCTGTTTCATAATGTACAAGCAGCAGGAACACTTAAAAGCACTTATCAGTTTCCTGATTTATTTTTCTTTTTTAGCATGAGAAGAATGAGAAAAACTGAGCTAGGAAACACTTAATACTCAATTAACTACGCTAGTAGGATTGAAAGAAGTTTTGTAAGGAGGACTATATGAAATATTTCAGGGAAAACAGGAAAATGATTATTAGTTATGGATTATTAAAAGTAATAGTGAATATAATGAAATGCAGGAGTAAGTGATGAAGAGTGAAAATCATTAGACGAAGGTTATAGCCAAAATATTGTATAAGATAAGAAGAGTGTTATGTGGTGTTTGGAAAATATATGCAAAAAATGTGTATACTCTCTCTCTCTCTCTCTCTCTCCTATTACATTCTGTTTCATAATGTAGAACCAGCAAGAACACTTGAAAAGTACTTATCAATTCCCTGATTTATTGTTATTTTCAAGTGTGAGAAGGATGAGATAGTTTGAGAGAAGCTACGGTAAGCAATGAAACACTTTACCACAAAGAAAGTGCTGTGGCATTGAATTTGGCAGTTTCCAGAGATGAATTACAAACCAGTAGGAAATGATGGAAATAGTTGTCAACTGATTGTGCACATGGCCTCAGTAATTTTCAACCATCTCAACTAGGCCCTGTGGGTAGAAAGTTTGAGAACATATACCCTGTTTTAATGTTTTGGCTTGGACTCCCAAGCCAAGCAGTAGGAATTGTATACACTCTTCCATGCTGTTCCATAAAGTACAATCAGCAAAGCACTTAGCTCGTCCTTGATTTTCTTTTTTAATGTGAGGATGAAGTAGGCAAGGTGATAAAACTGATTGTGTGTTGAGGCCCCGGCATGAGCACCCTGTTCCCTAAGGTATAAATATCTAGAAAACACACAGAATATTGGTTACAAATGTGAAACTGAAAGGCCTGACAGGCCAGCAATTTATCCAGGCCCTAGGCACCAGGCCAAGTGCTGCCATTGGGCAGTTAGTCACACGCCCAGAGAAAACCCTCTAAAGTCTGCCACCATTGGCTGATTTGGCAGCAGGGAGTCAATCTGGCCTGCAATTAGCCAGTTCACAAGGAGGCCCTGGGCCCGCCTATAAAACCGCCTGCCCTAGAACGGGTGAATGGACATAGATAAAAGGAATCAGATTGAGTCATTTTCCTATCTGTGTCCTTCTTTTTCAAAATTGTGAACCAATAATTGCTTTCATACACCATTTTTCTTTAAACCTCAACACATGAAGGGGGCACCAGCTTTACCATTCCACTCTTCTGTTTTGGCAATCCTCCATCAATACTATTCTGCAAAGGTTCTGTGTCCTCTTTTTAGCCTCCTCATTCTCTGGTTCATTTTCATTCGTCATTTCATGCATCTCAGCTGTGAACAATTTCAGTTGCTCATCCAGTAGTTGCCGCACAATGCCAACAGTCAATGGGGTGCGACACATAGAGGAGGCTCATCGGCATGGACAAATGGCATACTTTCTCCAGCTGAGAAGAGAAGGGCAGTTCCAACAAAGATTCAGATTCAAAACTCTATCACCTCAAATACAATACTTTGAAGTGCACACATACAATCATCCACCAGCCATTCCAGGTAATAGTAACTAGCAATGCAATTCTTTTTCAGGCTCAGAAGTAAGTCACATTAAGGTCAATGGGAGTTATTCCCAGGTAGGTGTTTGTGGGTGCAATTCTATGCACACTTACTTGGGAGTAAGGCCCATTGAACAAAGTGGGAAAGGCTTCAGAGTAAGTGGACTTATGATTTCCCTGAATGTGATATAAAATGCATGTGTGAATCCATCCAGTGTATAGAGGTATCTCCTCTGACAGCATGAATCACTCTGAAGGAAGCTGATTTACTCACTACAATGAACCTCCAATAATTCTCTGTTGCATTCTGTTAACCGAATCTGATAAATATCACCTTAATGAACCTAATAAATTTGCCACTCACAACCTAAAATGGAATAATGCACTCCAGCAATGTAATTTTAATCACTTCCATAAAACAATATCCCAGTCCAATTAAGAGACATTGCCTGTGAAATGGAAGAAATGCCTGTCTTATTTAAATAGTATCATGCAGTTTTGGCACAAGAAAGAGAGCTCTCCATCTCAGCACAAACGGGAAATACAATTTTTAGTTTCCACAGGGATCTATCAAAGAGGAGTTGCCACTTTGTTTTCTGAATAATTTCTTAAGGCAAATGGCCCTGATCCAGCTAAATCTAGTAGAAATAAATTCCACTGAAACCAATGGAACAAGTTAGTCATGGCTAGCTCAAATTCCATTGCTTACATTGCTTATGTAGACGGAGTCCCATTTTGTTCAGCGGGCATTGCTTCTGGGTACATAGGACTGAAAGCTTAGTTGTGACTAACTTCAGCTGGATTGGAGCCATCACATATGCAGAATCAAGTAAGTTAAATCCTAAAGACCTGTGGCAGTGTTCTTCACAGTAACTCATTCCTCGCAGTAACTTTTAGGACTGATAGCAGGCTTTTAAGCGGCTTTAACTTCAGCCGCCTTAGTTCTCTCGTCTTGCTTTTCATGTCTGTGCATCTGAGTCACAGCTTCATTGCAATGAACAAAATATCCAACATGAGGCAACTGTAAACAGTTGTGGTTTGCTGTCTTAGTTCAACAGGTCAGAAAATATCTTGGAACATCCTGAGTACTTCTGTGTGAAGAGAGCAGCTTCAGAGGAATGTAAGTGATGCAAAGAGCAAAGACTGTGAAACTGTAAGATAAGTGTTATAGTGCAGGCACCAGGAAATCCATAAATTTGCTTTTGAAAATTACAAGTATTTTGCAGATTTCTGTCCAAACTATATTTTATTTCTATGTTGATTTTGCTTAGCATTTTTGGTTTCAGAGTCGCTTTTGTCCCTGTAGAGCTTATAATATCTTTTTCTAACACAACCACATTTAAACTGCTGTCATGTCTCTGCAGGCTTTAGGGCAGAACTATAAACACACTCCTAATATGAATTTGCAGATAATACATTATAGTAACAATTTAACATTTGTACAGGGCAAATGCACTTGAATTACATCATATGGCTGCGAATTAACTGTGCACTAGCCTTCAGATCTCTGTTCCCTCTCTACTCTTGAAGTATGCAAAACATTGCTGCAGGCCTACATTAAGAGTTCAGTCAGGGGTGGTTGTGGCACACGCCAAACTCAGTTTAATTAATATGCTTAGTTACTGAAAATAGTCAAAGTTTGACAGAAAACACAGTACTTGCAGCCAAGACGGTCACTATTAAAAGGAAACCTACTGCTGATCAGAAGACTTTCTGTTTATCTGTCTGAGTGGTAGCAGCAGAGAGATTCAACTGGAAACAGGGTGCGAGTGGGTCAAATATATCAAACACACATATCCTGGCAAACACAGCTCCACCATTGTCACCATTGTTTAAAAAACCAAAAACTGATTTGTAGTAGAGCTGTTTCCCCTCCCCGGGGAAATTGAGTTGCGGGCAGGTGACGAGCATGCTCTGTGTGTGGGGTGTGTGCGCGTGTCTAGGCCCCACATCATAGGGAGTCCTCAGCCGCGTCACTCCTTAGGTCGACCAATCCGGTAGGCCAGGGGGCGTGGCTTGCTCTATTTAAGCAGCCCGCAGCCAGGGACTTGCCCTTTTCTCTTCCTGCTCACACATTTCTCCCTCCCTCCCTCCCTCCATTCCCTAAGGTTAGGCTCTTAATCCTTTGACCTTGCTATGGACCTTGGTTGGTTGCCTGTTGAAGGGGCCTGGTAGGAATTTTTTCCTACTTGGCAAATTGGCACCAGCCATTTGGTTTTTCGCCTACCTCGTAGCAAATTGTAAGGTTTGGCGGTTAGGCATTGGAGCATTCGGTTGGACATCAGGGGAGGTAGTGGCCATCACTTACCCCTCCTATTTCAAGGGTATTCTGTTAAAGCAATCTGAGGGGCATGGCCTATGTCCGAAGCCCAGGTGGGGGCTAGGGCCATGGCACGACCCCTATCGGTGACCCTGGGGGGAGATCCTAGTTGATGTGCATCAACAGGGCTCCCCCTACTGGTGGTTAACGCTTCTGAGACTTCCTGCAGATGGGCAGAAGTCAGATATAGTTGGTTTGGTTCCAATGCCTAAGCCAATACCACTCACATTCTGTAACCAATAAAGTTGTGGCCTTTTAGCCCATTAACCTAAAATACTGGTGTCAAGTGTTTTTATTCCAACACAGGGGTGGTTGGGTTCGGGGCCTTGCCACGCAACTCTTTTCAGTTCACCAGTTCCTGCCTCCCTTCCTCCGAGATCTTTATAGTTACATCAAAGGGAATACTCCAACAAGTTGTATCATGCTGTCATGAGAAAAGCTGCACTGGATGAAATTATTCCTGTGATGCAGTTCTTAAATGTGCAGGAGGCATCTCAGGTGCTAGGTCTAGCAACCCGGGCACAGAGCCTTATTGATCAAGGCAGCAGCACCAACTCTAGGAGGCAGAAGGGGCTTCAGCCCCCTGAATATTTGTGGGTAGGGGGCTGAGCCCCACCCCCAATATTGAGGGGCCACCCCCCGCAGCCCGCCGCTGGGCAGCGCTTGCACGCCAGGCAGGCAGAGGGGTGTGTGATGTCGTGCATATGATGTTATGCGATGCCGGGCCCCCTCAATGTGGGGGGCACATCAGCACCCCTGGATCAAGGAAGCTTGTTGCTACTGTTTTATTGTGACCCAAGTGAGTGATGGCAATCTTGACAGAAAACCAGAGCAAAGATGAGGGAATATCATGTTCTATTAGATGGCAGGTTAGATTTTCTTTATTTCTTCAGGACTTAATCCAAAGACACACAGCTGCATTTTTTGTTGATGGCTAACAGTTGGCTGCTCTGGGGAAAATGTGTTCTCTTAAATACCAGCAAAGTACATTGTTTCCACTTGTAAGCTAAAGTGTTTATTGCTGGATGTTCAGTAAGAATCTCTGTGGGAAGCCCTTGAACATTCTGCTCGTCAGAGATGGAGGGCATATTATTGTGGGCATGAATTAAATTTATGGCCACTTGTGACATAGAGGAGTTGTTAGATGGAAACCAGTGTAGTTAGAGTGTCAGACTAGGTTTTAGGAGGTCAAGGTTGAAATCTCCATTCAGCCACAAAGCTCCCTAGGTGACCTTGAGCTAGTCAATATTTTTTAGCCTAACCTACCATACAGGGTTGTCATGCCAATATGTTTCTCTCTATATTTAATGTTTTATTTATTGTTTATGGCTACTTTTGTTGCATTTTGAATTGTGTGGTGGTGGTGTTGTTTTTTTCATGTTGTAAGCCGCCTTGAGTTTTAACTGTGGAAAGGTGGCATACAAATAAAATGATGTATGTATGTATGTATGTATGTATGTAAACGGTGGGACAAAAGTCTTGGGTGGTGACTGTTGTTAACCCAATTGTATGCTGATGCTTTTGTGGTGGCAGGGAAAGGAGAGGGCATTTCCTGTCATGTCCGAGGCAACAGTATTTCATGTTAGACATGCAAGGCTGAGTTGTACAACTCTGTCTCACTTCCTGGAAACCTCATCAAAGTAAACAACTTCCTCCTCTAACTTGCAATCAAAATGATGGATCCATGGGAGGGAGACAGATTTGTTTTGGACTATTAGTTTTTGACTATATTAGATGGTGTGAGAGGGAATCTCAGGGTCAAGACCTTTGCTGGAAATGAATCAGGAAAACCAATTGCTACTTCTGGTATAATAATAATAATAATAATAATAATAATAATAATAATAATAATAATAATAATAATAAATTTATTATTTGTACCCCACCCATCTGGCTGGGTCTCCCCAGCCACTCTGGGTGGCTTCCACCAAACATTAAAATACATTTAAAATATCACAGTTTAAAAACTTCCCTAAACAGGGCTACCTTCAGGTATTTTCTGAATGTCAGGTAGTTGTTTATTCCCATGACTTCTTATGGGAGGGCGTTCCATAGGGCGGGCGCCACTACCGAGAAGGCCCTCTGCCTGGTTCCCTGTAGTTTTGCTTCATTACAATGGATCCAGCCCAGCCCAGCCCAGAACTGGGCAGCTAGATACTTTATTTCCTTGTGTGCATATTTTGTTTAAATTTTGTGGCTGACACTAACATCTCTGAAAATACTTTTTTCCTAACAATGTTAGGCACCAAATAGTTACCCATATATATTGTACTATTTGATATAAGGCTACAGCACAAAGATCCAGCCATGTAGCTAGTTAGAAAAGGCCTAGACAATTCTAAGAAGAAGAAAATATATTTCTCACTCATGCGTGCTGTGTGTATGAGTGTGTGTAGTTTTCTTGGAAAACCAGTGCTTTCTGCACTGTGCTCTATCATTATAAAGTAGAACTAAAGTAAGGCACTAAATTGGTCGGATGTCAGCATTCAAGACACATTTTGAAATCTGCCTGTTTTTCAGTCTTACGTTCATGACAGGAAGGTTATATTTAATAGCCTGTTCCCGGACTCATTTCTCTAACATTATATTTAATGGCCTCCACATTCTGCTCTGCTCAGTAGGGGATATTCACTTACACAACTTGAAGATAGAAATGGAAAATAATGACGACAATAAATAAAGTAGCCTTTCCACCTGCCATTAACAGTTTTCTGTTAATTCACGTGCGTATTCCACACCATTGCATTCGCTCCACCTGCCCGTTTTCTTTCTTTTGCTGGTTTGTAGTCAGTTCTGAAGTACCCATCACAGAACCATTTCCTCACCCAAAGAAGGACTCTTGGTTTGAAATTGTGGTTTATGATTTGGTTTTGGTAACAACTTGTACCACACTTTTCTACATTCTGCCATTGCATGGTCTTTAACGTGCTCCCCCTCTGTCATTATATATACTCCATGATTTTTCTTTTTTTCTTTTTCTTTTTTAGTAAATCACTTGGTTTACACACCTAGGTCAACCTGCACACAACCTGCATTTTCTAGTGAGAGATCACTCAAGTGCTTCTTCTAGATTGATATCCAGTGACAGCAGTCATGTTTCTGGAGCTACATGAGAGAATCAGAAGGTTATAGATCATTAGGATGCTTGATAATGTAGCAAGAAGATTGGTAGCATGAAGGTGTAGGCCAAAGAGGAGGTGATATGCAGTGCTGTGTCCCCATCCCTCATGTTTGACATGGAAGTTGGCATGAAGCTAAGGAAGGGTTAGGCAGCGGAGAGAATGGCTGACTGGTGAGGCCCAGGGAGGCCACAGGAAGCATAAAATATTTTCCAGTGCCATGCTTCTTATGTAGTCTCTTTGTATCTGTTTGTATTTCAAACACTGGCTCGATCCTAATCATGGATTTCCTGTATCCTGTCTCATTTGAACCTAAGGCACCAGCCCTTCTCAGATGTTCATTATCCACGAGGACTGACTCTACAGTGGGAGGATGGCAAGCTCAGCTGCCCAACCTATGCAAATTCACATGGCTACTTGGAGAGAGAACCTCTCCAAACATTCCAATGACTGTGTAAGACAGAGGCTGAAGGATGCTCACCCTCCCCACATGGGTTCAGTATGTCCATGCCTGAAAAAAGCTACTAGGTAATTCTAAAAAAAGCGGGGTAGGCAGGTTGTAGACAAATCAGTGTTTGCTACCTCTTTTTTATTTTTTTTAGTATTATGAATTATTAGGTCATCAAGCAGGGATGCATTTCCGCCCTCAATGCTTCTTTGTTTCACTAGCTATAATTGGTTTATCTTTCCACAGGCTGTTCGTCTTCCCCATCAGCCTCTATCGATGCTGGACATAATAAAAGCTACGCCCTGAAGAGTCATATAATCCATGTAATGGAAAGGATATCAGGATGCAGTGACTGAGCAAACTCTCGGGTACAAAAGTTCAGGGCCAATTCTAGACAGCCATTTACAATATGAAGGAACTGTCAAGCACTGAGCAGTCCCCTGATAATTAAAATTGGTTGTGGTTTCAGTCTCAACCTTGACTTTCTGTACGCTTCCTTGAGTATATTATTAGTACTTTAATCAAGCCTTTGAGGACCATCTTAGATAATGAAGGAGATGTGTGAATGAATACACCATTATCTGTAAATTTTCACAGATATAAGCAGTGGAATCAGGGCAACACACACATTTTTCAATTGACAGAATTAGCAGCTGGGTTGTAATCTGTTCCATGCATGCCCAGGTCCGAAGATGGATTCTTTCTTTCTTTCTTTCTTTCTTTCTTTCTTTCTTTCTTTCTTTCTTTCTTTCTGACACGCTTACACACACAGCAGCTTTTTGAATGTTTTAATATGACTATGTGTTCATCCTGTTTATTTAATCCTGTTAAATAAGCTTTAGAATTCAAAAACTTTATATTTTGATGAGTTGATACCCCCCCCCGGTGGATTTATTCTATTAATATTACTTTTGAATACACACCTAATATTATGGCTCAGGGGGTTTACCTGAGAGCCAATTTCTAGGATTTCCCCAGATGTGCTGAGATGTGAGCAAAAGACATACCAAATCAAACACAATTAAGTTTAGTAGAAACTATCATCCTAAAATAATTACAGCAGAAAAATAATGTTGCTTACAGTTAAAACATCTATTTCCCTTGAAATGATAAACTCACTTTGCACCTATTGACTATTTACTAGGCTATCAACTGATTCAAGAATTTTAGACTGCAATCCAATACTCACCAGCCTGGGAGTAAACCCCATTGAACTCAGTGGGACATGTACAGGATTTTGCTGTTAGTGGGTTAGTCATGTGCCTTTTTATTACTTAATTCATCCCTTGAATTTAAATAAATTTGTACATCTTCTAAACCTTGTTATATATGCCTTTAAAAAATACTGATGAAATACACTGTCATCTAACAACCAAGAGTTGCCACTTACCTTATCAGAAGGAAATATTTTAAATATTTTGTTCACCGTCTGTTGTAGTCATACAACAAAATAGCCACCTAACAACTAAACAAGTGCTTAATTCTGTGCCACACCAATTAAATTTTGCTCTCATTGATTAAATACAGGCTTAATAATCAGGTGGTTAATCTTCGAATTAAACCAATTAGCGATTGCAACATTAGTTTTACTGTGGATTTTCCGGAACCATACACAAGATTGATTCCACAATGAAAAAGTTGTCCCACTTTGACTTGAACATTTTTGCCAGTGTTATTAACTGGCAGTCTGTCCCGATTAATGTAGCAAGATACCCCCGTGCATACTGGCAGGAAATTTGGTCCCAAATGTTGGCTCAGCTTCAAAAATAAGTAAATAAATAAAAAAGTGCAATCAGCTAGTGAAGAGTCTAATGAAACATTCCCAGCATCTGATTGTGACACCCCATTCAAAGTGATAATTGAACTATATCCATTATGCACTGCTGATGGCATGCTGCTGATAACTGTCGGGACACAAACACCTAGCAGATGAATTGCTTGATTGTGGCCACCCAGTAACGAAACAAACCCATACAGCTTATTGTTACACTAAAGAGCTGCTATTAGACATCACGATATCTGGAAAGGATGGAGAGAAAGGTTGGATGGAGCACAGAAGGCAGAAATCACACCCACTCTGGGTCTCTTTTTTCAGACTGCATACACACTAGACTTTTAAAGCACCTCCTGGGAACTGCAGTTTGCTCAGGGTGATGGGAATTTTAGCTCTGCGAGAGGTAAATTGCAGTTCCCAGGGTGTGTGTGTGTGTGTGTGAGAGAGAGAGTTTTTTATTTATACTTTTCCAATTTATACATTTCATTAGTTTTACAATTCATTTATCATTTCAAAATTTGACTTCCTTCCCCCTCTTTCTGTGGTTCCTTAAATTTATTTTTTTTAATATCTTCTGCATATTCAAATTCGTATTTAGTTATCTACTATATATATATATATATATATATATATATATATATATATATATATATATATTCTTATAAAATTGCAGGTTATTACAATAATCGTGTGTGTGTGTGTGTGTTTTAAAGGTCTACACCAGGCATAGGCAAACTCAGTCCTCCAGATGTTTTGGGACTACAACTCCCATCATCCCTAGCTAACAGGACCAGTGGTCAGGGATGATGGGAATTGTCGTCTCAAAACATCTGAAGGGCCAAGTTTGCCTATGCCTGGTCTACACAGCCTCAGTGTCAAAGAACAGGTGAAGGAAACATTTTTTACTATCTGTGACCTTTTAGATCTGGGCAGAGTGTTCTTAATGTATCTCACTTTGCACTTGGTTTTAATGTATCTATGTGGGGTTTATTGTCTCATTGGTTGGTTGTAAGTTGCTTTGGGTTGCCTTGGTCAAGATAAAGTGACCGACACATTTAATAAAATAATAATGAAAAAAATCTTTTAAAACTACAAAACTGTTTTGGTAGTAAAGGAAAACTAGGAAATCTACTCATGCAGTAGGCTTGAAGTCTATTTCACAATTATAATAACTGTGATCATTGAGACATGGGAAAGAGATAATATAGATAAATAAATAAATAAATAAATAAATAAATAAGGAAAGACGTAACAAAATTCTGTAATGCTAAAAACACACCCAGATACTTTGAAAAAGAACCATGATTGGAATAACTGGCAATTTATCTCTGGCCTTAGCAAAGCCCATGTGAATTTGCAGTCTACCAAGGCACACTCCTGGTTGACTGTGAATTTTGTGAGGAAAATTGTATTGCACAAGGTAAGCACATTGTTTTATTTATTTGGTTGGTTATTTAAGTTATTTATCATCTTGCTGTTCAGCTAAAGCTCCCAGGAGCTTTCTGTAATAAAAGAATAAAACACAACAAAACAATATACAGTAGGTCAGATAAAACTTCAGGAATAATTCATTGTAAATGAATTACATTTACATTAATCTGTACATTAAATCTTTCACCACCTTTTGGGTCTCTTTCTTTGTTTCTTGGTGACTGAAAAAAGATTTTGTGGAAAGCAGAAATGAAAAGGATGCAAGATGTCCAAGATATTTAGTAACTCATATATAATTTTCTGCATTGGCTATTTACTTCTCAAATCCATGCATTTGGTAAAATTCAGCTATCTGGAAATGATGTGCAGCTGTAGGATTAATCGGCTCCACCTCCTTGTGAGAAGCCCAACCATGCCAGTTAGCCATGCGGCCAATCAGGTGGTGGTGGGGGGGCATGGCCGAGGCCAACTTAAACCACGGCGCTACACTGAATTTCCCCCTTTCAGTGTCCTTGTGTCTTTATTCTCATGGGGGTGGCTTGGGGCTTTGACACGCAACTATATGGTCAAGTATATGGTCCACCTGCCCCTGTTCACCAGGACAATCCCAACCCCATTTTTGGAGTGTACAAGTTGCCATCTCTACAGTATTTCCCTTCGGAGAATGCATTTTGAAACATTAATTTGCACAGGTGTACAATGGAGTTGTCACAATATGGTGTCCGCAGGTGCCCGAGTGTGCCTCCTGTGATGCTCACAAAAGGTCTCAGGAAATATCCACTTCCCAAGATCCACAACGTGCAGGAGGCTGTTTGCTCTTCCTCCTCAGTTCATATGTGCACTGAGCAACACTCACATTTAACTGGATTCCAGAACTAGACATCTTCCCTCCCTCCCATTCTGAACAGAGGAGAGATGCAAAGAGCTTCTCTCTGTGAAGTTCTCTTCTTTGTCATTTTATGCCTAGTCAACTCCCCAACCACCACAAGCTCAGATAATGTGTGAATGGAGAATGAAAGAAAGGACCTTTCCCTACCCATCTCATGTGAAGCAGGCCCTTGTATATTCCAAAGGGGTGGTGGTGGTGGCAGAAACAGTGCTAAAGGAAGCTGTACAGAACAGTTAAAAGATAATTCGTGCATCCAGAATGTTTTATTCCTAATAGATTCAGAGATTGCCCTGGAGCGTGATTATATATTGACATTTTATTATTTTTTGTGAAGATTGAATCTTTTACTTCAGGCATGCTGTATATGCAAAGAATCAGAGTTGCAATAATAAAGCAATATCCATGTCTTTTGATTCAGCTGACTAAACTGACTAAATTATTTGCATTTCTAATTACTAAGCTAAATATAGGAGGCTTAGTAATTGCTCACCTAGGACCTTGGAGGCAAAGGTTCAAATTCACACTTATCCATGGAGCTCACTGGGTGACTTTTGGACCAGTCACTATCTCTCAGCCTAACCTGCCTCACAAGGTCAATGTGAGGATAAAATACAGGGGAAGGGTGGGGGGAAAGCCATATATACCACCCTGAGATCTTTGGAAGAAAGGTGGGATATCAATTTAAGATATAAGTATAAACAAAGAAAAATGAATTCTGAGGTTGTGGAGAGCTCTATAATATTATGTGGGGTTGCACTGGGGGTTGGAGAGGAAATTGCCTCAAATCGCCTCCCCTCTGGTAGGAACCTCTGCTAGATCTTGGTCCCTCCTGTGAACAAAATGAAATGGGTTATTGGTTCCAATCTAATATTTTTATTGCATTGCCTCAGCAAACTCATGTTCCCAGAAGGCATTTGCTAATGTTATGAGAACAATGGGGGCAGAGAAAGGAAGGGGTGAATTGCCTTGTAACATGTAATTCTGCCATTAAATGTTGCAAGGCCTGAAAACTTTCAAGATCGTAGCGCCCGTATCAGGAAAGAATGTCATTCTGAAGCGCTCTGCGTCTTGTGCTGATGTGTGTATGTGTTCAGTACGAAGGTTAAACTGAAAGTATGCTCCCGGGATTACCCTAATCTATACCTGTTGTCCAGACAAAGTTGTGCAACTTCCTTGCGCTTCCCTGTGGGGTGAGAAAGGGGAAGCTTAGCTTGTACTGTAGGACCGGTTAACATTCTGGGGAGCCCAAGCAAGCTCTTGGGATTTTGCAAGTTGCGTTTTCAGATGACTCAGCGGGGAGTTTCCTCAGCTTTATGTAGTCATGCCTGTAAACAGGAGCCTTGGTTCATTGGAGTCTTAGCTGCAAAGGGTGTGGTGTTACAAAAGCCCTTTTGAACAGGGTGGGGATAATGTGGCTTTATATTTCACCACCTTGCGGGGGATACTAACTCTTTTTATGGTATTTGGTCAGTCACGCACAACAGTGATGGGAAGCTGACTTTAGTTTTTAGGGAACAATCCTAACTCCCACCCACCCCTGCCAGAAACCACACTCCCTCTCTTCCCTTGGACTTTATGCTGTTCCCTACCAACAACAAATACTGTCGGGGGAAGGACTCCTCCACCTAATCCAACACACACACACCAACGCTGAATAAGCAAGGTTCGATTGTTCTACCTGTCTCTGCCTGTATCTGTATGTGTATTTGTACTATTGTTAATTATTACTGGTTTTCTATCCAACAACAGATGTCTATCCCACCCTTCCTCCACACAGTAGTCACAAAACACAAGCG
This sequence comes from Lacerta agilis, assembly GCF_009819535.1. Classification (NCBI taxonomy): domain Eukaryota; kingdom Metazoa; phylum Chordata; class Lepidosauria; order Squamata; family Lacertidae; genus Lacerta; species Lacerta agilis. The sequence goes on along the minus strand of NC_046314.1, from coordinate 30,329,453 downwards.
CAATTAAATTAAAAATAGTAACTAAAACCTACTGTATATAAAAACATGAAGTAGCATGCACACAGTAATGCTTGAGAAGATTAGTGCAGGCTGAAAGGTGCACCATCCCATGTGAGAATTTATGCAGCCAATCCCAGTGCTAGTCAATAATACATCTACAGTTCATGAAAATGGGTGAAAACCTACGATCCTGCACAAATGCACCTCTACTTGCACAGAGAACATGTTGAAATGGTGTTTCCTGCTTGGCAGGGGGTTGGACTGGATGGCCCTTGTGGTCTCTTCCAACTCTATGATTCTATGATTCTATGAAATGGAGAACTGTAGGATGTGAAATGAGCCTCAATCGATACACCTGCAACTTCCCAGCAGGAATTTCATTGGGTTGAAGGATGGTAGTAAGAGGAGTTCTGCTCATGCTGGAGGAAGAGGGTGAGCTGAGAAGACAATTTTTTTCCCAATTTCTCCCCTGTGACCCATTGAAAAGCAGCACTGGAGAGTTGGGGGGCCCCTCCACAGCAGCACATGATGTTGCACTGTAGGATGGAGGGGGTGGGAATTGGAATCAGTAAACATTACCTACCCCACCACTTCTTCCAGTGGGAAGCATCTGCTGGATCCTGGATCCCTGTGCAAATGGAAGGATCCCTACTAGAGCCACCTTATTATATGGAACAGATGAAAAAAAACAGGTTGGAGCAATCCTGGATATAATTGCTGTTTCCCTGGAGAATGTGTGTGTTATACACCATGAAACTGACCGACATCACATTAAGGACAGGCAAGCGAAAATTTCATACAAGGCCTAATGAAATGTATGGGTTTCGGTGCTGCTGGCTACTAACTTAGATACTCTGATGGTCTCTAGTTTACGTGTCTTTGAAGCAGGGTTACATTACATCACTGGAGGATAAGTCTATCTGTGAACAACTATGAAATAAAAAGAGAGCCTACTGTTTCAGAGGCAGTTTGCCAATGAACACCAGTTGTGGGGAGCATAAGGCTACCTCTGGCTACTAACCATCATGGCTATGTTCTGCTTCCACTGTCATAGACAATAGCCTTCTCAATCCAAGTTACTGGAGACCACAGTAGAGGCAAATGCTGTTGCACTCACGGTTCTGTTTTCAGGCTTCCCATGAGCACCTGGTTGGTCACTGTGAGAACAGGAAGCTTGACTAAAGGGGCCCTTGGTCTGATCCAGCAGGGCTCTTCTTATCTTCTTGTGACAATCAGGAAAAACAGTAGCCTTCATGCTCTACTTGTGAGCTTCATGGCCACCATGTGAAAGAAGAGATTTGCCTTTGGCTTAATTCCAAAGGGCTGTGCTTCTGTTCTTAGATTTCGCTGCACAAGGGCAGTCATTAGACTCATCTCCTGGAACTCTTTTCTAACATCTGAACCAACCTTAGGAAAACAGGCACTATTTCCACATGAACAGCTAAAGGCTCACCCAACCCAAACTGGAATAAACAAATACGTTCTTTCCTGGACCTCCCATAGTGACTCTGTAGTCAAGAGGAAAGACTGCACATGAAGGCATTGAGAAAGATTCTCATTTGCACAAATAGCCTCCGATATTATTCTGGGTGTTTGCCCTAAGGAACCAAAGCCAACTTTTATAACTATTAAAATGGTATTATTAAGATGGTGTTGTGCATACAGGGAGGGCTTATCTTCTCCAAGGATTACAGTTGTCTGAACTGGAGGCAGCCTGGAGATGTATTTATTTATTTGCATCTCTATCTCACCTTTTTCTCTGAGTACATGGAGCTGGAGCATGTGGCCTCCCTTTTCTCATTTAATCCCCACAACAACCCTGTGCGGTAGGCTTGGCTGGGAGACCAAGATTACCCAGCAAGCTTTATGGACGAATAGATATTTGAACCGTGCTCTCCCAGGTCCTCGTCCATCACTCAAACCAATATCCCACATGGGGTCCCTTTCACTTGCTTCACAGCCACTGCCAGGATTTTGTGGGCAGTTGGTGGCAGCAGCAGCAACTCTTCAGGACATAACATCACGTTTAAAAAAAAAAATCTGAAAGCCAGGCAGCGCCCGCGGGTTGTTTAAAAATATTTTTATTGCATTTCTTCTGCGATGGAACCCAAGACAGTATACATGTGGTTCCTAGGCGGTCGCCCATCTACAGAACCAAACCTGCTTAGCTTCAGCAAGGTGGTGGCCTCATGACCATGCCCCAGAACACCATACAGAGGTTGTCCTGGGAGAGGTGGAGGTTGGCAGTCACTGCAGAGTGGCTGTTGAGAAGAGTTGTTGCCACCATCCTTGAACCATTTCCCCAATTTCACCTCCTTCTGAGAGACATCTGCAAAATGGGACAGTGAAAATGGTGCCATTTTGGTCCAGCTCTAGGGATGCAAAGACACCTCGTATCTCCCTGCAGACCTACTATGGAACTTATGAAGCTTAATATTCAGGGCCCCCAATCCTGGAAGGGCCCCAGAAACAACTTTAATCCACATTGCTTAAAAAAACTAGGTCTAGTAGAGTTGTTAGAGTCTAACAACTCTAATTGATTAATTTTTTGTTGTATATATTCCAACCATCCCAAAGTTTGAGAGTCAGTAGCACATATATAGTAAAGATACCATGATCTGTTGTGGAACATCCCCATTGAAGAAGATAACAGTGGCTACTCAGACCTTGCTGCTGGTTGCAAAGAGGTCCCCATGGCAGTTCAAGCTTCAGGGACCCAAAAATTTAGATCCACCACTGTCTTGCAACCTGATTACTTTAGCTGGAGATGCCCAGGGATTGAACCCGAGACCTTCTGCATGGAAAACCATTTGTTCAACTACTGAACCATGGTCTCTCCCCTAATGGGGTCAGATCTATAAGAACCTGGTTCTGCTGCATCATATCTAGTCACTCATGGTCCTTAGACACTTCCTGTTAGAGTTCATGGTTGCCACCATTCAACATGGCAGATGGCAAGTCCACTTTACAAGTAGGGTGGAATGAGTAGTGGAACAACAGGCTGGTTGTGAACACCTCCTAATCATGGATATCTGATCTTTGTTTTAATAGTTTCATTTGGAGCCGGAAAAAAGTTTCGGTCATCATTAGAGTCATGCCTTGCATTGCATAGGATGCATGTTTTAAGAGCGGATATGACAGATGCACACACAAATCCCCAGGGACTTGGAAGGGGAGGAGCAAGACAATTAGCTGCTAATGATACACTAGAGAACCAGAGATAAAGACCTCAAGAAAAGGCAACCAGCATTGTAAGATCTCCTCCAGCTTCCTGCAAAGATGCCTTCTTCCAGAAGTCAGAGCCTGGTTTACTCATTGCTACTTTTTATGTGATGGATGCAGTGCAGGGCTGGAATATAGTCTGATGATGGCTGTATTCCATGAGCAACCATTCCAGTGATGGGTATGGCAAGAGGCAAAAGTAGGCATGGTCAGATGCAATAGGGGACACGGCAACAAATGGAACTCTTAACTTTGTACAGTCAGCTACCTTCCAGCCATGCAAAATCCAGAGTTTTCTGTACCCCTGAATCTCTCCATCCAGGCAAGCAAAAGGCATTGTCATGTCCACCCAAGGAAAAGTCCTCAACGGGACTTTAGGGCAGGGGCAATGAGGAGTGTGACCTGGGGAAGAGTCTGGAAGACTGAACAGAGAGGGCTGGATGGCTGCATTCAGCCCCTATGGCTTGAGGTTCCTGGCACTTGGTGCAATGTGTAGCAAGGCTCTGGGGTAGAAAATGCTAATTATTTTCTTGCTTTTGATCTGGAGAGCTCTGGATTTGTTTATTGTTTTCTTTCACAGCCCATTCCCCTGCTTCAACAGCAGGGATTGGAAGAAACACGGCATCTGATAGGGAGAGGGAAAACAAAAACATGAAGTTGAATTTACATCCTTGCTCTCGTGTGCTCCTGTGTGGTAGAGGGTTGGACCAGATGACCCTTGGAATCCTTTCCAATTCTGTGAATTCAGTGAGGATCTAAATCACTGGAAGCTGCTTTAACCCTCAGTTAAATCACAGGCCTCACCCTTGCAAATTTTCATATTGTCTACAATCTTTAAGTTAGTATACAAACAGCACTTTAGAGAGGCAAGATGAAGAGTAAATCTGTTCAGTTTTACATTTTCTTTGGTCTATAAACTGGACCAATGTGCTCAAAGAACCTAGTAGGGTGGGTGGGTGTGCATTTATTTCTTTTAAAAAATTGAAATGCATGCACCCTTTCCTATTCATTTTCAATCCATATATATTAGAGACAAACAATGAATAGGTGAACCAGCACTGGGAAAAATCATAATGCCATAAGGAAGAAAAACTCCAGAGTTCTAAACAGCAGAGCTATAAGCACAGTCTCCACTGTGATCACCGAAGAAATACAACAAATTAAAGGGTAAAAAAGGAGAAATGAATTGAATATGACAACAATGAATGGAAAATTAAAAGTCAGGCTGTCAGAAGCGAAATGACAAATGGAATGATTTTCTTTTCAATTGCACTTCTCTACAATCTAGAGCTTATTGGTGCTAGTCCAGAAAAAGCCATTAGTACTTAAGTCCTATTGAAAGATATCAAAGGGAAAAGTCAGTCACAACTAACTGAAGTCCAGTTGATTGTTTAGCTGGAACTTTAGATTTTGCTTCGTTTGAATTTCATTGAAATTGTGTTGTATGCTTTTATGTAGGCTGCTTTGGAAAGAGTTTTTGCCTTGAAAACCAGCTTACAACTGAATAATGAATAAAGAAATGGATGTGATCCAAAACATAACTAACTTTCCATTTTCTTTAAAATAGCCATGCCATCTCTTTGGCTATATACGCACCATACATTTAAAGCACTCCCCTCAAGAATCCTGGTAACTGTAGTTTGTTAAGGAACAGTAGGGGCAAACTACAGTTCCCATGATTCTTGGTGTGCTTCAAATACATGATGCGTACACAACCTATAAGGTTTGTTGAAGGAAAGAATTTTTAAACTCAATTAACTGTATAGTACAAATCACAAATTTGAACTCTTGCCCAATCATGAAGCTCCCATCTGGACTGGGCAGCACACTGCAAACTTCTGGGGTTAGTGATGTGCATATAACCTTTCCTGAACACTTGGGATTTAGATGTGGAAGACATTGAATAAGTTGATAACAATGTAACCTTTTATTTTGATCTACTACGTCAGGGATGGCTCTTTCAACTGAACAATAAAACAGACTACTCCTGGGTCTAAGCAATTAGACTTAGCTTGCAAACTTGCTTTTAACCACCTGGAATAATTTCGCTCATTTGTTTTCATTACAATTGGCCTTTGAAATGTTTTCATTACACATTTCAATCGAGATGCTTAATTATGGAGAGTTGTTTTGATTGGTTCTTTTAAAATGTGACATTTAAAGGATGGAACAAACTCCTTCAGAATGGCAACAGAACAGTTTCTGAGTCACCCATCAAACCTCATGCAGCTCACCAGGGTGGCCTGTCAAAAACAGGAACCGCAATGATAGGGCTGCATCTAGTCTATTCATCAGACAAATTAATTGAAAGCCTTTTTTTAGTAATTAAAAAGTGGCCATGATTAATTGGGTAACAGGTTTTTTAAAAAAATGAAAAAATGTGAATATATATATATATATATATATATAGATAGATAGATAGATAGATAGATGGAGGTGGCAAGTGACATCTTAGGAGACACATGTCCCTTTTTTCTTATACAGAAAATAAAATTCCATTAGGGCTCAGATTCACAGCATGCAGTCACAAGGAGTTGTGCGTCCAGTACTGTGGACCTAATTTTGTGGCACTCACTTCCAGTGGAGGTCAAACAGGCCCCATTCCTGTTGAACTTCTTGTATTTAACTGAATGCTATTTTATTTCAGCAGGCTTTTAAACCAAATTCTGGTTTTATAGTTTTAACTCATTTTTAGTCTTGCTAAACTATGCCGGTTCTCCTGCACACTGCTTAGAAATGTCCCTGATTATCTGATATTTAAAAAATGGCTGAAATAAAGATGAAATGAAATAAATAACATGGTACCCACTCTCTCTAAAAACAAAGAATGGTCTCCCTTCCTTTGTGGCTTTCATCATGTCTCTGGAAATGCCATCCTTTTGTCTCCCCTCATTTTACAGACATCCAAACAACACTGTTGTCATTCCAATGCACTCTCCATGTTCATAGAATCATAGAATTGTAAAGTTGGAAGGTACCCGGGGGTGGGGGGCATCTGGTCCAACCCCATATACTTTTCTATACCCGAGTTATATTTTTATGTAACATACGGGGTGTCTAGTGTGATCAGGCAAAGCATTGTTCGAGCTCTTAAGGGCTTTAAGTTAAACACATCCTATGAACAAATTCAGCCACTGAGTGACTTCTTGATTAGTGTGTGGAATCAAAGACATGGCAAGCAGGAAAAGGTTAAACACAGAGAGACACCACATCTCTGCTTCACTCCCCCTCTGGATAATTTTTTCCCACTTAGGAAAGGCAGGTGCTTGTTTTTTGTTGCATACATTTGTGTAAAATGGGTAGTTAAGCCTGAGAACTAGGGAGCTCTCTTCCCCTCTATGGGTCGTTGCCTGTCTGGAGCCAGCCATGACCAATCACATTGTCCACATAGGCTGAGAATTGGTCTTTGTGACACTAAACCATGGTGCATGAGCCTAAACAAGCTCTGGTAGGTTTCAGAAGAAGCCAACTTCTAATCATGAGCTATTGGTGCTGGCTTGTTAGCCAGTGTTTGTTCTAAACCAGGATCCCCAGTTTGAACATAACACCAAGCTGGGATTATTTTAAAGTGAAGCTATGCTGTACCAAAGTCCTCCCAGTCACATAGTGGGAGGAGAGCAGAAAGGAGTATGCAATCCCAATTCACTCATAGTTTAATGCTAAACTATGGTTATGCCAAACTATGGTTTAGCACTGCGTGTGAGCATGACCATTATTGCTTACCACGTGGAGGGAAACAAGGAAGAGCCACTAATTAGTGTGCACATTATGGGATGCTGGCGCATGTTCATTGCACACTAACATTCAAAGCTAGAAAGCACTAAAATCATTTAATAAAAAGTTTCTAACCCTCTTTGTCACTATGCAACCTAAATTGTGATGTCTAGGAGAATTGTGGATGTGGGCTTTCTATTATCTAACAAAACTAAGCTATAAATCCTTAGATTCAGAAATAAAGTACACTTCAGGGCAAAAATACTTTGATGTCTCATTCATAATGTAAGGCTCCCATTCCCTCCTTTTTGGAGCTGAAAAATCACAAGTGGATTAAGGATGTAAACCAAATGATTGCTAATAAAACCTTTATATCACCAAACTACGAACAAAACTTCATTTTAATGGCATGGCTTTAAAATTTATTGCTGCATAGTTATGAAAGATGTTATTGGTCTTATTTTTCACAGATCTTTTAAAAAAGAGTTTTATACTTTTAAAAAAATGCTGAAGGCCATAAAATACAATTTTATGACAAAGCGAGTTGGGGCTTTTTAGGGCCAGCAAACTCTTGCCTATAAATTCTCATTCTTTAAGGTCTGCCTCCCCTCATCTTTAGATATATACAGCAAACAGTAATAACTTAATGGTTTGTTAAACATAAGGATATAATAAAGCAAGTATGAGAATCGGCAGACTGAAATACAGTTGTTCTCTGCTTCCATAAATGAGCACCATCATCATTTTGAAGCAGCTACTATATTAAAAAAGAAAGTGATATGTGGGTTTTCTGATCCGGAGATTGTTGCCTGCAGCAGGATCTGATCACGCTAATAATGTATGTGAGCATCTTCTGCACTGAATAGATAGTGGTTGCAATTGTCTTTGAAGGTGAGGAGTATGGCTTAGAAAAAGATCCAAAGGCCAGATAGAGAAGCCTGCATTTGGCCCTTAGAGCTGAGGTTCCCCTCTCCTGCGTTATGGACATGTATACTCTCTGACTTTAGACTTTAACTTCCTGTTTCTTTCCCCTAGCCACAGTTTGATATGGTGTCTCAACTGGCCAGCCACAGCTATTGACTTGCCTTTAAACTGTATTTTGAAACCATGGTTTGAATTGGGTTTACAAACCATGGTTGGGAGCAAACAGTAACAGGAAATTTGTTTTATATATATATATTTCATAAAATTTATATACAGCTTGATTGTTTGTTTGCTTTTTTTTTTTAAAAAAACCTCCTTGTATCGGTTTACATAACAATAAAACAATAGTTGCCAATTGGGACGCGATGACAAAATATGTGTGGAGAAAACTGGGGGAGCTCCTGTGTGAGAAAGGAGGAATGCTGAGTTTACCACATTTTTGCGAGCTTCAAGCCATTGTTGGAAGAATCAGGTTTGCAATATTTCAACTGTGCCAATAAAGCATATTTAGAGCCTATTGATTCTAATCCAGATTTACCTATCCGCTAGATTGTGCATGTTAAGCTCATTCTTTTACACTTTTTAAAGGATAGGCTTTCAGATTAATAGCGCCAACTCAAATACTGCACTTGTGTATGGACAACTCCAATTACAGTCTTCTCCAGTCGTGTGTTACTTTAGCGTATGCCTACTACTATCACTGCATGTGACAATATCCATGTAGCTGCTGCTGAAAATGGAAGCCTAGTGGGTATTGTATTGGAGGGGAGCAGCATTGCTTCTTTCGTTTACAAAAATATAGCAAGTCCAGCATTCAGAAAACGGTAAATTCCCCCAACAAAAGCGCAACCTTGAGAGTAGACATGCAGACTGCATGTAAAAAAACCTAGTAACCAATAAGCATTTATTGTGCATGAAAGCAATTTTATGGAAAGAGTGGCTCCACCTTGCGTGTTTCGGCAGGGTTTATAAAAGAATGTTTATTGCCAGCACTGAGGTGAGTTACACCTCAAACGACATAAAAACGCAAATACGTATCAACAGGTCGGATTCCCAAACCTACGCTGAACCAAAGTTATATACATGTATAGCAGTGTTCTAACTCCTGTAGTGATTTGAGTTAAGCTTTACAAAAGCTGTCCATCAGTCTGTACTTAAGTATTTACAGCAGGTATATTTTTTTAAAAATAAAATAAAATAATCCATAAGTAGGTTTCATTTGTTTTTGTATATAAAATTCCCAAACTTTTGCATAATTCCTCGCAACTTGTTTTCATTTGGGTGCAATGGGTGGTAGACACCAGGGTTGTAATTAGCCACCTGGTTGCTCCTTCCATAATTATTCCTAGAGGCCTTGCTATTTGTCTCCGGATAGTGAGCGCTGTTTTTCTGGGTGCTGCTTGCTTGCTGAGTTCCTGCTGGCTGAGCAGAGCTTTCCACTTTGCAAAAAGGCTCAAAGCGACTGTAAATACGCCTGTCACTCAAGCGAGGTCTTATTAGCTCATCGTTTGGCTTGGTGCTCGATAGACGAGGCGCCGCTGCGCTGACCCTGTGCGGAGGAATAGCGGCCGCAGTTGGTGGGGGTACCCGATCCCGGCCTGCATTTGCACGCAGCTCCCTGACATCCTGGTACTGAATTTGCTCAGTGTTGAATCTGGGAGCAGATGGGTCCCCTGGAGGTACTTCTAACAGCATATTTTCTATTGGTTTCACAACTGGCCCCCTTTTCATGTTTTCTTCCGATGGAGGTTTTAGAGATTTTTGAGACTTTGGTGATTTTGGAGACTTGGGGGGTTTGGGGGACTTGGGGGGTTTGGGGGACTTGGGAGATTTGGGGGACTTTGGGCTGACAGTAATGTCCTCCTTACTCTTATGTAGGCTCCCTTGTGAATTAGATGAGGAGCTTCTTTTTTTCCTGGGAGAACATTCCACCTTTATTTCAGCCATTTTGGGTCTTTGATTTTCTTCACCTTCTGACACCAGAGTGTCAGAACTGCTACACATTCTGTAAAAAGCAGGCGCTTTGTTTTTGGACAGGCTCTCTTTCTTCTCTGGTGTGAGATTCAGCAACGACCTCAGTTTCTGCGACCCCTTTTTCAGGAAACTTGGGGAATTCTTGTTCTCTTTCTTTGGTGAGGCATCTTTCCCAGACTCATCTTTACTAGATTCTGCTAGTGCAGCCACAGAGATGGACTTCGGCGTGGTGGGGGAGCTGACCTGTTCACTTTTCAGGTTATTACTGTCAGGTGAAAGATGATTGGCTACATCGTACAAGCTTTTAGAGTTTTGTAGGTCCTCCTCTAGAGGTGGCTTTAGAGCTGCCGGTTGTCTGAGTCTGTTCCTATTTAGTGTGCTGTAGACATAGCTGGCTGCCTCTTTGTTATTCCCAAGATCCAAAGCAGATTTTGAATTGTCAAACATTGGGAAACTTCGCCTTTTCAGTATGCTTTCATTCTTTAGAAATTCTACTGGTCTGCTTGTGCTCAGAGTTGAATATAGGTAGGCAGGCTTCTCTCGACTAACTGGCGGAGTTACACTAGGTTTCTTGTCTTCTGAAATCGGCAGGTTGTTGTTTTTGACTACCTCAGGTTCCAGTGGGACATGCGTGCTTGGTTCTGCCTCAACGTCATCAGCTCCATCTTTTGGTTTGGGAACATGGTTGGGTGTTCCTTTGGGCGTCACACTGCCTTCAGAACCAATGATAGTTGAATTTGAAGAACTGGCACAGCTGTTTACTTCTTTCTGCTCTGGCAAAGTTGGCTTAAAGACGAAGGAGGAGCGCAGGCGAGAGTGAGCATAAAGGGCATGGGCCTTGATACTTTCTGCTGCATCAAAGCCCTCACACCTATCACCTATCCCTGAGCCATTTGAGTCTGCTGGAAAATCCGACTGGTCATTTAAATACGATTCAATGCGCCAGTTGCGCAGGAAAGATTTTGTGGTACGTTCAAGGGTCGGCATTCTCTGCTGTAGGTAGCGGATGTGACTGTCTGTTCCATTGAAAGATCTCCGTACAATTGAGTTTCTGTCTGCAATATTCAGCTTCGGCTGTGGAAGCCGGTCAACCAAACTCTGTTGAGGCACATTGAGGTTTTTGAAACTTCCGTGCAATGAAGATACAACGCTGAGGCTGTCAGATGGCACTTGCCAACCATGTGGTTGATTATTTGCCCGGTTCATTGCCCTGTTGAGCATCATGTATGGAGTCCTTTCTGGTTTCTCCCCTGCATAGCTATGCCTTTTCCAATGTTCATTTACTTCGTTGGGCTGGTACTGCTGGATTCTACTCTGCATATGAAAACCTGGAGCAAACTGTGGTTTCTGAAAGAGCTGGTTCCTAGGACCGAACGTGTCATTGCCATTTATTCCATATCTGCCTTGTTTCTTCAGAAAGCTGGTGTCTAAGTTGTGGGTTTTGTTGGCCCTCCCAAAAGGGTTACGCAGGCTAGAAGATGAAGCTAAGGAAGACTGTGAATGCTGGTAGGCATCGTTCTCCCAGAGTGCTCGGCGGCTATTAATTCTAACTAATTCTGGAGCAAATGAGCTGGGAACAGAAGAACGGGCATATAGTGTCCTAAACTCTTCATCAAAAGATTCAACCAGTTGTCCTGTGATAACCTGGACCATGCTGAGGTTTGCTTTCTCAAAGGACCACATGAAGCTGAAAGATGAAGAAATGACAATTAGTAATCCAAACCAGGAACAGGCAGACACTTGTTAAACAGTGGTCAAGTTACATAGTGATAGGTTTCTGTATAAGAAGAGAAATCTGTTCTCCTCAGAAATGTGCACAGGGATCGTATGATCAATCAGATTTTTTTTTAGTGATGAGTCACTGATGATTAAAGCTAGAGAAGCATATTGAGAATGATACTTATTTTTACCAACACAGGCTATAAGTAGAGGTAGGTAGCACCTGCCATCATGTCTGACAACTGGCCACTGTGGCTTAAGGGAGGTGGAGTCCAAAACATTTGAAGGTCACCACATTGGGGAAGGCAGATATGTGTGTGTGTGTGTGTGTGTGTGTGTGTACACATACAGTGTTAGCTAATAGCAGACATGGAACCACTTTTTCACTAATGTTACACACACACACACACACACAATGTGTAGACAATTGTAAGCATTATATCCTGTAGACATGTGTCTTTCTGCTGGATAAGGTGCACCACACAGGTGGCAAAAGCCCTAGACTGAGGGTTATGAAGTAGCTCCCCAACTAACTCAATGGAAAGTTTCTTCAATGAATGTCCAAGTAGCCAAACACAATCCCTGATAAATTGAGAGAAGCTGAAATGAATTTCAGACACAATATCATCATGAGTAAATAATTGCATATTGCCTACAGTGAATGGGAATGGGGGAAAATAATTTGAAATCACACAGTTACCCGGTAAATAGAATAGTATTTTATATTTGTATACTTACTGGTGTACCATAAACTGAAACTGCAAATGTATTTTACATTAATTTTCATAGTTATTTGCAATGAGCTTGTAGGATAGGTATTTACAGATATCAACACCACCTTACCAATATTTTCACATAGCCATGCTGCTCAAACATAGCAGTTATGACTATCATGTTTTAAAATATTGTATGTTTTGCGGGTATGCGTCTAACCAAAGACAAGCCCTTGCATTCACATAATTTAACAAATACATATATTGGTCAACCATTTTGAGAAACAACTTAATTGGAAAACACAACCCTAGAAATCACTGCTTTGCCTGAAATCTTCAGTAAAGGATACATTTATTCTCTATGCATCTCTGGGTTATTTGTGGGGCCTGCCTGGTGTTTTTACATGAGTAGAATGTATGCTTTTATTTTCTATGCATCTCTGGGTTATTTGTGGGGCACAGGAATTCGTTCATTCCTTCCCCCCCCCAATATAGTCCACACACACACCCCCAAGGTCTGAGGGACAATGGATTGGCCCCCTGCTGAAAAAGTTTGCTGACCCTGGTGTAGATCCTACTAACAACTTAAATCAGAGCCTTTGGTCTGCTCTGACAACATTCCTCTTGTTCTTATGCTAACCGGACCCGAAGGGCTTCTTTTCCCACAAAACAAAAAAACCCACAGATTTCAAAAGGTAAATCAGCCCCTGTATTAAGGATGTTATTGGGATTCATAGATTCCCCCAGGAAAAGAGCCCATGTTCTTGCTCCATTTGGGATATGTAAAATCTCTGCCTTAATGTCTTTAAAAACAAAACAAAACTGACTTCTCTCCCTTCTTTTAGATTACCTATGTTTTCTCCCAGCCAAATGATACTTCCTTGCCTCTGCCACACACAACCTTCATCTCTTCATATTTGTAACCCAATATGCACTCTCTAGCCTTCTTAAACAGGGCAAGGTCATTGATTATGCTTGACCAGGCATAGGCAAACTTGGCCCTCCAGATGTTTTGGGACTACAACTCGACCATCCCTGACCGCTGGTCCTGTTAGCTAGGGATGATGGGAGTTGTAGTCCCAAAATGCCTGGAGGGCTGAGTTTGCTTATATGCCTGTGCTTGACTCATCTATCTCCATCCCCTCTATAGAGTTAGCCTCACAGTTGCTGGTCTCTGCAAATAATCTTTCACTCTTGTAATAACCCTGATGCTGGCTCTTCATTCCATTGCTAACCCCCTTACTAGAAAGGTTCAGTTGTCTCCATGGCACACCATGTCTCTTGGCTCAAGACCACCCTAGCACATGTTCCTCCTGTGGACAAGAACACGCAGAAACATTATACTGAAGATATATAAATTATATCTAACATGTGCATAGCTTCTTACCTGTAGGTACCATACATGACTTTCTTACAGTCAACGAGAAGAAATTTTTGTTCCATTTTCCCATGGAATTTCGCCCCTGACTTGGAGTAATAATCTTGTCCTTTTACTGTGCGCACCCTCATGTTCTGAAAAAATTGTAGGAAAAAGTCAGAATGCATTAATATAAACAAATACTGAACAGCCTAAAGCCCAGTCCTATGCCTATTTTCCAGTTCTGAATAAAATCAAAAGGAGGCTTAACCCCAAGCAAGGGTGCAGAGAGTTGCAGCTTTAAATACTACCTGTACTGAGAAATCCAAAGCATGTTAATTCAGAAAAAAATCCTAGTTTGTTTGATTGGATTAACTATCTAGTAATTGGATTTAAAACACTTCACAGTTCTTATTACATGTAGAAGGAACCCTAATCCCTTTAATCCAGACAACACCACAGAAAGAGGTTTTCATATCCATATTAGTTAAGATGGGACCATAAAATAGTGTGTGAGAGAGAAAGACTGGGAGAGAGAAAGTGAGAGCAAGAGAATGTGTCTGTCTACCGAGTGCTTCTTTTCTGGGGGTACACAGGGGTACACCTACCCCTAAACATTTTTTAATCTTTGTACTTTTGTCCATTAACTGTATTTATTTCCCCCGATTTGAACTATATAATGGTGATTTTGTTGAGTCAAAATGAGAGTACCCCTAAACATTTTTTTAAAATAAAAAACCACACTGTGTCTACTTATAGCTGAGGCTGATCACAAGGTTTATCAACACTTATCTTTCCTCTGCTCTTTCCAGGCTGCTCCGAGTGCAAGTGCCTCCTTTTTTTGGCCCCAGAGTTTTCATCACAAAACACACACACACACACACACACACCACTCTTTAAAGTTCTATCAGAGGAAGCATCAATCTGTGCAAAACCCAAATTGACTTTTGCTCCGATTCAGCTTTAGAGAGTGGGTTTTTGCAGAGAAAGCTTAGGGAAACAAGAAGAAGAAGAAGAAGAAGAAGAAGAAGAAGAAGAAGAAGAAGAAGAAGAAGAAGGAGAAGAAGAAGACAATGCTCACACATTGAGCACTAAAACACAGATTTCTGCCTGGAAAGAGTGGGGCAAAGGTAAGTGTAGATAAACCCAAAGTGCTCTGGTACTATATATATGAATAGAAGCATATTAGAACAGTCCTGATGAATCAAAGGCTTCCCTAGGCCAGCAACCCATTTCCCACAGTGGTGATCCAGATTATGGTACCCTGTAATCAAGACATGAGGGCAATAGCATACTGCATCTATTTCTGGAATGATCATGACTTGTAGGCAGTCTGATAGCTTTACCCTCCATGCATCTGTTTAATTTCATTTCAGAGCCATCTGTTGGTGGCAAGCACATCTTACGGAAGCGAATTCTGCAATTTAACTAGTCACTACGTGAAGAAGTAGTGTCAGTCCCACCCTTCAGCCTTTGGTTGCCTATTGCTGCCATTTCCCCAGCTCTACAATATCATTTTTTATGGTGTGGTGACCAGAAATGGCCATAGTTGGTGATATTCAGAAAAGCCATACTCAGAGCAGACACACAGAAATCATTGGAGATAAGTAAATCCATTGACTTCTACCTTGATTTAGTCAGATATCACTCATAATTCCAACTGTGGTCACATTATTGATTTATATAATGGCATTATATCACCAGCCTTATTTTCAGTTCTTCTCCTAGGGCCCTCTAACATGGAATTTCTCACTGCCACATACTAAACCAACATTTTCAATGAGCAACCCTCATATATGCTTTTCCTGGTTAATCACCCCATTGTACAGCATATTTTTGATAGACAAAATGTATTTGCTCTTTTGGTTACCATAGGCTTTTGATCGAATGAAGGGATCTTGCTGATGGAAAGGGGGTTGTCACTTTTGCCAATTCTCCCCTTTCCTCAGCAGCTCCAGATAGCACCTCTGACACTGTTCCAGAGAGTCTCTTAACCTTCTGAGATAGATTTTCAGAGAGTGCAAAGGGATGGTATTTTTTCTATTTTCTATTTTTTTGCTTTGTAAACCACCATGGAACTGTGGTATGTAATTTTTTGCTGCATACAATAAAAATATTATTTTACTAAGGTTTGCATCACTACTAAGGAGCTTCACGCAGCAACTGGTGTTGCTTCATAGGTTCCACCCAAATAATTGGTCAACTACAAGCCTCCATAAGTCACCCTGATACATTATAATTGCGTACAATTTGCTACAAGAAGCACAACACAAGTGACTTATAGGAGTAAAACCAACACAGCAGTGTGTGGAAAAAACAGGAACCTATTAAAAAAAACAAAACAGGAACACCCTCAGTTAAGGGCAGTTGGGTCAGATCAGTGCAATGATACCACAGTATCCAATTAAAATTTGCACACATGGAGATATGGCCTGTTTATCTCTTTGCCAGTATAAAACCTGTATTTGTGAAATGTCCTTGTGGCAGCTTGAAGCCTGAATCCTAGGGATTCCTCCATTTGAAGGTCATAAAACATTTCTTTTTTAAAATCAGAGAGCCAACAGAACATGCAATTGCTGTTCTAATCACACAGCACTGGATTCTGGTTGCCAAAGTTCTTTAAGGAAGGAAATACCTTCCGCGTGTCTTCAAAAGAATGGATGCAAATGGATGGAAGGGGGCAAAAACACACACACACACACACACACACACAAAACCACTTCCAGTTCTCCTCGCTATTCTCACCCCCACTACTGACTCCAGGTTCTGTTTGGCTCTTGGGCAAGATATCTTTAGGATGGCAGCCCCAGCTCCAGCTCCACCTCATTGCTGTTTCTCCTGCCCATTCATTTGTTCTTTCCCTCTGGGCTAAACGCACACTACTTCCAGAAGGAGATGAAGGCTCGTGGCTCCTTCTTCTTGCTCCCATCATTGCTCACTTCCTTGCATCAACATTTTTAAGCAGCTCGCTCCCGGAGATCCTGGGGTGCACTGTCTGCACGTGCCAGATAAAGCCCATCAGATTGCATACAATTACAGCTGCACACCTTTATCCTGCCCAATGCGTGCTCAGAAAGAAATCCAATTAATTTCAATGGAATTTACTAATGAGCACTTGAGAAAGGATGTTAGGTCACACTCCTCAACCCACTTATTGGAGGGTAAAGCTCAAATTGGACACAGTGTGACTTACTTCCAAGTAAACACAGATAGGATTGTGCTGTTAGGGAAAAAAATCTCACTCTCATGTCAGTATCACTGCAAAGGCAGCTTTTAAAGCGCAGTAGGATATTTGCAAGCCCCATAGAAAGTTTTTCCTTACAGACATTGCTCAATATTCATACACTGCTGCTGTATTCAGTTTTTGCAACTGACATGTCAATTTATTATTTTGGAGCACGTGTGCGCTAAATATGTTCCTCTCCCACTGAACAAATTACTTACCCTGAGCCTTTGAACTTGACAGCCTTGTTTCTCTGTCATCTTCAGAAAGTGGTTGAAGTTAGATTCATCAAGTAGAAGATACACTGAAATTCCCCTAGTAGATGCTTCTACAATTTCTTTAAAAATATCCACATCTGTAAACATATCCATAACGATGGCAACAACCTGCGGATAGCAAAAAGTGTTGATAGCATTTAATGTACTGAAGATGATAGCCATTATGAAACATTACAGGATTTAAAATGTGTGCACCCTACACGTAGTGTTGCTAATGACATCTGCAATGAACCATAAGCTCTATGTACTAAAGATTTCTTTCCTCCTCATGCAGGAAAATGGAAACTGGTTATTTTCTAAATTCTTGTGCTTAAATTTCATTTACAAGCAGTGCTTTTTTTTCAGCCGGAACTTGCTGGAACTCAGTTCTGGAACCTCTCAGGTGGATGCCATTGCCATTATAAGAGAACAAGGGAGGCATTTGTGGTGAGTTCTGGCACCTCTATATATATATATATATATATATATATATATATATAGCCCTATCAAGTATATGTTTACTTAAGTCATAGGACTTTAAACCCCCTAATACTTATTCCAAGGAAGTCCCACAGAACTCAGAAGGGCTGACTTATAAAGAAAGACATAAGCATTGCATTGCACACTTAACTGGCGAGTTGATGTATTGTGGTACTTAAAATATTAGCACATTTATTGCTGCAACGATAGTTTTAAGGTTTCACAAGATTCTTTTTTTGTTTTGTTTTGCTGCAATAAAATAGTGCAGCCACTCTTCTGGAGCAAATTGTACTGGTGTTGTAAAATTTTCTTTGGAAGACTGAGCTGAGAAAACTTCACATTAGGGAGTTTTTGCTGTTCACAGCCACCAGGTGGTGGTGATTGTGGGGAAATGGTAAATGCAGGAGTTTACAGAAAGAAGCACTAATGAATTCTCTCTCACATACACAGCAATAATACTCAATATAGGTTGATATGGAGAGAGTGGAAGATTTGGGGTGGAGGTCAGTTTTCCACTTACTGCAAGACACACAACCCAAAGAAGGCAAGAAGGTAGATTGCTCCTAAAATCATTAGTTTGTATTAAAAAAAAGACTAACTTTGGCAAAAGCCCAAGACTTTGGCTGTGAACAACTCTTATTCAAGGTCTTTTTTCAGGAACTGAGTGGGCAACCCACTTAAGCAAAGGTTGGGTGACCCACTTCTCAGAGTTAGATAAAAATTAGATGTCTAGACTTGGTTGTCTAAGGATGTAGATTACTGTATTGAGATTAGAACAATGGAGCTTGGCAACAAATATGGGTGAGGACCATGACAATAAGTTGGGGGGTCCTGCAAATAATTTGACATTGGTTGCCTATAGTTGTACATTTAAAGTGCCCCCCCCCAAAACCCAACAACCCTAGGTATTGTAGTTTGTAGCTCTGTGGATGTTAATTACACTTTCCAAGATTCTTGGGGTACGGTGGTGTGCTTTGGATAAGCTTAAAATGAATAGCATGTACATACAACACACTGTCAACACAGTCAATGCCCAAAATTTCACCAATGAAAACAGGTTCCGTTTGCCTTTGGCTTTCTTGGAAGAATGCTATGCACACTATTTTCCTTTCTCTGCACCCACAAACACCACAACACACAAATATGAGAGAGAAGCTCTACTAAGTATGAGAGGCAAAAGATATTCATTAAGTGAGGCAGAGAAATCTACTATTAATTTATTAATCCATTACGGTATTGCTAACTCCACTAACCCCGCTCTGTCTGCTAGCCAGGCCTTTCAGATATAGACCAATTATAATCATGGACCAAGTCTGAATCGACAATCTAGAAATCATCTGGAAAAGAATGCTTCAGTGGCTCGCAACTTGATTGCGCAGACATATACAAAATAACTCTGGCAGAGGACATTGAGCAGACCATCCTGCCAAATGGAGAGCACAACTGCTGCCCTGGCTCTGGCTGTGTTTTGACGCCACTGAGTCACCTGGCTGAAGCAGCAACTTGTGCAGAGTTTATTGCTTTGTTGAGGAATGCCTTTTGAAAATCCACACAAGGCCAGTTTATCAGTAAGCTTATCTCGTTCAAAGGTATTTTTCAGATAAGTGACCTGGAAACCTTGTGCGCCTCAGTCTGTTTGGCCTAGTCGATGTCAGCCTGAGAGCCTCTCTCAGCTTGTGCTGTGCTTGCAAGCTGCTGTAAACTGAGAGGAGACGTTGGAGGAGGAGAGATGAGGAACCTGGAAGCCCTGAAGGAAGAGTTGGGGCCTGTCCTGTGATATTTTTCTAAACTGAGAGAGAATGGGGCAGTGACTCATCACTGTAAGAACACAGAAGAACCAGGGCTGAGCAAGATGACCCTCATGGGCGTTGCATAAATATATGCCAGGTGGCAGAGGTGAACAATAGCCCGGGATAGAACAAGCACAAGTCAAGGTCCGTGTCTGACATAGTGATACAGGGATGTTTTTAGTCAGGATGGGGAAGGAGTGCTCTTTCTTTGTATGCCCTCCACCACAGAGCCTACAAATACCTGAAGAATAATAGATGTCTGGAGCTACCCTGATGACAGTCAATACTGAAAGACTGCACTGCAGGCCCAAGTGACTGCAGCATAAAATGAACAGGCATATGCCACCAGCAGAGTTGTACTTAACAGGCAATCTTGGTGAAAACTGGAAGAGCAAAGTGTTTGAGAGGTATCAATTTTGGTAGCACTAGTTTGATGAAGCAGCAGGAATAGGTAAGACAGCTTTCAGGATGATCCAATGGCCCTTGTATTGGTGTGTCGCTGAGTTTCGATCTTTATTGTTGCAAGGGCCACTGGATTGTCTTGTTTCTACTGCATAGTTCTACTACACTCCTGTGTAGAAAACGCCACTGATAAAGTGTGAAGCAAGGAGCAAAGAACACTTTGTGTTAATTTGGCTTTGGGTTTTTTTCAGTGTGGGGCGACGGATGGGGAATTTGTGAAGCTGGAAAATCCACTTTTAAAACTCTGTTGAAACCTCTTTGGAACTAATGCAGCTTGTTCTTCTTCTATTATTTCCTTCATATTCAGTTTTACTTCTTTTTCTTCTGTAGAAGAAAAAATAGAATAGAAGAAGAAACTGGACTGGGGAAACTTTGGGGGGAGACCTGTGGGGGATGGGAAAGGTAATGGGGAGAGTGATGATGGGCAGGAGGGGGGTGGGGTAAAGTATGATTAATGGGGATATTATAAAGGCTGACCCCGGTACTCCGAAACCAGAGGGAAAACGGACTATGAGAATGGAAGAAACATTCAGGTATTTGTTAAGATGTGTGTATATATATATATATATATATATATATTTGAAATTGGAATCAGATGAAATATAGGCTACAGCTTAACAATGTTAAGTGAAGAGAGGATAAAAGAAGTTGAGATGTGGAACTTGATGTTTTATTTGATAAGAATAAGATTTAAGATATGTTGATTATAATTGTAAGACTAAGATTAGATTAAGAAAGTAGATTTTACAATGTTACAAAGTTACTAAAGAAGATTAGAAATGAACGCAAAAGAGAGGATGTGAGGAAGTCCCAAGCCTAGGATTATACAGAAGATAAGGATGAGTAAATAAGTGTTTTGTCTGTGTGTATTTTGTGTAGTTTTTGTAGTGTATGTATTTGTATTTTGTGTATTTTTATTATTAAAATCCAATAAATTCTTATTAAAAAAAGGAACTAATGCAGCTTGTTCTTAATCATTTGAAAAATCACAACCAGCTAACACAGCATAGATGATTATTAGTCAGACCTCTGACTGTACAACTGGTTGTTTGTAAACAGCAGGAAGCATATCTGAATAGTTCCCCTGCATCTTTCACATGAGTTTGCAATATAAGCCTGCGTGGAGGAGTGAGAGACCAATAAAGTAAAAGATTTAAGCGTTATTCATTTATTTGTGTAATTATCTCCCTCCAAGGAGATTAGAGCAAGATTTTAGCTTCATGTCAACCTGAGGTATAAACTGAGAAAATGACTTGGGTGAAGCAGCTCACCAACCCCCATTCTTCAAATTTGATCAGCAGTCTTGCACCATATAGTTAGATGATAGATGGATAGATGATAGATAGATGATAGATAGATAGATAGATAGATAGATAGATAGATAGATAGATAGATATAGATAGATGATAGTGCATCTCAGGAAACATGTCATGACAAACCAGGAAGGAAACAAATGAGAGATTAGGGATAATTAAGACTACATTGAATGATTTGCCGAGTAACAACATCTCAGCACCCTAGATTTGTCTCCTCATAGCTCCTTGTGGAAATACGTAAAAACAAAAGAAAACAAAAACCAATGCTATTGATTTGAGTCTGAGTGAACAAAATGTTTATGCATCAAGCTCTAAAATATACAAAGTATTTTGTTAAAAGTTTCTAATATGAACATTTTTCATTATACCTCCCTCCCGAGTAGAAACACCAGAACATTCATTGATAATAATAGTTATACCTTTAAGGAACTTAAACAAGAAAAAAAATATACAGCAACTTCTCTTCATAGAGTTCAGTTCTGCTTCGTATAGGAAAGTTCCATTTTACTCATATCTTTGTCATAGATGAGCAACAAACCACTTTATATTGCTCCTGTACCAGGTGTGGGAAGCCTTTGGTCCTCCAGGTGTTGTTGAACTGTAACTTTCATCAGCCCATCATGGCAAATGGCCAGGGATGATGGGAGTTGTAGTTCAGCAACATCTGGAGGGTCCAATGTTCCTCACCCCTGGCCTATACTGTACAGTGAACCCACAATTCAAAGTACAATGCTGACGTTTGGTCCCAGGGAAGCAGTATGATTAGACCCAGGAAAGATGCATCCATTTTCATCACATTATGGACTCACCAACAGAAGCTTCCATTTATGGTGGCAATCATTTTTAATGGGAGGCAAGGTCATTTGGTGTCCTATTTTCATCATTTGACGATACTGAGAGTCAGAACATTGGTTTATTGATCCCAGTATTGCCTACCCCAACTGGCAGCAATTGTCTGTGGTCTCAGATAGGCTTCCTGGGAGCCAGTCTTTGGAAATGCCAGTGACTGAACTTGGGAACTTGCACATGTAAAGCTTCTCTTGGCCTTTTCTTCCATGATATTTATTTTGAGAAGAGCCTGATACAAGGTAGAATGGACCTTCCTACAGCTTTAACACCTTTGGTCATGATCAGCTGATTGCAAATAATAACCATGGCACACGTGTAAGAGGTTGGAATTCTTTGCCTGTGTGTGTCTATAACTATGCAGTGTCAATGCAATTGTTCTTGTACTAGTAATAATTCTTGCCGTTACTGTGCTAAGCTGTAGAGCAGCCTTCTCCCCCCTCTTTGACCTTACAGAATAGTGCTACAATAAGGTGTGATTTGCAATCACCAACTGTACGTTCTAACCATATTCATTTGCTTCTTATTTTCAGGAAACCAGTAGGAATACACGGGTTGAAATTAGTGTTCACTGCATGACTGTCAGTCATGACTCACAACATCAATAAACCAATGATCTCTAAGCCCTTGGGACAACACACACATCAGTCGAAATCCTATTACCGGTATCTTACTCATTCAACTTAGTCAAGCAAAGCTGCTGACCTTGTCTTCTAGCTACCATAATGGAGTAACATTCCACCTAGAGAACCCTTAAGATAAAACCTGAAATGTGGGCTGCTACTGGAAAAGCCCCTGGTCTCCAGGCATGCAAATGCGCTTGTAAGCACATTGTGGAATTACTTCTGTAATCACGTAGCACGGTGGACTGATTAGCCAAAGGGAGGGAAAGAGACAGCGTAAAACCCCAAGGAAATGCAGAGCTTGCCATGCAGATTTCCCAATAGCAGCTGCAACATTTAACAGGAAAGACTGTCACCTTTAAACAAGGAACTAATCTTCTGTCAAATGGCAAAAAGTTCTGGTGTTTCTGCCCTCTAAAAACGGAACATAATTCTGCAGTGTGGTTCTGTCAAATACAATGGCAGACCTTCCCCCAAGTGTCCCTATTTTCCGGGGAGAGTCCTGGATTCACAAAAGCCGTCCCGGTTTCTTATTTGATCCCTGAATGTCCTGCTTTCCCTTAGGATGCCCCTATTTTCATCAGAGAAATACTGGAGGATATGGAGTCATGTGACCCCTGAGCCAAGGAGATATATAACTATACAACCTTTAG
The DNA here is from genome assembly GCF_009819535.1 of Lacerta agilis. Taxonomy (NCBI): domain Eukaryota; kingdom Metazoa; phylum Chordata; class Lepidosauria; order Squamata; family Lacertidae; genus Lacerta; species Lacerta agilis. Next base: position 30,306,180 of record NC_046314.1, on the reverse strand, counting down.
AAGACATCTGAAGGCAGCACTGTGTAGGGAAGTTTTTAAAAAGTGTGTGTGTGTGTGTGTGTGTGTGTTGGAGGCCACCCAGAGTGGCTGGGGCAAGCCAGTCAGTTGGGGTATAAATAATAAAAATATTATTATTACTATTACTACTATGGAATAGGGCATCCTTATTTTCATTGGAGAAATGATGCAGGGTATGCAATGCATTCTGCTATATCATTTCCTCTGAAGGTTTTACGTCCGGCTTGCCACTTCATTAAGGGTTTAGGCTTCTGGTTAAGTTTGGAGGGATAGTTTGAATACAGGGTAGAGAGCGGTAGGTCAGGTCACCTGTATTGCTCCCTGGATGTGCCCACTACCACAGCCACCATGTCCCCCCATAGATCCCTCCTTAAGGGGTGCAGGAGATTGTGATCCTCAGGAGTTCGGACTTTGTCCACAGTCCACCAGTTCTGGATCCCTGAATGTAAATTATCATTGCTTTCCATTTTCGATTATAAATTTACTATTCGTCCCGTTAACAGACTGCAGGATAACTGCAGAGAGCTGCTTTACTTAGATCCTTGGAACACAGCAGAAAAAGTGTTTTGTCCCAGCGGGAAAGATACACATGAAAATCAAAATGAAAAGTGCCAGTCAAGTTGCTTTAAAACAAAACAACAACAACAAAACCAATACAGGAATCCTGAACCTCAACACTCATTTATTTATGCTGATGGGAACTCGGTTGTTACAGATGGTTTTAAAACTCAACACTTTCTGAAATAGGTTGAAATAGGAATTGCTTGTTATGTTGCTATTGCCAGTGCTTTTTTCCCCCTAGAAAAAGAGAACTCACCATTTTCTCTTAGAACAGCAATGGCGCCCACCTGAGAGGTGCTGGAACTGAGTTACAGCTGAAAAAAAAACCCTGTGCTAGCCGTGATTTTACAAACATCTTGCTAATTCACCCCTCCTTCACTGTTGCACCTTCAGAGCTGCAGGGTTCCTGTGACTCATTTATTTTACAAGAGATATAAATACAATTCCTGACATCTGTATCAACTTTTGCTTAAAAAGTCCCCCACTCCACCCTTATATTTCAACAGTATGTTGTCACTACTGCCCCCCCCCATGGGTTGCCTCCTCTTCATGAGAAGACTCATGCTTTCAGGGTCTGGGGATGAAGGTGGGCTCATCCTTAGAAACCAATTCTCTGTCCTAAGTATTCTAAACACAGTTTGGGGCGAGGTATATACTTTTTCTTAAGCAAAACAAATACCCCGTGCAATTAAAAAAAAACCAAACAGGAATGTTTTGCCATTATTGCTATAGCAGATAAAGTAAATACAAATGGGCTTCTTTGGGAAAGGGTGGAATATTGAACAAATATTAAGATAAACAATAAATGTTTAATTTATGGAAGAAATGGGTAGGAGAGGCCTTTGTGAAATCCACAAGTCCGCATCCTGATTCTCCCCAATTGTAAACAAATCATGCCCACCCCAACAGCCTTCTGTTGTAAAGCAAGAGTAAAGAAAGTGCTGTAAAGTAAGTGTTCAATCACTTTTAACTAATTAATAGTGTTATGGGCTTTGTACATATTTAACATGTACATTTTATTTATATATAATTAAAAAAAATCAGTAGAGAAATAAAGTGGAAAAGGTGAAGAAAAATCAAAACGAAACAAAAAAAAAGTGTTTGAAACTGATAGAAAACAAAATATGGGTATATAAGTAGTTTGGAAAACTTAATTGGCAATAACTGTGAATTAGGGTTAACTTGGAAATCAATGGGGGGGGAATCGGGGAAGTCATCAGTAAAGATATTATGTGCAAAGTGAGTGGTTAAATTGGGAAAGAATTGTTGGATGCCCCAGTGGGAGGGGGGCTTGTTTTGTTTGCTCCCCTTGATGAGAGAAAGGGGAGTATGGAAAATTTAATCATGTATTGTAATTTGGTTTTAATTGGAAAATCTTAATAATATATAATGTATGTAGTTTGGAAAACTCAGCAGTGGCCAGAGGATTGGAGAAGATCAATCTGCATCCCAATCCCAAAGAAGGGCAGTGCCAAAGAATGCTCTAACTACCACACAATTGCACTCATTTCACACACTAGCAAGATTATGCTTAAAATTCTACAAGGCGGGCTTAAGCAGTATGTGGACCAAGATATCCCAAAAGTGCAAGCTTGATTTCGAAGGGGCAGAGGAACCAGAGACCAAAATGCAAAAATGCGCTGAATTATGAAGAAAGCTAGAGAGTTCCAGAAAAACATCTACTTCTGCTTCATTGACTACGCAAAAGCATTTGGCTGTGTCGACCACAGCAAACTATGGCAAGTTCTTAAAGAAATGGGAGTGCTGGATCACCTCATTTGTCTCCTGAGAAATCTCTATGTGGGACAGGAAGCTATAGTTGGAACTGGATATGGAACAAGTGATTGGTTCAAAATTGGGAAAGGAGTATGACAAGGCTGTATATTGTCTCTCTGCTTATTTAACTTATATGCAGAATTCATCATGTGAAAGGCTGGACTGAATGAATCCCAAGCCAGAATTAAGATTGCTGGAAGAAATATCAACAACCTCAGATATGCTGATGACACAATCTTGATGGAAGAAAGTGAGGAGGAATTAAAGAACCTTTTAATAAGGGTGAAAGAGGAGAGCGCAAAACATGGTCTGAAGCTCAACATCAAAAAAACTAAGATCATTGCGACTGGTCCCATTACCTCCTGGCAAATGGAAGGGGAAGAAATGGAGGCAGTGAGAGATTTTACTTTCTTGGGCTCCATGATCACTGCAGATGGTGACAGCAGTCACGAAATTAGAAGACGCGCCTGCTTCTTGGGAGAAAAGCAATGACAAACCTAGACAGCATCTTAAAAAGCAGAGACATCACTTTGCAGACAAAGGTCCGTATAGTTAAAGCTATGGTTTTCCCAGTAGTGATGTATGGAAGTGAGAGCTGGACCATAAAGAAGGCTGATCGCCAAAGAATTGATGCTTTTGAATTATGGTGCTGGAGGAGACTCTTGAGAGTCCCATGGACTGCAAGAAGATCAAACCTATCCATTCTTAAGGAAATCAGCCCTGAGTGCTCACTGGAAAGACAGATCCTGAAGCTGAGGCTCCAATACTTTGGCCACCACATGAGAAGAAAAGACTCCCTGGAAAAAGACTCCCTGATGTTGGGAAAGACTGAGGGTACAAGGAGAAGGGGATGACAGGATGAGATGGTTGGACAGTGTTCTCAAAGCTACCAACATGAGTTTGACCAAACTGCGGGAGGCAGTGGAAGACAGGAGTGCCTGGTGCCTGGCGTGCTCTGGTCCATGGGGTCACAAAGAGTTGGACACGACTAAACGACTAAATAACAACAAAAAGTAGTATGATTATTCTACCGGGTATAAAATTATTAACAAATCATTGTGCTTTTTATAAATGAATTCCAAATACTGTATTGTTATATTTAGCCATACACAATCTATGTCTAAAAGCAATCCGTCTCTGTGTTGCAAGAGTTGTCATATCTTCTACCCATTGTTCAAAGGGGGCCATGGTGTTATTTTTAAATATCAGTCTTTTGGCACAAAGTTGGCAAAGTAAGGGCACAAAGTAAGGGCACAAAGAGTCCATTTACACTAACCCTCTGACAAACCACATATAGGTATGTGGCGTAGGATAATATTACCATCTGATATTTAATTTCCGCCTGCCCCCCAGTAGTATTTCTACATCTTAATAAATTCCTCCAAAAATCTGTGAGCCTCAGACATTGCATAAACTTATGTTTCAAAGAAGCATTTTCTGTGTACATAAAGGAAAAAAGATAAGTGTAGTGTAGGAAAAAAATCTTATTTATAGAACAGGACAGGACAATCACTGAAAAGAAATCTGAATGCAGCAGCACAGTATTATTGAAATATGAGGAAGAAAACCTTGGCATTTATGAGTGAACATTTACCACTATTCAAAAAGAAATCCAACATTTTCTAACATTGCAATCTTTCTTTTAAAAAATAAAATAAAATAACTTGTACACAATATTGTGTATACACTGTTCAGAAAAGTTCAGAAGTTCATAAAAGGTATCATCAAGTGAAAAAACACAAAATTTCTGTCTCTTACTTTTATTGGGATTTCAAGCCTTCTGGTGTAGGCTTTGTATTGTCTAGAATTGTGCACATCACATAACGGAAATTTAAAAAGAAACCCTATGATGAGTTATGCTCTATTCAAAATGAACTGTGAAATTTCATTAAATTCCCTAAATGTGTTAGCATCCCTACACATGATGAGTCAGTAGCGGTTTCTGCAAGGCTCCACCCTTACTGTGAATGTACTATCTGTAGATGTAGGGCATCCAAGAAGGCCTCACTGAAATAGAGAGCAGTCACAGTGTGGGTTTTTCCTATGTGATCTGACCCAGGAATGAGCCAAACTGCAAAGGTAAAAACAGTGGTTGCCGCCAGAGCCAATCCCATCAGTAGGAGCAGATTTAGCACATAGTCTTTCCTTGCCAATGACACGCAATGGCAGTCATTGTCTAGCAACATGGGGGGGAGGTAGAGGTACCCCACACCTTTTTGGGGGAAGTGCTACTCCATACCGTGAAACAGTCCTGTGGAGCTACTACCTACCAGGCTGGGGCAGAGATACTTCTCCTCTCCAAGGAGTGGAGTACAGGAGAAAGGGATGCTTCTTAGGGACCCAGATACAGAGCCAAGCACGCTACCACGTTCAACGCATCTTAGTACAGTATTGAATATGCAAAGAAATGCAAAAGAAGAGCAGTTGAATTGCCTACCAGTTATCAGGAAGTGGGTAGGTGGGTTAACCTTTCCTCTCCTGGAACTATTTCATGGGGAAATGTTTGGGTATTGTGATTATTTTATAATTAAGAAGTAAAAGTTTATTTTTCACTGTATTAATGCATAATGCCCTTCTTGCAATGCACTCAAGGTGGTTTACAATTTTTATGTTGTGAACCGCCCTGAGATCTCTGGATGAAGGGCAGTATATAAATTTAAGAAATAATAATAATGAATAATACTACCATTCATTGGTGCCAGTGAGAGACTTCTTCCAATGTAAATAGGATCTGCTCGGGAGCAATTGTCATAAGGACCATAGCAGCGATGAAGGGATTAAACTCGCCCCCGCCCCCCGCAACTGGCTGCAATCCAAATATACCCACTCCCCAGCAGTTATTTGTATTTTTAAAAAATATGTTAATTTCAAATACAAAGAAACATTTAACACTGCATTTTTGTTGTTCAGTCGTTCAGTTGTGTCCGACTCTTCGTGACCCCATGGACCAGAGCACGCCAGGCACGCCTATCCTTCACTGCCTCCCGCAGTTTGGCCAAACTCATGTTAGTAGCTTCGAGAACACTGTCCAACCATCTCATCCTCTGTCGTCCTCTTCTCCTTGTGCCCTCCATCTTTCCCAACATCAGGGTCTTTTCTTGATCTTTTCTTGACACTGCATTTAGTTTGGCCCTAATCTATATCACTGGATATGAATCTGATAGCAGCCAGATTTGCTCCTATGAAGTCTTGCCATGATGGTTTAGCTGCCTGTAGCTGAACCTGGTCAATTTGCTGTCTATCATGCACAGACCAAGGGGAGAGAACAAAAACCAATACCACTTATTTGCAACAATAATAAGGGGGGGGGAGAAACATTACTGCAAGGTACAAATTTGGATGTGCTTATGCTCACAGCTCCTTGGCAAGGCACAATCTATACAAATTACCCATCATCTCCGAAATGGAAACCAAGGCCATTTTTTTCATGAATATGCATGGTGGTTACTAAACTAGCAGGTATTCAATGCCACCTCACCCCTGGGCTGGCTTTAAGGAAAAGTACGGTGCATTTCTCAAGGTATTTTCAACAAAGACTAGCTACCAAGCTTAAGGAGAAGCTGCCAGAAAGCATTTCCCTCCCTAAATAAATATATGTCCTCAAAGGGACTATATTGCCGGAGGGGAGAGGAAATTGAGTGGATAGACGCATACGTGCTTAAAATGAAAAACATTTCTGGAAATAATTCACAAAGGTGACAGAAGCTGAATTAGGAAAGCACACACAGATGCTAAATTGCATTGGTTGGAAATGGGCTGTGCTATTTGAAAAACAGCAAGGGCATTTACCACCTGTAAATGGAGTTCAAGGGGCTACCGACCTGGACTTAATTATTGAAATTCAATAACTCATGGCGTTTTATTCCCCACTGAGCATAAATTACTGCTAACATGAAATCTCAGCATTTGATACGCATGGGTCACAGGGTTGCAGTGTGGAACTGCTTGGATTGTAATTAGTTTTTAAAAGAAAATATTCGTGGACTCCAAAGTAAGATCAAAGTCTTACATTTGTGGATGGTGTATCTGGAAAACAAACAGACTATAATGGTAACGGGACACGGGTGGTGCTGTGGGTTAAACCACAGAGCCTAGGGCTTGCTGATCAGAAGGTCGGCAGTTCAAATCCCCGTGATGGGGTGAGCTCCCCTTGCTCAGTCCCTGGTCCTGCCCACCTAGCAGTTCAAAAGCACGTCAAAGTGCAAGTAGATAAATAGGTACTGCTCCGGCGGGAAGGTAAATGGTGTTTCCGTGCGCTGCTCTGGTTCACCAGAAGCAGCTTAGTCATGCTGGCCACATGACCCGGAAGCTGTACGCCGGCTCCCTCGGCCAGTAATGCGAGATGAGCACCACAACCCCAGATTCGGACACGACTGGACCTAATGGTCAGGGGTTTCTTTACCTTTACCTTTTTATAATGGTAACAGCATGGCAGGTAAGTATGAAAGAAAATGTAACTATTTTTTTTAATCAACATTTTTACTGCCTACTTGTATGTACAGTGGTACCTCGGTTTATGAACTTAATCCATTCCAGAAGTCCATTCTTAAAACAAAACCGTTCTTAAACCAAGGCGCACTTTCCCTAATGAGGTCTCCCGCGGCCAGTGCCCTTCCACCTTTCGGATTCCGTTCGTAGACCGAGGTAAAGTTTACAAACCGAGACACTACTTCCAGTTTCGTGGAGTTCGTAAACCAAATTGTTTGTAAACAGGACTGTTCTTAAACTGAGGTACCACTGTATAGTCAGAGGGTGCCTTGAGTACAGGTCTCGTAATCTACTTAGCCAGAAGAATAGGTGGCTAACTAGAAGTCTAGCAGACCATTCCTAAGTGACACTGCTTTCCACTTATTGCCATTAAAAATGAACTGGTGAAACCTTTTTAAAAAAGCATATCTAGAAATTTAAAATCATCAACAGCTGAACAAAACACAATTGGCTAAACAGTGATACTTTAGGGGTAAACACAGCAACATGGAGCCATCACTGATCAGTAGACTGAAGAGCTTAAATATTGTATCTGGGCCCCTGTCAAGCAGCAACAATTAAACTTTTTCCATTTGTTAGTAGCTTAGCTTTGCGTTTAGGCAAGATTTAAGTGACTGGTCTAGTCGTGGGTAAGCTGAACACTTGCATATTCTTACAGCAATGCAAGCTGATCCAAAAACTAACAGAGGATGACTCCTTGGAAAATAAGACTGCATAGGTTACCGATTGTTCAAATCTCGCAGCATTCTTTCCTTGTGTTATCAACACAATCACCAACAAACTCCTGGAGTGCAGACACATCATTCTCTATGGAATGATCCCTTGAAACAGGCTCATTTGCTTTATAGGTGTGTGTGTGTGTGTGTGTGTGTGTGTGTGTGTCTGAGTGTGTGTGTGTATAAATATTTAATTTGAAGTTAATTTGTAAACATTTGGAAACCCTCAAAATTATATGGGGGGGGGACCTCGCAATGAAGGGGAGTCCATTACCTCCCAAGGGAATCCATTCCACTGTTGGGGACACACACACACACACACACACTTAAAACATTTTACTAATTTATTTTCAAATATGAAATAACTACACTAATGAAGACATGTGCGATATTGCTGAACTTGTCCAATTATGTTTACTACTGGTGCATAGAGCAAGCACTAAATTAAATCCCAGAGTGCACGAGCGCATAATTTTCATACAGTGTGTGCTGAATATTTTGAATTCTGAATACAGTGGCACCTTGGGTTAAGAACTTAATTCGTTCTGGGTGTATGTTCTTAACCTGAAACTGTTCTTAACCTGAGGTACCAGGTTCAGCCTCCCGCTGCTGCCGTGCCACCAGCGCGCAATTTCTGTTCTCATCCTGAAGCAAAGTTATTAACCCAAGGTACTATTTCTGGGTTAACGGAGTCTGTAACCTGAAGCGTCTGTAACCCGAGGTACCACTGTATAACCGAGGTACCACTGTATAACTTCAGCATACTCAGATGTCTTCAGCACAGCGGAGGCTCATCTAATTGCAATTCTATTTTATTTTATTTTTAAATTAAAGAGCTAAGCACTCCCGCTTAATACAGGCTCACTTGAACCTAACCAAGAATGTAACCACCATCTCCTATCTACGATCCTTGCCTATGGGGATTGTCTAATCTGTTCCCTATGCATGATAGATGCACATGTTCAGTCCTGTGGATATACAAAGCACTGTACATGCAGGAGCAAGGCCTCAGAGTTCTGCGTGCAGAGTAGCATGCGCAGGAGGACAAGAGAAGGCTACAATGAGGTATTAGCATGGACACCTGCAGGATTTTTTCCTGGGGTGGAGGGGTAAATACTGCAAACATGCATCACTAGCATCCGAGAACTGGTCTACCATTGCTGGAAGAAGTGATGACTGAGCTGCAGTGAGGTCTGAGTAGACCTGGCCTCTGAGAAACTAGTATTCCAGGTCAGCCCCATCCTCCAGTCCTTTGTTTTTTTTCCATTGGGTAGAACTGCTATTCATCTATGGCAGGGCTAGCCAACTTCCAAGAGACTGTGATATACTCACAGAGTTCAAAACTGGCAGTGATCTACTCCCTTTTGGGGGGTTCAGGTCGAGGTTGTTTAGCTTTCTTAAGGAAGGAAAGCCATTCATGTTTTGGGGGGTTCGGGTCAAAGTTAGGCTTTTTTTTTAGGAGGGCAAAGATGTAGACCTTTTTTAGGGGAGCCAAAGTTGCTGAGCTTCTTTGGGGGGACCTAGTGATCTACCAGTGATCTACCACAGACGTCCAATGATCTACCAGTAGATCATGATCTACCTGTTGGTCATGCCTGATCTATGGATTGACGTACCTCCTGACAGTGGCCTTATACCCATAAATGAATTTCTTTCCCTGGTTCCCTTCATTCCCTTCAGTCCTTAATTAATTGCCTTGCTGCTAAAATAAACTTAACACCCACACTGCATTTCCCCAGCATCCACACACACACACACACACACACACACACCCCCCAAGATAAACAACACTGGACTATACCTCATTGTTGACATACACTATTTTAATTTCCCCCTCCACCCAGTTAAATACTCCACAGGGCTGATATAACCTCTATCAGCCACAACCCTATCCCTTGCCATATGAGACAATAATGATGGACTTTATCCGCATTGGTGCTAGCAAAGCAATTTTTTAAATTTTTTTACAAACTTACCGGTAGAGAAATAACCTTTTGGAGGGGGGAACGTGAAAGAAGATTTGACTTGGAAAGGTAATGAACTCCCACTATTACCGCTACCTTTTAGTTTTGGGAAAGTCACCCACCAGCTCCTTGCTCACCAACACCACCAGCAGAATATGGACTCAGCTATACAGGTGCAAATATAACATTTTAAGTGCGTTTTAAGTGCACTATACAAATGTGACACTAGATGGTGATGGTGAGCTTATGGCAAACTCAATATAAAGGCATTTTCACAGCAGTTTTTTAAAACATGTGTCCAGATTCCACATGTGTGTGTGTTGTTTGTTGTTTGTCAGGGTGGGGGGAGGTCCTCCAGACCAAATCTTCCTGCAGACTCTTTTCACACACACATATTAGGGCATCAGTAAATAAACTAGGCTAAGGTGTGTTCTCACAGTTTTGGGTCTACACTTAAGTGACATTCAAGAGAGTTGGCAAAGAATCCTGTTGAGATGATGAAAAAAGCAATTTCTCAATCCAGTCTTCCACACCCATCTCCTGCAATACATTTGCTTCTACAAACAAAATATTTCTTTTTAATACAGATGCAGAGATTTACAATGCTTAAATTAAAACAGTATATTTAGTAGGTACTAGACTTCAGAAAGTTGAATGCCAAGGTCTCGGAAATGCAAAAGGAGATAATCCCCCGCCCCCGCCCCAAAAACAAGCAGGTTTTGTTTTAATGGCTTGATATGCTGAAATTGAGATCTGGCTAATTAAATCCAGCTAAATTAAAGCAAGCATAAGTAGCTGTGTTTTTGTAAGGGCTTGCATTTCTTTCAAGTCATATCAAACAGACAGTTCACAAGTTCTGTCATGACTCCAAAAGCGCGCTCGCACACACACACATACTTATTTTTACAGACAAGTTCAATGCAGGTCCAGCCTATTTGCAATCTTCACTAGCAATCAGTGAGACTCTTAAATGATCAGAGAAAAATTGGCCTAGTCTGCTTTTCTCAGCAGCTCAGTGTGTAGAAATGAACAGATGAAGGTTTTCACAGAACGGAGGTAAATGCTATTACCATTTGCCAGGGGTCCCCAGACTAAGGCCCGCGGGCCGGATGCGGCCCAAGGGGCTCATTTATCCGGCCCCCGCCAACCCCCACCACCCGCTGCCGCTGCCCGCTCTTACTGGTGTAGTGCTGCGGGGCGGCCCACTTTCAGGTCAGCAGAGCTACGGAAATAGCTTGTGCGCAAGCGTCATTTCCGGCGCACTTCCAGGTCTGCGAAGGCCCATGCGCATGCGCACAAGCTATTTCCGGCATTGCGCCGACCTGAAAGTGCGCCGGAAATGACGCTTGTGCATGTGCACAAGCTATTTCTGGCACTCTGTCAACCCGAAAGTGCACTGGAAATAGCGTGTGGGCGCATGCTCCCCCACCCTCCAGCCCGCCGCGCAATCGGCACTGGAGGAAGCAGCCCAACGTCCGGTAAGTCTGGGGACACCTGCCATTTGCCGATCGCAGTGTCACTGTTTTAAAAGGATAGCTAAAGGCCAGATAAAATGTTAGCAACCCATTAGTAAATGCATCATGCACAACTGCATTTGAAACAAGAAACAGTAGAGCTTTTTCTGTCTGAAGAGGGAAAAACAATGGAGAAAGCAGTTGGGTACCTTTAGGATTCATGGGCTCTATCGCAAGGAGAATCAAAAAGCTGCTTCTAGCAAAGTAGGGTATGTGAGTGGAGATATGAAGGCTGGATCTGGTCCTTGAGATAGTTTTTCCTGAGTGCCCAGAGAACCAGGCCCACTTTTAATCAAGATATGGTTAAATGTTTTCACCCTTTTTTCCACTCCTAAGGACCAGGTGGGATATTTAAGCACATAAGAGGAACCCTACTGGATCAAGCCAACATCTGTCTAGTCCAGCATCCTTCTTCCCCACAGTGGCCAACCAGATGCCTCTTAGAAGTCCACAAGACAGATACAAAAATAATAGCCCTTTCTCAGTGTGGTTCCCCAGCTACTAGTATTCAGAAGCATACAGAATATGAATGTTCCCTATACTCATAATGGCCGATGCCCACTCATAAGCCTATACTCCAAGGATAGACCTAATCTATAATACGTTGCTAAGGAATATTTAACTATTTAATGTTGCATGTCACTTTGAAGGCTTGTAGGCAAGATGTACATGTGTGTAGGTATGCTATGCCTGAGCGGAGGAGGTGCATCATTCCTGGCATGCTGTTATTGCTAAATGGTGCCAATTTTCATCACATGTGAGGTGGTCAGTTTGCAAAACAAAATTCACTTCCATAGCAGAGCACAGAAGACTGCAAACTTCTGCTGCCCTTGCACTGATCACTGTCTATCACTCAGAGGGGGAGAGAGGGCCAGGGATTCACAATGAAAATTGAAGTTGTCTGGAGGGGTCAAGAAAGCTAAATGGATGTGCCTTTGCAAATACTACGTGGTCTGCCAGCCTCACGTGTGGTAACCGTGTAGCAGATATTAATAGAGAACTCAAGAAGAGAGTCTTTAGGGCAGACACAGTTAGGAAATGTCTTCACGCTGATCCTGAAGTAATCATGAGCAAGTTTACAACATTTGTTCCCAAACAAATAGAAGAGAAAACCCCACTTAAAAGACACAGTGACCTTATTTCAGAAGCTGAATTACTACAGAAGGCAGCAACAGCAGATGTTTGTACACTTCGTCATAATTACTCAAAGGGGGGGGGATTAAAGTTCCAAAGCAAGTGCATCCAGTATTGCACCCCAGAGCTGTGCACATACAAGTGTGGTGTAGTGGTTAAGAGTGGTAGACTCGTAATCTGGGGTACTGGGTTCGATTCCCTGCTCCTCCACATGCAGCTGCTGGGTGACCTTGGGCTAGCCACACTTCTTTGAAGTCTCTCAGCCCCACTCACCTCACAGAGTGTTTGTTGTGGGGGAGGAAGGGAAAGGAGAATGTTAGCCGCTTTGAGACTCCTTTGGGTAGTGAAAAGTGGGATATCAAATCCAAACTCTTCTTCTGTGGAGTCAATATTATAAAGATGACAATACCTGCAGTACTACTTCATCTCAGGAGCTGAGTCAAGTCAGGGGCTTATATTGACTTGCATTTTTGTTCTATCGGAACAGCCTCTGATTTTTGTATTAAAAAGAAACATTAGTCCTCTAAAAACCACTGTATCACCCTACTAACTCTCTGTAATAGTACCCATCTATACCAGACAAAAAACTTAATAAATTATCATAGGCGGCACATGGCGGAAATATGGGGAAAAGATGTACCAGTAACAAACCAAAATACCGGTAAACCAACAGAACTCTCTCTCTTGCTTGGAATTGTCATGGACTCACAAAACAATGTTTGATAGGTGAAAATCTAATGGAGACATTCCAGACTTGAGATTCCCACTCTTTAAGCAATAGTTTAAGCACACACCACATTTATTTAGTTGCCATTTTGGTGTTACATGTTTTCACTTAAGAGTAAAGAATTCCCCACTCAGAGCTGCTGGTATTTTGTGTAAGTTCCATAGCTGCATCAATAGTAACAGTGGCCAAAGCCATCATAAGTTCCTTAAATGATAATGGTCTTAAAAAAAGAAGAGAGATCTATCTTGTAAAAAAAAAATCAGAACAGTTTTTGTGAGCTTGGAGTCACACTGTTCTTTTATATCAGCAGTTTGTGTTGTTCACTGTATGTCTTCATCATATTCTCCATTAGAATATTAATTACCGAACAAACTGGATATAACAGCCCTGATAATGAACGCTGCCATGCTACTACTCATTGTCCACCCACTGTTTTCAGACTTCTCATTAGCTCTTATTCGATTATATGGTGGAAAGACGGCTCAGCCCAACACCTCTCTTTTCGCAGTGTGACATGTATCCATTTTCAAATGATTAATAGATGCCACAATGCTTTTCAGCAAACATACCCACATTCTGAAGATAGGGTCTGAACGATTTGTGCATTTGGTGTGGCCACAAGCAGCGAGACAGCAGCTTTTGTGAAACTGCAAACAGATATAGTTTTCATAGCCCTATGAATTCAACCTTTATGAGAAGGAAGCATAACCTGTGTTGACCCTCCTGATGTTCTGGGACCCCAACTCTCATCAGCCCCAGTCAAAAATACATTTACAGAACAAGCTAGCATGTTTCAGTAGATGCTTCATGGCTGGGGAATGATCTCCCTAGGTGTGCCTTGAACCCACAGTATATTCACTTCACCAATATGTGAAGACACCTCTTACATCAGGCTTTTAGAGATGGAGAGCTGTGATGGATGAAGTCAGTTTTGAGTATGATGCAACTTACTCTGTTATTACTTGACAATTTTATGTGAATTTGTTTTTTTTAATGTTTTGCTGTGTTTAATTTTGTTGTACTCTACCCTGTAAACTTTTGTTCTTTTACATGGTATATGTGCCAAGTTTTTGTGTCGGTGTCATGTGGGTAAGGTTCCCTTTGTATTCTTTATTAGTTATCATTGACACTGAGAGGAGAGGCGGCTTCTCCTGACAGCAGAGAGACTTGGCTTGGGGATAGGTAAAGGTAAAGGGACCCCTGACCATTAGGTCCAGTTGCGGACGACTCTGGGGTTGCAGTGCTCATCTCGCTTTACTGGCCGAGGGAGCCGGCGTACAGCTTCCGGGTCATGTGGCCAGCATGACTAAGCCGCTTCTGATGAACCAGAGCAGCACACGGAAACGCCGTTTACCTTCCCGCAGGAGCAGTACCTATTTATCTGCTTGCACTATTGACGTGCTTTCGAACTACTAGGTGGGCAGGAGCTGGGACCGAAAAACAGGAGCTCACCCCATAGTGGGGATTCGAACTGCTGACCTTCTGATCAGCAAGCCCTAGGCTCTGTGGTTTAACCCACAGCGCCACCCACGTCCCGGCTTGGGGATAGTATCCACAATATAAAAAACACTGCTCCAGAATCCCACCAAACCCCTCATCTCAATCTAAAAACAATGGGTGCATAGCATAGGCTACTAAATAAACCCTACCCAATGGACTAAACTGTGTTCTAAGCCTCCCTTTAAATCCATCTCAACCAAAAGAAGAGAATTCACCATGTAACTTATCTATAGATGGTACCTAACACCCTGTGACTGTTGTGAAGGGCGATATAAAAATACACGTATCTTAATAAAATAAGTAGTCATCAGGGATAATGGGAGTTGTAGTCCAGCAACATTTGTAGGGCCAGTTTTGCAATATGCCTATGGTGTCCATATAAGAAGCCAAATATTGCTGCTCTAACCTTCATTAAATTTGCTTTTCTGTCATAAAAATATATATTTGGGTGTTGTCCAATGGCATCCTGGTCAACAGTTGCATCCTTTGATGTTACTTTGTTGAAAACATGTTGCAATCCATTTCACTCGTTCAACATCAAGAGGACTCCACTTGTGAATCATTACCACAATGGAGTTCCAACATGGATAGGCAACAGAGAAGCGCTGACGGCAACATATTGTCTAATTCTCCTTGAAAATGTATTTAAATAAATTCAGTCAAGAACTCTTTGGAGTGTATATCTCCACAATCCCTTAGATCTGTGCTACTATATAACCAATGCACAAAAAACCCCAAAACAACCTTTGTAGTATAAAACTCTCCACCAGTCAGTGCAATATTTTAGTAGCTGTCATCTTCATAGCTTTCCAACCAAAGGGGTGATGAAAATGCCTGCAGTGGTATAAATTGTTATTTTCCCAGATCAGCGATTAACATTGTTGTTGAAAAAGTTTAAGGAGAGGTTTACCTTGAGGCAGACAGTATTGGCATTTTCAGAGTGGTCTCTGGTATAACTGTGCTCATTGGTTTTCAATTTATTTGTTATATTGCTTCAAGGTCAGTTTTTCGACTTATTATTTGTTATTGTGTGTCCTTTTCCAAACACGAAAGAACAAAAATATGCGATTTGTATCAAGTTAGGAAGTCTAAAATTATAAATTTGCGGAGACAGCTTTATATTAACCCCCCTTTCCCCCCCCCTTCTTGATAGATGCCATCTCCTTTGGTCAACCTTTATATGGAGAAAAGAAACCAATTTAAACCAAAGTCTCTCATAGCTTCATCAAAGGACATGGATGGATTCAACCCTTTCTTGAATACCTTAGGTTTTTTAAAATAATAATAAAAAAATTCTATTTATGCATATGCACAATAGGAACGAGGCTTGGAGGAAAACTAGGAAAAGAAAATGCAATGATACACAATGGGGGAATAGAATAAATGAAGAGGGGAGAAAGGGTCTTAAGCCTTTAGGTTGCTGAAGAGAGAACTAAAAGCCTGCTAAGAGCAGGCCTGCATGCTGTTGCTGCTGTGTCAGCTGAAAGAAAACAGAGTAGGGTGGTGCTTGCCCTGCTCCTTTAGGCATGCGGGTGAAGACACAAATTCCCCTTAAGGAAATGAGTTCTTTACACAAAATTCAACGGCTTTAGCTTCAGAAAGTTCCAAACATGCCTCTGTGCTGCTGGCACAAAGCCTATGTTTATAGAATGGGTCAAGAAACTGGTATCTGCATTTCAAATATTTTTTTGAAAACAGTATTTAAAAGATGTCTAGGGCAGTCTATAGGTCAATGAGCAGCAAGGATGGATTACAAGAACATGACAGGCCAGCATAAAATAACCTCATATGGCGGCGGGGGGGGGGATCTTAAAACCAGCAGATTAAAGCACATACTGTATTCCAAAACAGCAGTGACCCAGAAACCACCTGAAGCAAAAGCCCACTGTAATAAGTGTAAGTTCAAGGCATTTTTAAAGGTCAGGATTGATGGGCATCTTAAGGTATAGATCTTGGGGCTATGTAGAAGCTCTAGCAGTGTCGATAAAGCAGGGTCGACCCAAGACATTTTGGCACCTAAGGTAACTCCCAAAATGGTTCCCCTCTCCCTGCCAGGGAGGAAGGGGTAAGCGAAGCCCTTCATCATGAACAAAGGGTACTGGGAAAGAGGATAAGGAATAAGGAATAAGGAATAATTTTTTTGGCCAAGTATCAATCATACTTGGAATTTTGCTTCGACTACATTGCAATGTAAAGAAAACGTACCTCATACAAACACTAACTGTGATTGTACTCAAGCTGATGTTTTTTATTGCTTTTACAAAAAGCATTCTAAATAATTTTAAATGAAATGCCAATAGCAGCTTCTGAGGGGCAATTTTACTGGCAGGGTGAGAGTTAAAATTCCCCTCCACCTTGACTCCAGGCAACTCAGCCTTCCCTGCAGCAGCTATTTACAAAACACATAGTTGCATGAATGTAATGCTACATGTATCTAATTCAGCCCAAGTTACAGTTTCTTAAATTATTGAAAAAAGCAAGAATGTAGAATGTAGAATAGTCATTGGAGGGGGCTGATCTTATTCCAATTCTCATTTAAGGTGACACATGTGCTCTTCTGAGCTGGGTTACAAAAAATAGACTTCACTGTTTTAGTTCGCCTATAACAATTCATTCATTTGAAGTTCTTCAAAGGGAAGTTTTCTTTACACGGTTTATAAACTGCACTGACACAGAACCCAAAAGAAACTGTAAATCAGAGCAACTGATAATTTCATAGGGAGGTTCTATAATACAAGACTCAAATAAACCTCTTTCTTCACTTTCAAGTCTGAGCATTAACTCAGTTGGTCAATCCATCCACACAACATTGACAATGGTCTTAAAGCTGTAACTTAAAGACAATGCTTTTCACTTTGTGTTGTAGTGACAGGTACAGTGGTGCCTTGCAAGACGAAATTAATTCGTTCCGCGAGTCGTTTCGTATTGCGAAAAATTCGTCTTGCGAAGCACGGTTTCCCATAGGAATGCATTGAAATTTAATTCCCATAGGAATGCATTGAAATTTTCGTCTTACGAAGCATGACCATAGAAAAAGTCATCTTGCAAGTCACCTAAAAAATCGCAAAACCCTTTTGTCTAGCGAGTTTTTCATTGTGCAAGGCATTCGTCTTGCGGGGTACCACTGTATACTGTAGTAGCCAAACAACCTTTGTGCTGTCTCATCTGTAGTCACTTGTTATTATTAAAGATTTTCTTGATTTACAAAAGTATGTGCAATGTCCCTCTCTCGTATTTTTTTCCATATAACATTTTTTTTTACAAATCAGTTTCATTTGTTGAGACATTAGGGAGAAAAGGGGGGAAGAGATGGACGGGGGGCAGAGATAGGTGGGGTGGGGTCAGGTGGCGATGTTTCTATTTTACTTAATATATGTAGGGTTTGGTGTCAGCGTTGCTTGTGCAGGTTCTCTGTTGTTCACTTGTGTTCCTTCGGTGGTGAGAGGTTGGGGTTGGCTTAGGGTGTGGCTGTTCATTTGTGGTTGGCTGTGGTGGTCTTTGCTTTCATGTGTGAGTGGGGTGGGTGGGTGTTTTGGATCAGGTTAGCCATATTGATTTGTATGCTGTTGGTGGGTTCTTGTTATTGTCTTGTTGGGCTGTGTGTGTGATAAAGGGGAGCCATACCGGGGTGAAGGCGTCTCCTTCTATTTGTCCCCATGTCAGTTTCAGCTTGTTGGTTAATTTTTCTATTAAGGCTGTTTCCTGTGCTATTTGGTTGTCAGCTAGAAATGATGTCATTAAATAAATTGTCCTCTTAAATCCTACAGAAGCGGCTTAATAAAATAATGACTCAATCCCGAGTTCCATCCGAGTTAAAAAATGTTGCGAGTGCCATAAAAAATTTTATAAATAAATTTATATATATATATATATATATATATATATATATATATATATATATATATATATAAAAATGTTGCGAGTGCCATTTATTTCACAGGAAAGATCTAGCTTGCTGTTTCCCAAACAGGGTAGCAGCACCTTCTCAGAGGCACTGGGATGACTTGGCATTCCACTAAGAGGGAAGGGGGCAGGAGGGGAGTACTGGGGTATCAATGGCTATCAAACTTTGAAAAGCAGGTATCACTGGATGAAGTGAATCAATGTTGTTTAATTTATTAAGTTAAAAAGTTTCAACTGGATTTTGAATAAATGTGGCAATTAATTGCTATTATATAACCCTTAGTGGGTTGGGCAACCCACTATTCTTAATAATGCTTTTTACAGAGTAGAATATGGGGCACCAGGCATGAATATATGGAACCAAGGTGGTTGAAAACCCATGGTTTGCATCCCAAGGTATCTGGCACAAGTAGAAAATCACTTCTTCACCTCTCCCGGAACAAATAAAAGTTCCCTAGAAGGCACAGGAATGCTATGTAGGCACAAAGCAGCACAGAAAGAATGAATATGCCCTTAAATTTTAAATCACCAGGAGAAAAAAGGGAGGTAGCAACAGAAATGCAAGAAGATGACATACTGTGGGGTTAAAACACACACATACATTTTGCACACATCTGTCAAAACTTTGGGTGCTTATGGTGGGAAGGAGCTATAAATGAGTGCGAGTGAGTTAGTAATCCCTTTAAGAGAGACGTTACACTTTTAGCTAGTTATATTCTGGTATTTCAAGTTTATGTTGCAAAGCCAAACCTGGACAGCCATTGCCATTGTATCTGTGTTGCCTGCAAGGTTATCTGCTACTAATACTACTGCAGAGGGGATGTTGATCTAAATACACAAACATTTGTTTCTTCCAAAATTAGTTCACACAGAATTTAAACATACCACAATCAAGGAACAAAAAGGTAGAGTGATTACAAATATGCATGAGCCATATTGCTTTCCTGCTTCTCCCTACTCATACAACTGGTTGTTCTCATCTTCCAAACTTCTACAACCCATGCAAAGGAAATCACAATTAAATCCCATTGATTTTGCTACAGAAGTGGTAAACGTCCTTCACTGAAATCCACCAGCATTAAAAATGTGCTTAATAGTTTGAGAAAATAAAGAACCTGGGGCCAAATGCCAAGCTATACTGTAGATCCATTTTTGGAGCTCTGCAACTAATTTTCTCTTTGTAAAGGCATCCATGGGCCCCTCGGTTTAGACTGGGGCCACAGTACATGGGACAGTCTAACCATTCCTCTGCTATGTTATCTAGATAGTCTGCAACCACATTCAGCTGCAGTTAGTCACAGTTTACCTATGGAGGGGGGGAACTTGTGGGCTTAAACATTTAGATCACACACACACACACACACACACACACACCGATCTATATCAGCAGCTGCTTTTTCAAAAAGGAAATTGTTTTGAAAGTTTTAACACCAGAGTTGGTGGTGTCTTGCCCCGCAGTTTCTTTTTCTGCTTGCTTCTCTGTTTCTTGGCTTGCTATATATTTACTACTAAATTCCTAATTTATTTTATTTATTTCAACTATTCGTATGCTGCTTAATCATTGTCACCACAAAGCAATGTACAGGAGGTCCAGTACAATAACAATAAAAATGGGTTTAAACTATTAAATCAGAATTAAATTAAAAAGCCTGGCTGCAGTTGCAAGAGAAAAAAAGAGTCTCAATAACCATGCTGCCACGAGGGCTACATTCTCATGATTCTTTCACAGAAGTTCAAAATCTAGGTGGGTGCACTTCAAGTAATCTGGCAGATAAATGTCCCTTTACATTGTTATGAACTTCTGTTTCACATTGATATGAATAATGAAATAAAAAATGTCACTTATCTATTATAAATTAGATGCTTAAAAAAGAAACTATAAAAGTTTACCTTTCTTGCTTCTTTTATCATCTTCCTAATAGTTTCCTTTATTGTAAAAGGTTGTATTCGAGGGGGGTGGAAGAGCAATTCAATATTTGTACCACCATTAATTCCAGGCATTACATAAGGCCAACCCAAATCAAGATTAGGAGCTTCCACATCTGATTCCATGGGCCAATATGTTCCTGAGGAAGAGGTATCATCAACAGCATTGTCAGTAGCACAAACTGTGTTTTGAGGGATTTTCTGAACTGTGTTCAGTATATAATTGATTTCGTCATCTGCTAGAAACTCTGCACATCTCTCTTTGGAAAGAAATTCTTGGTAAGCCTCTGAACCACTTTCAATTAACGCATCAATGGCAAGCCTGTAACATTCCTTGTAGTGCGGTTCAAGATAGTGGTCTGATCTACAATCATCATGTAAGGATGACAGCAGAGATGAGGTTTCCATTTTCACAGTAATTTAGGAGCAAGGCTTCTTAAATGTCCATTCATGCACTATGGGATGTATCTGAGAACAAAACAGAAACAAACAACGGTCAATAGTGCGTGCAACAATATTTACATTATTTTAAGGACTGCGCAGATACAGTATGAAGCCGAGAGAGAGAAAAGACCTCCCTTGTTTTACCATCACATTTGTAACAGGAAAGAAAGCTTGACATGCATCATGGAGCCCAGGAATTAAATAAGGATTTTCCATGTGAAAAACCACAGTGAAGATAGGAATT
Organism: Lacerta agilis; assembly: GCF_009819535.1. Taxonomy (NCBI): domain Eukaryota; kingdom Metazoa; phylum Chordata; class Lepidosauria; order Squamata; family Lacertidae; genus Lacerta; species Lacerta agilis. Next base: position 30,285,265 of record NC_046314.1, on the reverse strand, counting down.
TGTACAGTGACTGAGAGCATACCATGGACAGACTGACCATTTTAATCTCTCACTGGTGGCTCTTTGAAGACATGCAGATTGCAACCATCACTGTTGTCTTATTGCAAGTTTATCATCATTTGATTATAATGTCCATCAAGGCCACTTCACAGATCTAAATTGTTTCCATTACTGTCCAGTCCAGCCTCATCTCCTATCACCCTAAGCACCTGCTTCTTAGAAGACCAGCTTGAAGGCATTCAAACAGTTGGCAATGGCTGCAAGCAGTAGTAGATGACATCCAGTTAATGTCTGGAACTGCAGTGGCACTTGATGCCCCTCTGGTGGGCAATGCTATTTTTTTTTTTAACAGTGTCCTTCTAAAAGGCAGGACACAAAATAGACAAGGCATTTTAGAAATGGTTAATAGAGACAGAGATACTTTATTACAAGGGAATGGGTAGGATGGCTGGGAACAAGGAGAACTACGGTATATTGCCACCTGCGAGTCTGCAGAATGAGCAATTGCCTTCCAGCTACTGACACACCCAGGTCTCATCAAACTCTCCAGACCTCTGCCAGCCTGGTTTGGGGAGTGGTGTGGTCTGATATGGCAGCGGCTGTCAATCTTAACCTAGGAAGTATAACTGTACCCTTTTGACCCAGTTGTGGCATTTAATGTGGCTGAAATGATCGTGACAGTATCGTGAGGCTTCACAGGCATGTTAAGAAACATTTGGTGCAGAGATTCCAAAACATTAGGACAGGAAGGTGATTGTCGTTAATTCATTATATTCCCTGTGAAGTCCCTCAGGGTTATTGCTGGTCCCTAAACATTACATATAGACAGGGCCAGCCAGGACATTTTGCCATTTGACGCCACCAGTAAAAGAAGACCAGAGAGCTGCAGGTGACATGCTCCTCAGTCAGCACATCTGCTGCTTGAGGTGACTGACTCAACTTGCCTTATGGGCTGGATTGAAGAGCATCTGAATGTATACTTCTTTGGGGTTTTATACATAATTGGCTTTTTTTTAAACAAAATTTTATTAGCATTTTCATAATATAACACAAACCCAACCCCACACCTACAAATACAAAAACAAATACAAATACACATAAAGTCAGGATTTTTCTTCTTGCTTATATACCTTACACACAAAAAATTCTAGTTCTGAATCTTGACATTTGACTTCCCCCGCCTTTTCACCTTCGGTTTTAATTCAATATACTATTTCCTTAACAACTTTTTTCTATAAAAAGATTTAACTTTACTTAAAAAAAGAAAACATACTTATCTCGATCTTTGCATTATAACCTAAATCATAACCAAATATTCTTATAGCTAAACTTATTTCTTCTGTCCTTTATCATGCTGCTTTTAACTTAAAATTCAATATCTCCTTGCTTAATTAAAATAAACTTGTAATTAACAGACTTCACACTCCGATTTCGGATACCATGGCAGACCATTTAAATTATACATTTAGTACTTCAACCCACTCCCCCTCTATCCATTGTCTTTTCCTGTCTTTCTCCACAGCCAAATCTCCCTTTGTCTTCCTCTGAGTGTCCACAGAGCCAGGCAACGTCCACAACAAACCCAGCATCGAGCCTCAGGGCGTTCCTCATCTCCAATCTGGGCTCCTCCGATTTTTTTCCTCCTTCTTCTTGTAAAAATCTTAATTCCATGTCCCTTGCCCCCGAGCTGCCACCTCGGGGTCTGGATATTGTAAATTTTCCCGTTTCAAGTTCCTTTTCCTGTCGGGTTCGCCCAGCCATTTCAGACCATTCTCCAAGCGCCCCTCCCAGCTCTTTGCCAAGGCTTGATTCCATTGTGTAAAACTTTTGAAAGGCCTCCTCTGTGGAAAGTACATCCTTTTTATGAATAATTCCACTCAAGACCTGTAGTTTCCGATTAAGCAATTCCATCTGCAAGATAGTGAGCATTTCCTCATCCCTTAAATCAGAGTTCGATGCCAGCGCAATCACAAAGTCCAGCATTTTAAGAGAGAGGGTGAGTATCAAATTTCAGTTCCTGTCTCTTCCTTCCTTTGTTTCAATTTTTTCCCACGACAAACCAAGTCGCCGCCATTTCTCCGAAGCCGGAGTATAAAGACCAAAACTTCAAATGGAGATATTTTTTCCCCAGTTAACCCCCGAAGGGAGATCTCAACAGACTCAGTTTTCAAATTCCAAGTACTTTCTATTGATTGTTGTAGCAGCAGTCACTTAAAGGGTTAATCTCTTTCCCCACTCGAAGGGAGGGAGGCGGGCTGCCTTTCTTCTTTCCCCCAGAGCGTTCCAGGAATACAAAGAGTCAATCAATTACTCACAGCCTCTGGGTTCTTATCAGCTCCTTAATGACAGGTAGAACTTAGACGCTCATCACAGGCTTTGCCGCCGCATTTCCATCCCGGTTGGGGCATGTCCCCTATAGCCCGGCTCCGTCGTCCCTTCACCCCCACTCCCCCTTTACAGGGGGCGCGGGGGAAGGGTTCGGAGCCACAACGGGCACAGCCAGGGAGCCCAGGGTGCGGGACGCTCTTCCCGCACCCCAACCGGAGCCCCGCTATGCGGCTGCAGGGCTCCTGACCCCCGGGATGAACTGGGTGCTTCGCAGCCGAAGCAACCCACGACCACCCATAATGGCGTCCGCCGCCGGAAGTCGGCTTTTTTTTTAAACAACAACAACATTACTGTTGTTGAATACCATGAACAGTGAGAAGGAAAACCTTCAATGGTTGCAGCTCTACACACATTTATATCTGAGAGCAATTCACATTGAACTCAACAGAACATCTACATAAATTTGCACAGAATAGCATTGTGAAAAAACCCATCCTTGCCTTCTCCTTTTCAAACACTTTCCACCTCTCATGCCTCCTGTACACAGTTTACAGAAAAGAGATACAACTCATCCACTGCTCCCTAGAACGTGCCCTTGAGTTTACTGCATTCCTCTTTCTTTTCCCATGCTGATCTCATCCATTTTCTGCTTGCCTCCACAACAAACCCACATCTCATCCATGACTAATTAGCAGAGAAACGCTTAAGAACTGTTTTTCTCCCACACCTTGTATCAGACACTGAATCAGCAAGGTGGTTATAGGTATCCACCCTGATTGCTCTCGAAAGCAGCAACATATATCTGTAGCGATATCAAAAACTTGTTCATTAAGTCTTGCATTACAAGCAAAAGCTGCTCAGTATTGCCACAGGAAGAGATACCAATTAGGGTTAAATATAAAACCCACATTCGTTACTTATCTTTTATAGAGTTTAAGAAATAGTCTACATTTGTGTGTTTTGCCTTTGCAACAGGGAGAGGAAGTTCTGTTGAACAAGTGCCAACAGGACAACTTTGTTGGCTACAACTTCTCTCTCTCTCTCTCTCTCTCCACACACACACACACACACACACACCTACCTTATGATGACAAAACACTTGATATATCAATTGCTGAGAAAGAGAAATGCATAGAAAACACTGTACTATATTTGTTACTAAACATATACAAATTGCTGATCATGTTGCTCTCTTTTGATTTATTTCATGTATATCTCACCTTTCCTCCAAGGAGCTCAAGGTGGTGTACATGGTTCAGCCCCTCCCCATTTTATCCTCACAACAATCCTGTGAGGTAGGTTTGGCTGAGCTTTTAAATCCAACTGCAAATGATTTGGCACGTTAGTAAATGCATACCTTGGGCACTGGGCATTATCTGATTGGCTAGTCTTGTGCATCCATTGAACATGAGATCCAGTGTTTGTGGAAAACCAATTAGCTGTGGTAATTTAACAGAGCTGCTATCTATCAGTGGAGTACCAAGACACATGCAGGACACTCTCAAGACAGCACTTCCTTCTACCAACATAAAAGTAGCCAAGGAGGACAGCTCAAGTCCAATACTCACGGCAGCAACCACTGGCTTAGAACATTTACTCTGGGAAACACCCATGGGACCCAAGAGCAAGTTTTGACTGATTCGAATACTAGGAACTGTTTTGCATATATACAACTCTAGAACTATAATCTTCGTATTCCCATATTGAAAGGTCCCAACAGAATTCCCTTATGAATCATTCTCTTATGAACCAACCCTCTTGCCCTGCAAGCATTTTCTTAACAGCCCTCACTTTCCTCCCTTCTGAGATACATGCAGCCTGAAGTCAAAGTCTAGCCAAACCCTATTCATGTAGAAAATCACTATACCACTTGATCAAAGGGTCACTCCAAGAAGGGCACAAATAAAACTGTATTGGGCACAAACCAATAAAAAGCAAATATCCAATAATATATGTGTCTGGATAGACTTGCCAGAACAAAAAAGTAAAAAAAAGAGTGTTCAACAGGCACCTAAAACAATATAGCCAGGATGTCTGACTGATTTCAATTGGCAGGGAGTTCCAGAACACAGCAATAGATTCCTCAGAAATAGACCTTATGTGGGGTACTTGCAGAAGTGCAAGTTCTGCAGGTTGAAGAAATCAAATTGGCACATGCTTGGCAAGCTGAGTGCTTAAATACTACAGACCAGGCATAGGCAAACTCCGGCCCTCCAGATGTTTGGGACTACAATTCCCATCATCCCTGACCACTGGTCCTGTTAGCTAGGGATTATGGGAATTGACGTCCCAAACATCTGGAGGGCTTGAGTTTGCCCATACCTGCTGCAGACCCTCTTTTATAAGAGATAGGGTAAAAGTATTTTTTTATTACTATGTATTGACTGGTTAGACTGTCAGGATCTGAGCACATTGCATTGTATATGACAATTGCAAATTTTTACTTATTACTATAATTATACAGGTTGACTTGTATTTTAATCAACTGTTTGTTCATTCAGCTTTTGAATTATTATTATTATTATTATTATTATTATTATTATTATTATTATTATTATTTTGCTTTTAGCCTTTATTTTGTTTGACACCTTGGGTGGGCTAGGTTCAGAATGGCAGGGTTTAGCTGTAGATTTAAGATCTGCATCCCAATTAACTGGAGAGGCTGGCAACAAGCTAAGACTTCAGCACTCTTAATTACAGCAATGCTGGTTTCTGTACATGCCACACAAGAAGTGCCATCTCTCTACTCCCCCAGCCAAATTTGATGGAGTTTAATGATTTTCTCTCTCTTCAGTCTTGTTTTTTTATATATATACAAAGCTGGGAAATATTTTAGACTTCAACATGAAACTCTTCTAAAGTGTCTTAATTTCACTGTTGATGTATTAAATATTGCCTTTCTTTAAAAGCATGTGCAACAACTTTTTAATTATTACATCAGGAGTTCTCACATGCAAGAGAAACTGTTCCATTCTTTCAGGATCTTCAAAGGATTTGTGTTACATAACTTGAAATGCAAAAAGAAAAGAAAATATTCAGTTAATTGGTTAAAAACCAGGCTTTCCGGGCCCTAAAACTGGTCACAGGTGCCCTGCTCACCAGCTCACCATTACAACCCAATAGGTTTAGGAGGTGAGGTACAAGAGATTGGGCCTCTTCAGTAATGGCCCCATCCATGTGGATTTCTATTGTGTGGCTCCTTCCTTGATTATCTTCCAATGGACCTGGTATACCTGGCTGTTCCATGTTGCTTCTAACTGAACAAAACTGGTGCTTTCACTACGGCGTTATGTTGCATGGTTAATAGCTTTATGTCTTAACTTTTTATTATTTAAATTACCCTGAGAGTACCTTTGGCTCCGAAAGACAGTACAAAGATATCTTAAATAAACACAGCCTAACATGGCAGGTACTGTAGTATCACATCATCAGTTTTCTCTGGATTAACTTTCAATTTGTTCACCAGCCACAAAATCTCTAACCACAGTGAGACAGTCCTTTTTAAAAAAACAAAAGACAAAACATCAAATTCAGAGTTTCTTTCGGTCATTATTCCAGTTCTTCACAGATTCCGTGAGGACACTTGCAGATTAGTTGGAATTTACCTTTTCCCCATCCTGCTCCCACCTACCAACCTGTTTATGTGTTAATAATCTGGGAATCACAAGTGGGAAGAGTGCTGTTGGATGCAGGTCTTCCACGCTGGCCTCTCATAGGCATTTGTTTGGCCAAAGCTAGAAAAGGATGCTAGACTGGATGAGCCACTGGCCTGATCCAGCAAGCTCTTCTTATGTTGTTGGTCAATGGAGCAATCCACTATAAGAACACTCAGCTCAGTTTAGTACAGATCCAGTTACAACCATGAGTAATAATCTGTGGCCCTCCAGGTGCTGCTGGGCTCCAAATCTCATCAGCTGCAGCCAACATGGCCAGTGGGTCAAGGATGATGGGAAGCGAGCTTGGCAACATTTTGCAGGCCACAGGTGCCCCACTGATGTCATTAAGAGTGTGCATTTGTAGGAGAGAAGAAGAGCTACTAGCAGTGTCTATGATCGAACTAGGACTGGGCGATATTCTGGTTTTCAACATCGCGATATATCACCAGCTAAACATGGCGATATATATCACAATGTCTGAAATACAGATGGAGCTATGTAGAGGCATTGGTTGGCTTCACGTTTTTTTCTCATTGTGATTTTTTACATCACACACACACACACACACATCATGAAACCAATTATCATGATATGGGCTTGAAACCAGATTTGGACAATAGTATTGCCCAGCCAAAATACACATCCATGATTCGGGATATATTGCCAGGTCCAAAACTCAGAAACCAACAACACCATATGGACTTCAAACCAGTTTTGGACTCTATATCGATATATTTCACAGCTCTAGACAGAACCTAGTGAGAAAGTGTAGGAAAATAGAATTACTACTTTACCCAGGCTGAAAATTCAGATTTAATACCAGTGTGGTTTTTCAGTAGTTAGAAACAGTGTAATATAGTGCCTAGACAAGCTTGCACTAGGTGGAACTAATTTAAATCTCTGCTCAGCCATGAAGCTTGCTAAAGTAATCCTTGGCCACTAACACACATTCAAGACTATCCTACTGCACAGGTGAAAACGCCACTCTTATCTTCTTGGAGAAAAGTTGTGCTGTAAGTGTGAGAAGTAAATGTTTCTTACACAGAATACAGTACTAGCAAACTTAAATTTCACCTCACTTTGGTTTGGTATAGACTCTATAGACAGGGGCGTAGCAAGGTAAATTGGTACCTGGGGGCAAAAAAATTTTTGTCCCCCCCCCCCCCCCGGGAACTAGGAAGGTCAGGTGGTACCCAGTGCGGAAAATTTCTTGTCACCCCCCCATTGATTCCCCCCCCCCCCGCAAAAATGGTTTTACATTATTTCATATTTTCTTACAAAGGTATACTAACAAGTAATAACAATAAAAAACCTTTTATTTATATCCCGCCCTCCCTGGCCGAAGTCGGGCTCAGGGTGGCTAACATCAGATACATAACATTAGTATAAAATCAAACAATAATTAAATTGCCTCCTAAAAACATCTCAAAATCAAATTAAAGTCTAATTAGATGGCTTTCCACAGGGTTAGGGTTGGGAACAGTAAGTGCTCTACTGAACTGAAATTTCAGCCTTCATGACATAGGTAAGCAGCCAAGTAAACAGCTATTTTGGTGGAGGAGGGTCAAGATATTAACCGATATGCATGAAATTTCATATATAGCTATATAATCCCTAGTATAGTAAGATAAGACCTTTGGAGCAGGCATTTAAAAAAAAGTTTTTTATGAACCGCCCTAGTAGGGCAGTAATTTTTCCTTGATAATTGGTCACCCCCTCCATTATGGAACATGGGGCGAACCGCCCCCTACACCCCCACTTGCTCTGCCCCTGTCTATAGAGACCATTACTGACATCAAACAGACCCTCAAAATCATCAGCTCATCTATTAGCAATTAAATACACGAATGTTTTAGCTTATGAACAGATCTGTGCAAACTGATGGCCGACATCCCTTTAGTATTTTGTGCCTCACACCCCAGCATAAGCAATGTGCACAGAATACAAAAAGCAAGCAGGTATTAATATAGATGTAAATGAATCGCATTTGTATACATTTAAGGCAGCAATCCAACACACACATTATCTGGCAGGCAGATGTGTTACCCACATTATACTGCATGTGGTTAAAAATTGGGATGTAAAGAGAAATTAATTACATGACAGTTATTAAAATCACTGAATTTAAACCAACAGTTTCCTCATAGATTGGTGTTGGTTATTTATGGATCATTAACTAAATTAGCTGAAGATTCTACTGCCCAAAACAGTATACAGTACAACAAAAATCCAACAAAAACAAGTTATGCTTAGAACCAATCTACCAGTCATTTCTAAGGCACTCATCAGTACAGTATGGGCTCCAGAATTGTCGATAATGAATGAAATGGAAACTACAGAGCACAGCTGCATTATAATACAGTTCAATAAAAACATCTGCCACCTCTTTGGGTTCTGGGAGGTGTGTGGAACAGCTGGAAGCAACAGCTCAACACTGGCCTTAGGCAAGTTACTAGGTCTCAGGCTAGTACCCCTTTTGCTTTACAGGAATAATAATAATTAAACCCATACACACACACACACACACAGACATCCTCTATAGAAAATCAAAATATTAAATTGCAGTGTCTTTTACCTATGGCGTTGTAGCTGATCCCTGGAAGAAGCTGAACAGAACCAATAAGTACTTTTATAGCTGGATCACTCGTCATAGTAAATAAACTTGGCCTTTTTCACAGGGTCAGAGACCAACGCCATTGTTTTGATCAGAAAACAAATGTATGCATCCCTGTTAAAACTGACTTACACCACACCTGTCTTGTTCCAAAACCCACACCTCGGAAAATCCCCTGCTATTCTTCACGAAAGACCAAACAAGAAAAGCAGCACTTGTAAGTGATCCACGCAGATTAGCACGTTCTCAAATCCCCTTCTGAAACGTAGTACCCCACCCAATTAGGACATTTTGAGTCTTGCTAAAACAATGCTTCATTAAGCAACAATAACTGTTCCAGACACTCGCCACTGTTGCACAAGAATGTCATTAATAACACAACAAAGAAATGTCTACTATGACCTACCCACACCTATGGCACTGTTGAATTAATTACTGTATAACACCAATACTAATGTACCACAACTATAAATATTATTTCATCCCTACTGTCTTTCTTCACAATGTTATTTTAAAAAAGAATAACAGTTCTTTATAATATAGGACATTTAAAAATACCTCTAAAACAAAACAAACAGATTAGTAGTATCTGTTTAAAGCAGAGGTTTAACTTTTTGAGTCCACGGCTCCCTTGACCAACTGCATTCTTTCTGTCCCCCCCCCCCCCCCGGTGGGGCTCAGGAGTCCAGTTACATCACCCTTTGCCTGCAAAGCTGGCAGCCTCTGACCCTTTTCCAGACACCTTCCCTTGTGGAGTGTTCCCTCAGCCTCCTCTCCTCTCCCCTCTCCTTGGGAGTCCTCTGGGCAGCAGCTGCTGCTGCCCCTGGTCTCTCAGCTGTCCCCCACCCACCCCAAAGAGAGGTCCCTTCTCTCACTGCCCCAACAAGGGCCTGGGACTTGTCTGTCCATTCCCAACAGCAAGGGCTGGCAGACTGACTGGCTGGGCTCCCTCACTGGCTTGCTTGCTTACTCTGAGGCCGCCTCAGCTCCTGGCAACCAGCACCCCTTGACCAGCCCCAGAGGCACCATTCACCTGGGGAGCTTATAGCCAGGGCTGCTGCAACAAACAGCCATGCAAGCCTTTGGGAGACAGAGTTGCGAGAGGGCATCAGAGGAGGGAGGGAAGGAAAGAGGGACAGAGGCCAGTGTTGCCTGCGGCACCCCTGACCATCATTCAAGGCACCCCAGGGTGCCACAGTACAGTGTTGAAAACCACTGGTTTAAAGCAAGGAAAGTATCAAAAACTCTGATACAAAAGACCTACTGCCCTATATTTAAACATGTATATTAATACATTGTCTACCATCTATACAAAAAGGGAGAACAAATGTGATCAGATTTTTGTTAGGGACAAGTATCCATATATGTTAAAAACAAAATATGGCTGCAATTCCAATGAGATTTGCTCGGGAGTAAACACAGTGGATAAAGAGGGACTTCTTTATAAACATGCACAAGAATGTGCTGTAAGGCTCCAATTTTTTAAATGCTTGGTAGGAAGTGGGGCCTACTGAAATCAGTATGACCCACTTCCTAGGAAGCATGCACAACAGGCTACTGCCTAGGGATCAAGCGGCACAGACCACTTATAATAGATGGGAACAAAATCAAAGAAAGTGCTGAAATTTAATATGCAACGTTGTTTTATTTGAAGCTTAGGTGTCCAATGGGAATGTATTCTTGAATCAAACTGCTCATGGAGAAGTTGCTCAAGGCATTTGAATTTAATGGCTAAGATCACTGTCTTAAACATTCCCCCCCCCCTCACTGAAGCCATATTAACTTACCTTTTGAATCAAGGATTTCATCTCATTAATACATATATTTCTTTGATATGAATAATACAAATTCATTTGTTACAGGCTTGATTAGCTACAGGTAAAAAGTGCAAGCAAATGTTGTATATGGGAAATATTAAAAGAATCCAGGAGCAAAAAAAAACCAAAAAACACAGCACCCAACACTCCCCTAGTTTTTCTGTCTTGTTCAGTGTGGTATAATGTAACAACCAAAGAGGGTATTACCGATGTCCTCCAACCAATTTTTAAAAATTAAATAAACCAGGCCCTTCTGTATAAACATAACAGTGTCATATTGCCTCTGTTCACTAGGAGGCACTAGACTTAATTGTACTGGGGTAGAGTCGGGTGGAAGAGAAACAGGGTGGAGGTAGAGTCGGGTGTTTCCTGTGGCTGTTCTGTTTGTGCTTGAGAAAAATAACAACAGTTCTTGTTTAGCTTCCAGATGACTGTGTCCTCCAAACATCCATGACATTTGGGACATGTGATTTAAAAGTATGCATGTACATAAATGCCCACATAAGAAGTACAGTCTCCTTGAGAAATGGCTTAAAAGTAGGTATGCAAATCATAAGGCACCTTGAGAAAAATAAGTATGGACTGCAAGTTTGAATGAACAGTGGCCTCTCATCAGCCAGCCTTGACTTTGTTTTACATTACTACTGTTTTTCTAAAAACTCTAAGGACACCAGCCCCAGCCCCACAATTCTAAGCATTCCAATTTTCTACCCCTTTGACCATAAAGGTTTTACTATTGAAGTTAGTTTATCCACTATCACGCAATATGAAAACAAATTATTATTATTTGTTACATCTGTATACCGCCCATCATCCGAAGATCCAGGGTGGTTCTCAACACAAAAATACAAAACAAGAACACAAAATACATAACAAAAACAAACCAATAGCACAGCCCCCCCCCAAAGAAAACCCCAACACGTTTAAGAGGTCATATGGAATGTTAATCAGCCAAAGGCCTGGTTATAGAGGAACAAATGATGTGTTGCAAAATTAGATGGCTGTTAGCATGCTAGCAACCAAGTAAAGATTTTTTGGGTTGATTAATTGTGTGGTTTTTAATTATCAAAACCTCAATAAAAGTGCCTTCGTTGAGACTATTGATTTAACAGAGGTTGAACTCTGCGACTAATTCTGCTTCTGCTCCTGTCGTGTGGTTGGTGGATGAATCTGATTCTAAGAGCAAAACAAATGGACTGTAATACCAGTTCCTAAGAATTGCAGGTGGGCAGTGTTGCTTCACCAGGGTTGTGCATGCCTGCTTTCCAAAGACATCTGTTTGGCCACTGTGAGAACAGGATGCTGGACTAGATGGGCCATTGGCCTGATCCACTGGGCTCTTATTTCTAATGCACAGTCAAGGGTTGCTTTCCACCGGTCCAGTCTTTCCACTAGTACTGCTTGCAAGCTAGACTCAGATGCTGAAAGCAAGCCCACCATGTTTCAATGACTTACTCCCAGGTAGCCTTACAACTTGAACATACACCATAAATCATGTAGGTTTTGCATTTGCCTTCCAGATCAGTTAAACAAAAAGGAAAAGGAAAAGGAAAGGAAAGGAAAGGAAAGGAAAGAAAGAAAGGACAAATGTAAGCCTCACAGGTGAAAATATACTGGAATTCTTATAACCCTGTTCTCTTCCACATGAAACACATCAAATATTACTGTGGCACTTGAAACAGGAATGATTTTTATCTGGTGGGAAGGGAAACAACCAAGTAGCGCCAACTCTGCCCTTCCCATCATGTGGGAGCTCTTCACCTTATCCTTACTCCTTGGTCTCTCCAACCATGGGTGCCCAGATGATCTTGGACTATAACTCCAATCTTCCCCAGACAATTTAGCCAATGGTCAGGGATGATGGGAGTTGTAGTACACCAACAGAACTTAAGGTTGAAGAACACAGCCCTAGTCAAAACTTTGTTGGATAGCTCTCTTATTTTCCTGTCCTGCCAAGTCCCCCTCTAAGATATACAACCGGGTTTCCTTTTCTTTTCAAAGCAACGTCCTTCCCTTTTTACAAGACCATTAACTCCAGGGCTTGCGCAGTGTCCGTTATGGGCTGGAGTGAGAAAAGCCTCCTTGGAGTCCTCACGTCGGAAGAGCAGCCCCTCAGCCCTGTTGTTTCCCATCCATTTTAAACTAGGACCCATGAGAATGTCTACACACTTGGGCAAACAAAAAAGCACTGGAAACCTGAGTCGGACCTTTCCCCGCTGTCAACAGAAGGAGGGCGTCAGTGTGGAGAGGAATGCGAGATGACCAGGCGCGCATCAGCTTCTGTTCAAAAAGAGAATGGAAAAGAAAGGGGGGGGGGACACTAGGCTGGTGTCTTGGCAAATTGGAAACTCCCTCCGTTGTCTGCCGTGCCCTTTCAAGAGAAACTCGCCCAAACTGAGAGGGCGGAGAGGAAGGCTGGAAAAGAAACTCAGGACCACTTACTTTGCTGCGTCCCCGCGCGCGTGGCCGTCCGTCCCCTCGGAAGCTTCTCCTAGCATGGGAATTGGCGCAGAGGCAACTGTGCGCACCGGGGGGAAAGTGGCGAGCTTCAAGTTGCAACACGGCTCCCCTCCTCGCAGGTATTTCCCGTCCTCCTCGCGCTCGCTCTCAGGAGCGTTGTGGGCAGGGATGGGCGTGGAAACCAGTTCCAACATGCTCGAGAAGTGCAAACCCAGCCCTGGCGGCCGCCGCCAAAAAGGAAATAAAAGCAGCAGCAGCAGCAGAAGTGGAGCAAGAGCTTGGTTGAACCCAAAGGACCCAGCCCTTTCCCGAGCAAAGTACAGGCCTCCTTCCCATTGTCAGCTCAGCAGCTGCTGCGGCTTCAGAGAGGGGCGGGTTCTGGAAGGGCGCCAAGGGCAAGAAGGTGGCCTCAGAGGAAGTGGGAGACTTCTTAGGGTCTCACCAGGGCTGGGCCCGTCTGTAAGGCCCACCGAGGCAGCTGCCTCAGGCGGCGCCCCCCCCCCCCCACAGAGAAGGCAGCTCTCACAAGATTTGGCTTCCATCCAGGCATTCATCTCATATTTTTAAGGCACCAGGATGGGTACCAACATTTCCGGACATATGGCAACCCTCCTAGTGCCCCCTTCACTGGAGAAGTTCTGTGTTCTGGTCACCGCAGGTGCTTCTCCTTGTTTCTCTGGTGAGGGTGGGTGGGCAGGAGGCACCTGTAGTGGTGCCAGAGAAGTTTATATCGATTCAGTTCAAATGGTAATTTATTTGCCAATGGCAAAATAAAGCCACCTCTGCTGCTTCATCATCTGGTGTCTCCAAGACTTGTGGTGAAAGAGACTGATAACAAAGAATTAAAAAAATTCCTTCCAGTTGTCAGTATTTTAATGCTCACACCAGTAGCACCTTAGAGACCAACTAAGTTTGTTCTTGGTATGAGCTTTTGTGTGCATGCACACTTCTTCAGATCTCCCAATGGGTTCTCTCACACTAGCAATGGTGCATTTTTCAGTCACAATTAGTCATAAGTTGGCAGTAGTCATAAGTTGGCACTGGGGCCTTGGCACTGGCTCATCTGTGATAGTTGTTTTGGCGAGTTCCATTTTACAAAAGGGAAACTGAAGCTGAAAGATACTGACATTCCTGAAACCATATATCAATGGAAGTTTTTATGTTTTGGATTAAGAAAGTCAGAGACACTTCCATAAAATTGATTTATTTTAAAGAACTTCTTTCTTACTCTAGAACAGTAACATTCTACAAGCATACTTGACGCCCCCCTCACCAGAAAAAGAAATGAAAGCTATCAAGGGAAGCCATAGATAGGTGGGGGAATAAGCAGAGAGGAGAGAAAATAGGGGAAATATTTAATTTGATTTTTTTTTCAGTTTATGTGGTTGACAAGTTCAGTAGTTTTGAGGATGTTGAAATGAAAAGCAACTTTCTACTAACAGTCTGATTCTTATGCGTAGAGGAACATTTAATCTATAGCAATCCAATTAAAAACACTAGCACCATTTAATTAAATTAAATGCATATGTAACATTTTCAATGCCAATTTCAGGAAGTGGTGCTTAATAATTAAATGAACCAGAGGCAAGGCAGTCATTCTCAGGTTTTCTAGGAAGCTTCCAGCAGATGACTTTTTTAACAGTTTTACAGTTTATAGGGATGAATATTCAGAATTTGCAGTGGCGGGTGGAACCTAGGGATATGCTTCTGAAGGATTTCTGTTTATAAAACCCTTTGTGAGATATAGTTTACCTGGCTATCTGATCGATATTCTTCTGCTCTGCTCTAGGAAGGATGGCCAGCACACAAAGGGGTTGTTTATTACTCAATTGGAGCAGAGTTCTATTATGTTATTTGCTCTACAAAGAGTCTTTCACAACACAGTGGACTAATAAGCTTACTTTCCTGAACACCTTTTATATTCCATCTCCTCCTTTTTCTAATGATATATGCCTTCTCTCTTTGTTCTGTGTTCAGCTTACACACCACAGAAGATGACACACAAGCCATAAATTACAGTTTCTATGTTTCTTGGTCCATGATGAGCAAACGCTTCTCTAAATTAAAAAACAAACAAACAAACAAACAAGAATTTGTAACGGTGCACTGCTATGCATTCATTCAGGAGCAAATCCCTTTTAGTTTAGTAAGGCTTCTTCTCAGGAACATGGATATAAAATTGTAGCCCCAAAGAGAGCAATCCTAATCCCTGATCTTTGCCATAGGACAGGGGCTAAGGTATGGTAGAAGTTTGTGTTATCAACAGCCTCAAAAGCCCATTTCACAGTCAGCGAGGGAAACACCAAGCTAAAGAGTAACAGCAATGAACAGACCACATTTTAGAGAATGAAGCACATGACAGAGGCATGGCAAATGGAAAAGAAAGCAGATAAAATAGACATTACAAAATCATATAAATTAACTACTGTATATTCCCACCAATGGTGGCATCTCAACTACCTCGGCAGCAGCCTGCACTGACAGTTTCCTCCCTTCAAACTGGAACCTTCAAACGTGTGCTCAAGACACAGTAAATATTAAAGGCTAAAATGTAAATCACATAACATGAATTTAGGAAGAATATCCAGGGGGAAAGGTTTTCAAAGCATTTTACAAAGTAAAATTGGACGACAATATAAAACAGCCTATGTAGGGGCTCAAGGTCCTTTGCAGGTCCATCAGTTCTAGCATACCATTTATCAAAAGCTCATGATATCAGGGTGTATTGCTATTGGCAGCTGTCATCAAATTTATAAGTGGTACAGGCAACTAGAGGTCTCTGCAGGCAGTTCCAAAATGGGCACAATAGGATCATTTCATTCTGGTTAATCTCTAGGCTAGGAGGTCACAATTAGTAGTCTCGTTCAGGTCGGTTTTGTATGGGAACATTCTTATTCTAGCAGTTATCCTTTGATACAAAATGTTGTTTCCTGACCCTTTAGTGCCTCATGAAATATTGCACTTTAAGCAGGGTGTGCCCAGGGTGTGCCTGGGGATTCAAAGAAATACAAGAATTTAAAGAAACATTTAAAAAAAATGTGTAAATGGGAAGTGTAATTTGTGAGGTTTGGGGCTGTGCACACACACACAAACTGACACAGTACCTGATGACATCCAAACATACATAAAAGCCTTTTCATTCCAACTCAGGAAATCTTGTTTTTAACTGCCGAGCCAAAATCACATTTGATCTCCCATCTTAAGTTAAATTGGTGTCTGGTGGCCAAACATAGACAAAGGTCCCCACCGCCATCTTGGGAACTCTCATACACTGAAATATGCCACAACAAACAGGGGTGAGCAGGGAATAAAATAAAAAAGCCATTCTAAATGAATCATCAAATGTAATGAGTGTTAAAAGACATCTGAAGGCAGCCCTGTTTAGGGAAGCTTTTAGTGTTTGACAGACTATTGTATTTTAATATTTTGTTGGAAGCTGCCCAGAGTGGCTTGGGAAACCCAGCCAGATGGGCGATAAATTATTAATTAATTTATTATTTATTTTATTATTATTATTATTATTATTATTATTATTATTATTAGAGCAGGGAGCTTGTTACAGAATACTACAAGCTATGACATTTCAATTGGTTTCTAGTTAAGTTCAGTTTTTTTTTAACTCCATATTGAGCCTGTTGCTTGTGGATGGATCTGTTTTCCCCTCATTTCTTGATATTTTTATTGTTTCTGTAGGGCATCACTCTAGTTTAGGCTAAATATTTTACATGCATGTAAGATGGTTGCTTGCATCCCAGTGAGGTCAGGTTTATATAGGATTGTCATATTTCAAAAAGTAAAATTCCTGACACCCCCAAAATAGTGATTCTAAGCTTTGGGACCTGTTTTTGCTGTTTTTTTCCCCGTCATGTTGCCATACATCTGGGTTCCCCCTGACATTTTGCAGAATCCCCCCGATGCCATTTTTACACACCAAAACCAGGACATATTAGAAATTTTCCTGATGTATAGCAAGCCTAGGTTTAGAATTTGGTGCCATTATTATCATTCAGGGCATGGCGGTTTTGTTTGATCTTTTGCAAACAAACCTCTCCAAAGTGTATTTTAAACCTTCGGAATTCTGAAACCTCCCTTGTATTTAAAAATGCCTTTAGGCTGCATAAAGTTTCATAATCCAGTCTTGTTCAGCAGTTGCTGAGAAAGCTGCCTTTTCACTCCTATTTTAAACACAATTAATGAAGTTGAAGGTTTCCTCATGTTACACTCAGGGTTGTTGGTTTTTTTTTTTTTTTTTTTTTTGCTGTCCTCATTAGTTTTGCTTGGCTCTCTTGAATTACATATACCTCCTTCTTGACAACACAATATATTGGCCCAGACATGTTTTACTAAATTCCAAACATTTTACAATTCCTTTTTACTTTTGCCTGAAGCTGAGTTAATGAATTTCTATAATGCGTCAGAGGAACAAATTACTCCTCCCATAATCTGAGCATGGATTTGCCATTTATGCTTATTTATTTATTTATTTATTTATTTATTTATTTATTTATTATTTGGTCAGGTGGACATAGCTATAGGGGTCTGAAACTGCTAATATATACATGCAACAGTTTGTTTTTCTTAGATACAACATTTACAACCCCATGCATCTGAAGAATAATAATTTACCATATAGTCAGTTTTTTTACATACCAAGCATTTATAAAGGGGTCTATACTCATCATGAAGTTGTTACAGTAAGTGCCACACTTTTTAAAATGGGGGGAGGGAGAGAAAGAGGTGCCAGTACTGCATACCCTTGAGTACCCCCAGAAAGAAAGAAAGAAAGCACTGATGATGATCATCAAAGAATCGAAAATGTTAGCACAAAGTTTTTACAACAGTTTGAGTTGTACAATCCACAGTGAATAAGGTCAATAGTGATGGATGTCTGATTTTATTGCCTCCCCAAGGAAGAACTAAAAGTAATGCAATATCATGCATTCAAGCAGGGGTGCTAACTTGAATAAAATATTTGCAGGGGGGGTAAGCCCCGCCCTCCATAGTTGATCACATGATGCAGTGCATGCACACCATTTGAATGGCAATGCCCATCAACTTTATGCTTGGTGACCCCCTCAAATATTTTAGGGAGGTCCCAAAGACCCCTTGGGCCCTAGGAGTTGGCTCCGATGCACTCAAGGATAGCTCAGTCGGTAGAGCACGAGACTGTTAATCTCAGGGTCTTGGCTTCCAGCCCAATGTTGGTTAAAATACCCAATTGGACAGGGTTGGACTAGACAGCCCTCGTGGTCCAACTCTACAATTCTTCCATTTAATTCAATCACTTAAAAAAAAAAAACTACAACAAGACATATGATCTAATTGACCTTTGGGACAACAGAATAACATAATAGCAGTCCTTCTGGATCAGGCCAGTGGTCCAACTAGCCCAGCATCCTGTTCTCAGTGGCCAACCAGATGCCGATGGGAAGCCTGTAAGCAGGACTGGAACATAACAGCACTACCCTTTCCTGTAAGGTAAAGGTAAAGGTAAAGGTAAAGGGACCCCTAACCATTAGGTCCAGTTGTGTCCGACTCTGGGGTTGCCGCGCTCATCTCGCTTTACTGGCCGGGTCATGTGGCCAGCATGACAAAGCCGCTTTTGGCGAACCAGAGCAGCGCACGGAAACGCCGTTTACCTTCCTGCCAGAGCGGTACCTATTTATCTACTTGCACTTTTTTCATGCCATGGATAATTTTGTACCTGTCACCACTTACCAATACCTTTTCTCTAAACTAAAAAGCCCTAAATGATTTAAGTGGCTCTGCAACACTACACAGCAGCACTTTATGAGCCTGTGATGTTTACATTTGTTCTTGGAAAAGGTAAAAAAAATAAAAATAAGATCCTTCACTAGGTCAACATTCTGTTCATTCAGAAAACTATATTGGTATGTTCCGCCAGTTATTTAATGCATGGTAATTAAGTGGCCACAGAGAAACAGGATAATAAGTGAATCATAAGACCCAGTTGTTGGTTTTTTTTTAATGAGATAGGTAAGCAAAGAAACAGACATTTTAAAAGGGGTGTTATACAATGCGGCAGCTACAGTTCTGCTGCAGGGCTTAAACGGTGTTACATCAACAAATCTAGAACACCAAGACCATACAAAAATGTCGAGCTGGTATAAAGGATTTAAATACCATGCAACCGTATATTTCAAAACTGCCTGAAAATTGAAGACCATTGAAATATGCAAGATATAGAATCGGCTGAATGAAGAGCATGTTGGACATCTGAAATAAAACCATAACTGGATTTTTATTAATCTGCAAGCATGAAGATTTTTGTATTTTATCATGGTGGGTTGTTGTTGTTTTTTTGTAACTTCCCTGGAAGTTTTTCTGAAAGGTGGTACATAAATCCTTTTTTAAAAATGAGTGAATTTTGGAGAACAACCTTACAGCTGACTTTCAGCTGCCTAGGAAGCTGTGCAAGCATTACTTCTCCTGTGGAGAAGGAGTGGTGCCACTAGAACATCACTTATGGTGCCAGAGGAACCTTAGGCTACAGACCAGTGAGAAGCCCCACTGCCATTATGTCCTGCTGGCAATGTCCTGTTGTAAGCAGAGACTGAAATGGCGGCATTATGGAGCCAGGATCCACAGGATCCCAAGCTTTTTTTGCTCCCCTGACGTGCCTCTGAAAAGGGCCCAGAATCCTGGGTGAAGAGGGCAGTAAGATAACTCCCACTGGAAGGATATTTTTTAAAAAACAACAACAGGAAAACCTTCCACTTCACCAGCAAGGCTTGGGAAATGGCAAGAACGCCACAGGGTCACCTCCCCAAACACTATTGTTCTCTTGGTTGATTAGCAAGGTAATCATTTAACAACCAATTTAATGAAGTTTTGGATAGATTATGCATCAGTAATAAAGTCCCATTCAGAATGTGAAATCAAAGGAAAACCTATACAAAGGGAAGCGATTAGAATGATCACAAGGCTTATTTGTGGTAAAGTTATTTGATTAGAGCAAAAATAGGTAGACAGCTGTAACTGCATTGCATATATTATAAAGTCTCTTGCCCAGCATCTACATTGATAATTCAGTTTTTAAAAATAAATAAATACAGCACACATAACACACACAAAAATATCACAATGCAAACTATATCCTAACTGACAATAGCCTTAATAACATATAATTAATGGGTGCTACCTGCTTAATTTGCATTTATATTATTTTAATTTGTTTTTTATACAGATTAATGCAGGCAAGATGACGCACTGGCGTAATCTAAGATATTAGATGAACAAGGCGAATACTCTGTATTTATTAACATCCATGCAGTATTATTTCATATAACAAATGCATGGCATCCACAATTGCTTAACTCATTTTATCCCTTTCATCCCCTTCCTTTTACTGCAGGTGTTGTTGAACTCAGCCCCAGCCAGCATTGGGGTCACAGATGATGGGAGTGCTCATTCAGCAACATATCTCATACCTCCAGCATAATTTTAAATTATCCAGCTTCCCCAAAAGAACCCTGGGAACTGTAGTTTTAAGGGTGCTGGTAATTGTTTCCAAGATTCTTTGGTGCAGGTAATTACTTAGTTCCTTACATCATTTCCTTATATCATTACATGAGTTATGTTTTTGTATTTAACTATAAGATAAGTGAACATGTAATGGAAGGAAATCAGTAATTTAATTTCCCAGTCTATTTGACACAGAATGGAATAAAGTGGACTGTCTTGTAAACAGGAACCTTTCAATGAAAGGCACAGTATCCCATAAAAGACTCAGGGGCATTTTGCCAGCTATTACTGGAGATAAATGTGCTGCAACTGCTTTTTTTTTTTTAAATGCCACCAATTTGGGAATAAATTAGTAACAACTTGCACATTTGTTTTCTAAAATGTGGGTTTTATCTATATTTCCATAATTTTATAATGACTACTGTTGATATCACTGCCATTTTCTTGTGAATATTTCATGTAAACTACCACTGATCAGGACTGGGGGGGGGGGGAGTCAAAGTCCCCTAACTCCACAGTAGTATTTTGATCTTGATAGGGGCACACAGGATGCACAGATATACAGGTAGCTAACAACCATCTCACTGGGCCCTGAATCAGGACGATTATGAGAGTGACACAAATCATATGTTGTTTTCTCGGCATAAAAAAGTGAGGAAAAAAATAATATCTGACTTCAGGCCAAATGAAGAAGCTAACACAAGAGAGGCAACCAGTTCAATGTTTGCTTTTCCTTGCTCTCCTATGATTGATCTGGAAATATAGCAGAAGATATTGACTTTTGTTTTTATTTTTAAGAACCACCACTGAAAGACTGTTTCAGATGTATCCTATAAGGCTTTTCTGAGTCACTGGAAATTCAGGTTAAAAGAAATACCAGTTGCCCGTTTTCATTTCTGTTTTTATGTAAGCTCAAGCTGTGTTATCTCTATTTTGCAAAATTCCCCTCCTTAGGCAAACAGAGGAAAGTTGATAAATGCAAATATTAACCAGTTTTATGCCAGCTTTATTCTAAACATTCATGTACAGATATGCTTGCTAGTATTTTGACTATCTTATTGGTACTTTTGATCACGAAAGACTTCAAGCCTTTTTTTGCTTTTTTCATTAAAAAAACTAATGAAAAGCAGAAATTTTTGCCTCACAGTCAGAATCACAAAGAGAACACGATTCCCTATTTTAGGAGTGGAGTTTAAGAAATTCTGTGATGTGAAAACAACTATATATATATCTAGATAGATAGATAGATATAGTAAAGGGACCCCTAACCACTAGGTCCAGTTGTGGACGACTCTGGGGTTGCGGCGCTTGTCTCGCTTTATTGGCCGAGGGAGCCGGCGTACAGCTTCCGAGTCATGTGGCCAGCATGACTAAGCTGCTTCTGGCAAACCAGAGCAGCGCATGGAAACGCCGTTTACCTTCCCGGCAGAGCGGCACCTATTTATATACTTGCGCTTTGACGTGCTTTCGAACTGCTAGGTTGGCAGGAGCAGGGACCAAGCAACGGGAGCTCACCCCGTCGCGGGGATTTGAACCGCCGACCTTCTGATCGACAAGCCCTAGGCCAGGCATAGGCAACCTTCGGCTCTCCAGATGTTTTGGCCTACAACTCCCATGATCCCTAGCTAACAGGACCAGTGGTCAGGGATGATGGGAATTGTAGTCCGAAACATCTGGAGAGCCGAAGGTTGCCTATGCCTGCCCTAGGCTCTGTGGTTTAACCCACAGCGCCACCCGCATCCCAATATATATATATATATAACAAGCAGCAACTGAAGTAGTCACAATCAAAAAGAAAATGTGTGGTTACTTCCATCTCATAGACATATTTCTTGACCTACTGTAAATATGATCGAGAAGTAAAGCACCAAAATATTAATTAATTTGGAATGATAAACCAATTGTGAGAGTTTGGGGTGATCTATTGCAGGATTTCAGCATATTGTATAGCATCTGTTCAAAACCTTTGAAAAAAAGATATGTGGGCTGCAATCCTGTACCCAATTGCTTGGCTATAAAGCTTATTGAGAGGCCAGTGCGGTTCAGCAGTTGCAATTTTGGACTAGGATCTGGGTAACGGAGGTTCCATTCTTTGCACAGCTATGAAGCTCATTGGCCTTGGGCCAGTCATCATCTCTCCATCCAGCCTCACAGAGGTTGACAAAATATGAGGGGGGTGGAGTGTAGGATGCAAAGAAAAGTTACAAAAATGAATTTTATTTTATAAAATTACTCTTTCATTCACCATATATAAAAACTACTGTAAATAGACACAAAAGGCATTTTTCACCATTTCTAAACCATTAAAAACAACAACACCTGAGTTGCTACAATTGTAAAGGAACAACAGAATTTCCCCAAGACAATAGCCAATTTTCCTGTTTAGTCATTTGAACATGTCTTTCCAGTATTCCTAAATTTTGTCATGAGGCTGAAGATGGATTGATAAACAGGAAGAAAATGTTTATTAATTATTATTATTATTATTATTATTTTTAAAAACTTATTTATGCCGTTGTCAAAGAAAAGCAGAAAATAATTCCTGATCATTTCCTGTGCACATCATTAGATATATTGTGTCATATTGATTGAGTTTTAAATTGCTTCATACTGCCAAGTGGTTCATTCCCTGCTGGAAGTTATGATACTTCATGTTGTGATGGAAGTGGATCATTTGTTTTTCTAGAACTCCTATATTATTATTCTGATGCCCCGTGCCTGTCAGTTCGTACCAACTTTCACTACTGGTCAGATGACTTCCTCAATATTTCTACATCGTCTCACACAACAGTTCCCCATTCCTGACCCCAATAACAAAATATTAGACACCATCACTCTAGTCCAGCAAGAATGATCCAAGCACTGAATTAGGTCACCTTCCATAATGGAAACTCAACACGCAAAAACATGATGCGTCTGTTATTCTCATTGGCTGAATGTCCGCATCCTTTACCTCAGCCAAAAGCGGCCATATCTGCTTTGTGATAGCGTTTGCTACCTTTGCTACTCCCTTTCTAACAGGTGCCTGGCAATAGCAAAGGAAACAGCACTCACCATCTGTTGTGTGTGTGTGTGTGTGTGTGTGTACAGACCCATGTACACAGGAAGTGGCTACACATTGGGAGTTTTTCCATTGGTGCCTGTCTATCACACAAATTGCTTCTTTTCATTTTCTTTCGCCTACAGATCCAAATGCTGTTATATCCACCAAATGAATAAAATAACAGAATCAGAAAGCAGAGATTAAGTCCATACCTGGGATACGGCTATTTAATAACATAATACACTGCAGGATAAAACAGCTGTCTACCACAAAGCAAAAAAGTTCCCTTTATGTCCAGAACATGTAATCACCTGAGCTGGAGTCTGTTGGCACTAAAGGAGAGACTTTGTGAAATACTGAATAAGTTGAAGCGATAGAATAAAGGGTGTGTCTGATTTTCATGGGCTGGCCTCATTTCAAGTCATCCTTGCCAACTTTTATTTAACAGTGAGACTTCCTGGTTTGAAATTATCAAATCAGCTAGCTGGAATAATTTTTTGTTCAATATATCTTTTTTTTTTAAATAAAAAAAACAAGAAAAGCTTTCAGACTTTCTATATTTTATAAGAATTACTGTGCTGCAGCCGATACTGAACTATAGATTAGTAACTTCTGGGAAAAGGAAATACGCCTGCAGTCTACTTCAGGTAGTCAAAGACAAAGTTACAGGAACCCAACTGACAATGAAATGATTCCAGAAATAATGATTCTTTAAACAAAAACAAAAAAAACAGCTACACATGTAAGCATATATATAGGTATACATGTATGATACAAAGCTACAATAGACAAATACAAGTTCTCCAAACTTTCTTAGATAACATATTGTATATTTAAAAAAATCAGATTCAAACCTGTAGTCCAAAAGTGAGCCATTTCTGAATTGTAGGCAAGGAGCAAAGATACTAACGTTCATGTATTGCTCCTTAAACAACGACATTTGGCTGAGCTCTTATATAGGGGATCAGTTGCCAATCCATGTATCTTCAACAGCTGTAATTCTCATAAGTGGCTCCTACACGTGAGTAAACCAATTGCTCTAAAGCTGAACTATTTAAAGGAAACCTGTCTTAACATTTACTATTCCCAAAGAGACAATGTAAAATCATTTCCAAAAAATGCAGACCAATCTATTTTAGCAATTACCCCAACCAGAGATAAGGTGTTCGAAGTACCTATATCCAAGCTATTGCAGAACATAAACTCCCTTTGTCCATTCATGAGAATGATTTGAGAGCCATTGCAAGGGAAATGAGAACTTGATCTATGCCTAGATGGGAAGCCCTGGGAGCCTGTCTAAGTTACTCTGAACTTTCCAAAGAAAGAGCGGTATTTGCAGGAGGAACTAATAATAAGCACAGGCATGTTGTAACAAGTGGGACCTCCAACAGAATGTTGCAGTGTAGAATGTTCCTGTTCAGCATTGAAGCCAGTCACGAATTCTTTCAGGATATTCCACTACATATCAAAGAGCTCCCCCTTTGTAAGGTGAAAGTATAAAGATTCCCAGAGTCTCTTTAAAAAAAATCACATCTGCTCTCGTATCTATGAACAGGATGATGAAGGCAGGAAATTAAGTCCACACAGGGAGAAAATCCATTGAGACAGTTTTCACTGCATCTAAAATTAATGCTAAACAGAATTGAATTAGCATAATTAAGGCCACATGAGTTGCAGGCAATAAAAATCCTTTGTGGTGCAAAAGAATGAAGAATTTCACTAGGTCAGGCATAGGCAAACTCCGGCCCTCCAGATGTTTGGGACTACAATTCCCATCATCCCTAGCTAACAGGACCAGTGGTCAGGGATGGTGGGAATTGTAGTCCCAAACATCTGGAGGGCCAGAGTTTGCCTATGCCTGCACTAGTAGAATATTATTATTTTTAAACACCACCCCCCAAACCAGACTTGGGACTGGCTGTTTCTGTGGGTTTACCTTCACTAAGCTGTTGGAAAAGTTAACTGCAAAGTAACGTCTGTGATTTCTGGACTAATGTTTCATCAGCACTTGTATTTCTCCAAGTTAAGCTGAATTATACAGCAATGAATAGGGTGTGTGGATATGGGACTGAAACACAATTTCTCAATCGCCCGCTCTGTTAGCACAGTTTCAAACTCTTAATGTGGAAGGTTAACACTGAATCCGGACGACTCCTTGATATTGAGGTCCCATCTTGCCAGGTGAATCTCAGCAGCATGGGAAAGCAGACAGGTTTGACTCGTTTGGCTGCTGTCTCCATATCCTTGAGGTAAGGCTAGGTACCATTGGGCTTGTCCTGCTTTAGTTTCATTGCAGTTTCAAAAGACTGGCATTCTCTTCTGGAAAAAAGAACGAGCCTCCTCGTTCCTGCTAACTACAAGAGAGACTCCTCCAGCAATCCCAGTCACATTCAGATCATGTGTGAAGTATTTTGAAATAAAAAAAACCCACAAAACCTCCCTAAAGTGATTGCAGTGCAGTTTTATATATACATTTCATTTTATATAAAATGAAAGCAGTTATCAGTTATTTATTCCAATGAAGTTGCAGCTATTTATTTATATATGTAAGTCAGGCATGAGAGGATCCAATCCCCCATGGTAGGTTGCCAGGAACTGATAAGACAAGGAAAGTTCTTACCAATGCTATTTATTCAATATTCACAGAGAGAGGCTTGGAAATGCAGCCTCTTGGAGTAATGGCGTTGCTCCAAGTGAGTCTCCACCCCCTCCCTCTCTCCCTTCATGCATCATCACTACAGGTGCTGAGAAGTGCCCTCTGCCTCTGAGCTCTCTGCTCTCCTACTTTCAATGCCTGCTGGGTTCTGGGAGAGGGGGAGTTTGGAATGCTTTCTAAAGACACTGTGTCCATCATCTGTCCCCCCTCTGGTGCTTCTCCTTCCTCATCTCCCATTATTTCCCAGCTTTTCTCATCTGCCTCTGAGCTGTGATCTCCCTCAAACCCCTGTTGCAATTCTGAACTGTCTTCTTCTTCTCTGGAAGGGTTGGGCTGGGGAGGGGAGGCGGTCTCCACTATTCCTCTGCTGCCCAGTCCCTGACATCATATTTATTCAAAACATACCAACACAGGAAGTTCCCTTATACTGAGTCAGACCAGCAGTCTTGCTCAGTGCTATCTACACTGACTAGTGGTGGGACACGTTGGGGTTTCCTACGTGGAGATGCTAAGTGACTGAACTTTGAGCTACAGAGCTTTCCCCAATATATACATGCCGTATTCCATCTAAGATTAAGGATGGATCTAGGACTAATCTACTGGTCAATTTAAAACATTATAAATGCATTATAAGCCTGTGACACCAGAGGGCGCTATAGAGCAGTGTAAAATCATCAATGTAAAATTGCACTAATGTTTCTTTTTAAAATGTTTTTACAATCAGTATAGATCCAGCCCTATACTGAATTGGAAAATGCTATTTTTAAAAATGTGCTCTCTCTCTCTCTCTCTCTCTCTCTCTCTCTCTCTTCTCATTGGGACAATATTGCAGTTCTACAGCGCCCTCTGGTTTCACATGTTTATAACGCACATATAACATTTTAATTAGTCCAGTGTAGCTGAGTCCTAAGGCACTCTGGGAAATGAACATCAACAATTGTTTTTAAAAATAAATCACATAATAAATGTTACAAGTGTAAGCTATCACAACAAGGAATCAACAAGACATTTGGTCAATAGCAACAGAGCTAGAAGAAACCATTTAAGAGTTGGCCCATCGGACCAGAGGTACATTAGCACTAAACGGTCATCTCAGTGTTATTTGGAAGGGGGCTGATCTCATGGTGCAAGTTGTTTACAACCTTGGAGAGGACTCTCTTCTGTGTTCTAGTCAGTCCCATATCTGATATTTGCAGGATATTGGGTAAAGTCTCTCCCTGGGCAGGCAGTATCATCTTGGAAGAGAGGGCCATTCACATAATCTGTTCCCAAGCAGATCTATTGCTTTTGTGGAGTACGGAATTAAAGTGTTATTGGCTCAGAGCCCTGACTTCCAGCTTCTGACACATTTGATTTGTTGCAAGTCGGCCAGCAACAAATTTAGGAACATAAGGGACCATTGCTTCACCTAGTTCAATATTGTCTGCACTGACTAACAGCAGTTGCCAAGGCTTCAGAGAGGAATCTTTCCTTCCAGACTCTGGCCTGCACATTCCAGGGATTAATTCTGGGACATTTTGAATGCAAAGCAAGCAACCTACACCCTGAGCAGCAGCCCTTTGTGAAATGCCAGAGAAAGCTTTAAAGTCTCATACTTTAAGACCTGCAGCTGTCAGACATCAGCACTGCCTCCATCGTAAATAAAGGGAAGCAAACCCTCGTATCTGAAGAAAGATGATAAGTAATAAGAAGCAGTATATTTAAGCATAGTTTGAATTCCCAATTGCAACTCATTTGGGGAGTATGACGTCTGGCAGGAAGAAATCAAAAGCATAATATTCCTGCTTCTTAATCTGGAAAAAATATAATGGAAGTGAAACACAAAATATTTTAGTGCAATTACCGTATCTGATAGCTGAGAAAGGCTGGTTTTCTTTCTTCAAAACTTTGTGCAATCCCAGATAAGGTATGTTTAAATTTGTAATGGAGTGTTTGCATCAGCTCTCTTCAGCATCCTGATTAGGAATTGAATTGACACTCAAAGCGGCAGTGGTGGGGAGGGGGCTTCAGGGAGAAGCACACTAGCCGTGCCCTTGCCTCTCTCTCAGCCGGCTGCTTCCATTGGCGTCCATAAGCTGAACTTGTGAAGTGAGGAGCTGCACTTATGGAGACTCTCAATGAGATTTTAGAACCCTGATTTTCCAGGATTCTAGGAAGTGTCGTTGAAGAAGAAGACGAAGAGTTTGGATTGGATATCCCGCTTTATCACTCCCCTTAAGGAGTCTCAAAGTGGCTAACATTCTCCTTTCCCTTCCTCCCCCACAACAAACACTCTGTGAGGTGAGTGGGGCTGAGAGACTTCAAAGAAGTGTGACTAGTCCAAGGTCACCCAGCAGCTGCATGTGGAGGAGCGGAGACGCAAACCCGGTTCACCAGATTACAAGACTACCGCTCTTAACCACTACACCACACTGGTTCCCCAGTGCTGAGAGTTGTTAGGCCCCCTATTCCCCTGACAGAGCTACAATTCCTAGGGATTGATTGTTAATCTGCTCTGGGAATTGTAGCCCTGTGAGGGAAGCAGGGGTCTCCTAACAACTCTTAGCAAACTACAGTTCCCAGGATTCTTTGGGGGAAGCAGTGACTGCTTAAAGCATTATGATACGGCTTTAAATGTATGGTGCAGATGGGGCCTCAGTCATTGTTTTCTAGCTCCTTGGTGATTTTCTACCCCTCACACTTTTGCCAAATATATGATCTGAACTGAAGTGATCCTGGCAAACTTTCTGAACAAAATTGTTAATGTACGATAAATCGTAACAATTACTGGTAGTAGTGTTGGAGGGTCTGTTACTGTTTAGAACTGGTAAAACTTATCTTTGCCGGGTATTTTTCTGCCTGGTTAAGCAATGTGAAAGAGGCAGGCCTCTAGATACACCCTGCAGGTTAGGACTGAGATGTTTTCGTCATGCAGCGGCAAGTAACTTGTGATGGCTTATCTTGGTTGTAAAATGAGTTGCTTTGAGATTCAGTTTCTGTGCAGTCCATGTTCTGCTTCTTGAAGAAGATTGGCTTCCCAGCCTTGACAAACATTTTCCTTTTCCTTCATGCTCAAAACAGGCTTTCAAGAAGCGAACACAAAATCAGTCTGATGGATGCCGCTGACTTCAAACACTTCATGGAGGAACGATCTATCAACACTATTAGGTATGCTAGCGAAGATGGAGCTTCCTTGTCCAGAAGCAATATATCTCAGGATACCACAAAGGAGAACAGGGGTTGCCCGTGACCTTCATCATGCTTTGCTTCCTGGAGGCTTCTGGTCGGCTGCAGCAGAAAACCGGAAGTAGAACAATATGGTCTTTTGGTCTGGTTGATAAGCATCTTTCTTACAGAAATGTTTGCAAAATTCCCCTTGGCATGGATGAATATAGTGCATTGTTGAAATGCTCTGACTCTGTGCTCTTTTATTGATTTATGTTTGTTGTATTGCTGCTTTTACCACTCCTTTCTCTTTTCACCCACGTTGTGGGAGTGCTCAGCATAGTGGGGTTATGAAACACTTGCTTTCTAGGTAGCATGAAGCCAGATGGCAGCCTGCAGGACAAGTTCAGCAACACTAATTCCACATGGCTCTTTTAACTGTACAGCCCTCTAGTGACCACAAACATACTTACACTAATACACCACAAAGTAGTTCCTGTTTATGACACAGTGACTATTCAGTGTTGATAATCCCAGGTTAGTGCCATGAATCCCAGAAAACGTAGACCTGTTTCAGCCAGAGCTCACTGGAACTCAGTTTTGGCACCTCTCAGGTGGATGTCATTGCCATTCTCTGGACTCAGCTAGATTGGTAAAGAGAAAGCGTTTTATGTGTTGTATACAGTGGTACCTCAGGTTACAGACACTTCAGGTTACAGGTTCTGCTAACCCAGAAATAGTACCTCGGGTTAAGAACTTTGCTTCAGGATGAGAACAGAAATCATGCGGCGGCAGCGGGAGGCCCCATTAACTAAAGTGGTACCTCAGGTTAAGAACAGTTTCAGGTTAAGAACGGACCTCCAGAATGAATTAAGTTCTTAACCTGTCGGTACCACTGTATGTGATATAACATTGTGACACCAGATGGCACTGTGGAGTCCCGTCTTTCCCTATTGGATTTCCCTGTATGAGTTTACAACGCGTTTAACTGAATCACTTCTTTGAAGTGTCTAGATCTAGCCTAAGAGAACAAGGTAAGTTTTTGCATGCCTCCCCTAGCTCAAGTAAAACAAAAGAAATACAGTGGAAACCCGGGTTACACACGCGACCCGGAAGTAGCGCGATTTGAGTGCTTCTGCGCATCCGGGGGTCGCGCGCAAGTCATGCGCGCTCCAGAAACGCTTCTGAGTTGTGGGTGTTCTTAACTCAAGTGTCTGCAACCCAGGGTTGCGTAACCCGGGGTTCCACTGTACTTAACTAACTGACCAATCACACCAGTTCACCCCCCCCCCAACAAAAGCTCTGCCCCCCTAACAGAGTCTAGCACCCTGCCCTAACAAAATTCCTGGCTACGCCCATGAGTTCTGGCATCTCTTTTTCTAGAAAAATAGCACTGGCTTTAATCAATGTGCAAACACATCCAAACACATTAATAATCAGTAAGGGTGGGGAGAGAGATCAAAGAAAAACTGCAGCAAATTGAACATACGCAGCAGTCTGAGTAGCATCTGGAAATAGTGAAAAACAACAACAACAACAACAACAACAACAACAACAACAACAACAACAACAACAACAACAACAACATTTATATCCTGCCCATCTGGCTGGGTTTTCCCAGCCACTCTGGGCTGCTACCAGCAGAACACTAAAAACAGAATAAAACTACAACATTAAAAACTTCCCTAAACAGGGCTGCCTTCAGATGTCTTCTAAAAGTCAGATAGTTGTTTATTTTCTTGATATTCAGCTACTAAGTGTGTAGACACACTCCCATTTACTCTGCAACTATTGCTCTCCCACCACTGGTGGTTTGGAAACTGGTCTACACACGATGTTAACCAAAATCCATATCGATTCTGTATATGTCATGTCATTCCTTATAAAATAGTGTATTTTGATGTGTTTCCCTCCACAAAACCAGCTTTAACCCACAGCGCCACCCGTGTCTCAGAAGTTGGCCTCCTTATATTCAATGGGGCTTACTTCCAGATATATAATATAGGATAATAGCCTTAATCTATACAAAATAAAAATTTCTTTCCAGTAGCACCTTAGAGACCAACTAAGTTTGTTCTTGGTATGAGCTTTCGTGTTCATGCACACTTCTTCAGATATCTGAATCTATGATGAACTCAACTCCCGCCCCCTCTGTAGTTGCTCCCTGACTTCTTTTTTCATCAATACACTGAAGAAACCATGAAAAATTGCAATAAAATAGACAATCACAAAACATATCAGAAAAGGTTACAACAGAGCAAGCAAACATAAAGGGAAACAGATGAAAAACAGCACTTTTAACAACCACTTTACGATTCAGTTAGTGCTTTGACAAGCTCCTGAGATGTTATGTTTAGAGTTTCTAAAATGACATTTGCCTTTTATTTCTCTCACTGCTGTTTTGATACTGTATCTAGTGCAGGCTTTTTATTATTATTTAGGGACACTGATGGGACTGTGAATTGGTTGTTGTTTTTGCTGTGAAAGCAGGTGTCAAGGCATAAACACTCAAATCAACTTCACTAGCCTTTTGTAATGACCCCAGTGGAGAATTGTTTAACAGAGAAATTATTTGCATTATTTTGCATTTCAAAGAGGGAGAGAATATGTGGCATACAGAAACTTCAAGGGTATCCTTGGAAAAGACAATATTGTCACTAGTTAAGGTTGATATAGGTGTTCCTGTGTCTAATTTTGTGACATATATTTTTATTAGTAGTATTTATTAAATTTATCTAACGCGTTAACTCCGGAAGTGTATACTTGATTCTGACCAAACTAAGCATCCTGATGTATAATCTGCTCTAGAAGACTTAGTTTGGTCAGACTATGATAAACTAAAATATATAATCAGCACTGCCCCGAACTGTCTCCCCCTCCCTGCCAAACTCAAAAATTTTCAGAATCATTATTACACTTCTGTGATTCTTGAAAATAGTAGAAATAATGGGGTAATAACACAAGTCGCATTTGAAAATGTAAAAAAAGAAAGAAAAAGAATTACACACGTCAAGCACTTTATAATTGGTCTTGTGATTGTAAAAAGTTCACCCATTTGTTACAGCAGATTGTATTTCTTAGAAAAAGCAAAGTGTTTCACTCTCCATGTACTGGAATACAGACTGATCAATCTTCTGCAAAGTGAATTCAGGAGTTACGTTGCTATATGCAATCAGTGTGTTTCCTAACTTCAAGTTTAACTACCGTTTTTTCCCCACTCACACAGTAGCCCAAGGGAGTTGGGCAATGGCCAGTGTGATGTTATCCTTTTGAAATTACCCTGGAGACATGTAGTATAGTGCAAAATTACAGACTGGCTTACACGGTGAAAGAAAATAATGAATGGTTTCCCAGCAAAACAGATTAAACTATCATTAAAGTTGCTCCTGTGCTTAGAGCAATGAGACAGATCAAAGACAGCTTAATTCTGCTATCAATATCACCCCAGATGCTAATTTTAGTGCTTAAATAATACATATGATCAAAAAGCCTTTGTAACAATTACACTGAACAGAACATTTTGGGTAAATGCTACCATGCCATGGTGTATCATTTGATTGCAACCCTATAACTTGATGAAGATAACAATGGCCAGGCAAATTTCAATGCACAACATACAAGCCCAGTGAATGAAGTCTGTCTTTAGCAAGGCGTTTTTAGCAATTGAGCTTAAAATCAAAAGTAGTGCCATCTTATGATGGTCTATTGAGAACGAGCCTGCTGGATCAGGCCAATGGCCCACCAAGTCCAGCATTCTGTTCCCACAGTGGCCAAACAGATGCCTACAGGAAATCCACAAGCAGGATTTGAGCCCAAGGGCACTCTCCCCTCCTGTGGTTTCCAGCAACTGATAATCAGAAACATTATTGCCTTCAAGGATGGATGCAGAGCATAGCCATCATGGTTAGTAGCCATTGAGAGCCCTCTCTTCCTCCACAAATTTGTCAAATTCTCTTTCAAAGCCATCTAGGTTGGCAGCCATCGCCACCTCCTGTGGGAGATTGCTCCATCGTTTAACTATTTGCTGCATCAAGAAGCACTTACTTTTCTCCACCTCGAACCTTCCAACAAACATTCACCTTTACTGGATGTCCACTGCGTTTGCTGGGGCCTGCTCCCAGGTAAGTGTAAAGGACTGGAACCTAAAACCACCATGTGTTTTGGACACATAGCATTCTATTTGAACAACCTATACCACCACAATCTGTGCTTTTTATGCGCTTCATCCATTACTGACATGTATGAGTTGTACGTATGACTGCTTTATAAACATGAATAAGCAAAAGGCGAATCAGTGGAGAAATGGCTAAATAGCAGTCAAATTACTGGCAATCCCTATTTGAATAGGGAATAACTCCAGGGACAATACCTGGGCTGTTGGTGGATATCTGTCTGGGGGTAGACTTTATTGCATGGCAGTAAAGATGCACCCTTGCTCATCTGCCGTCAGAGCTATTTGTTAATGCACAAACTGGAACATAGTTTTCCAGTCACTTATTGCAGGAAGCTACTTGATGCACGGATGGATACATACCCTTTAAAAAAAGTCCCAGGTAGGAAGCAGGTGGCTTTCTGAGACCCTAGTGGGCTGCACTCAGGTAGGTAAGATTGCCAGTTATGCAGATGCAGACTAATTTGATTGATCTTTGGGGTTTGATATATTTATTTATTTAGCACTTGATTGCGTCATAAAATACCAAAAACTGAACTTTCATTGTGAGCCCAGTTCATGCCAGTTGGTGCTTCCTAGAGTTACGAGCATGCCAATTTTAATTTTTAAAAAGAAAAAAGACATTACGGTGACATGTTTCAACCCCTCAAAGTCACAAGGACCCTTCGCAGAGATGGACCTGAAAATGTAAGAGCAGGTACCAGAGGGTTAAAAGCAAAGAAACAAATAAACAATGTTCAGCTCTTATGGTCTAGGTCATGGGTAGGCAAACTAAGGCCAGGGGGCCGGATCCAACCCAATCGCTTTCTAAATCCGGCCCGCGGACGGTCCGGGAATCAGTGTGTTTTTACATGAGTGGAATGTTTGCTTTTATTTAAAATGTATCTCTGGGTTATTTTGTGGGGCATAGGAATTCATTCATTATTATTACTTTCTTCAAAATATAGTCCGCCCCCCCCCCACAAGGTCTAAGGGACAGTTGACCGACCCCCTGCTGAAAAAGTTTGCTGTCCCCTGGTCTAGGTTGATTGGAACAGATCTTCCCTGTGCCATCGGTGTAGAGGAAATGTGGGAGACCGAAGTGACGTTGGATAATTTATATTCCACTTAATACTCAGATGCCCCTAAGCAATTTTCAAAGCAAATTTAAAAAACCACCCAATTGCACATTGTTAAAGCACAGAATAATTAAAAATGCACTATAATTAAAATAAACAATAAAGCAATCTCATTAAAACATAAACAGCCATGATTAAAATGTGCAGCGGAACAATCCTGCTAAACAACACGGCAATTAAAGCAGCAGAAGACAGTGGCTCACGAGATCAAAGGAAGACTGGCCCTTCTCTCCTCCCACTCTCTGGTTCTGATACCTTGTTTAGGAGGTGGAAGTGGGTGATGCACCAGCTCCTCTCTTGCCCCAGCTCCACTGCTCTCATTCACTGTGCCCCATGGGTACTTAGATCCATGAATTACTTCCAGAAGACATAGTGACTGCCTCTTGAGAAGTGAGAAGGGGAAGGCAATGGAAGGAGAATGTGCTAATGCTTTGTTGGTGGTGTGTTTTTACTCTGGATATTCCTAGCATTGACCCTGCTTGTCAATGCAAAAGTAGCGGAGGGCAGTAAAAGCACCCACAAAGCTTGTGGTCTCTGCAGTGCCGGCTTTACATATAAGCTAAACAAGCTATAGCTTAGGGCCCCACTCTTTTGGGGGTCCCCCCCCAAAAAATTATGAGTCTTTGTAAATTGTGTTTGTAAAGGAACTTTTGTTATTGCCAAATGCCAATGTGTTTGCATTATTAAGTTTGTTATGAATAAAAAAATCATTTTAAGTTAGAGCTTAATAACTATTTCACTATTAAAATACTTCTTCTTAATTGTATTTCACTATTAAAATACTTCTTCTTAATTGTATTTCAGTTCAACAATTACTTTGATAAAATACATATTTTGTTAGGTGCAAATGGCTTTAGATCTCTATTAGGTCCATAAATTACCATATAGCATATATTCAACACAAAATACAGCGACAATTTTTTGTTGACAAAGGACAGCTGGACATATAAAGGGCCCGATTTCCTTCAGTAGCTTAGAGCATCATCAAACCTAAATCCGCCCCTGGGTCTCTGGCATGGCAAGTGAACATGTGTAGAGGTGGGTTGACAGAAGAAACTTTTAGCCATGGAGTGGAGAACGTCAGGGACCAGATGCAGCCTTCCAGGCCTCTCTCCTGCCCCATCTCACAACATGCCTGTCACCAGCTCTCCTCTGTCTCCTCCTCAAGTGCTTTTGCCTGGCTGGAATGTGTTCTCCATCCTGCCTTTTACTTGTCTGGGGACTCAGCTACATTAGTAAAGAAACAGCGATTTGAATGTGACATAAACATGCAACACCAGATGGCACCAGAGAGCAGGAAATTTTGAAACACAGTTTTCCATAGAGATTTTTTTCTTTTGTTAAAATGATCTAATTTCTGACTTACTTATAGCGGGTTTCCCCCCTTTGTTTGGATCCACCCAGAGTGGAGAGAGGTGTGTATAGAAACCTCTAAGTCGTGCATGTCTGAGATGTAGCTTTATTGTACAAAGGCAGAGGTAATGTTTGTGGCTCTGCACACTTTCTGCCTCTGACCATACCCTGGGACTTATGTTTTCTGGAAGTGCATTCCTGCTTTATATTGGCTTTCAGCTCAGTTTCCAACATGAATCTTGGGTCACTTCTAGATCACCTGCTTTTTAAGCACTTTTTCTGATTTGTTTGTGCAATGTTTGCGGGAGATGAAGCAATGTCTGTTGTTTCCTGAGCATTCAATCCAATTTGTTTGCAGGGAGGTTAGACAAAGTTGCACCAAACAATTGTTATCCCACACTTTTTCTCCCGTCCCTTTTTGTAAAACGGGCACAGGGTGTCAGCTTTGTTGTGCAAGAATGCGAAAACCAGAGTAATTGCATAACCTAAATTTGCTGATGTGCGGTTAAATCCCACATGCAAATTAGTGACAGTCTGGAAGTGCCCTTGGAATTTTGAAATATGTCTCATCTTCCTCCACCCAATGCTGCATTCCTTAGTATCTTGTGTGAGAACTATCCCATTCAAGATGATGCCCAAATAAGCAACCCGAGATCATAGTAACCTGTAAAGACAATTTGAGTTTCCTCTTCAATGAAGCACAACGAGGCCCACATCTTGTAAAACTATAACTGGAAATTTAGGGCAGGGGTGTATTTTCAGTTGGCCCAAGATATCTTTCAGAATTAATTAGCTAGTGTCTGTGTCCCCCATAGATAAGGCATTTCTACAAGACTCTCATATCAACAATGCCATAAGCTAAAATCAAAGTTTCAGTGCATGGTTGATGTAGCTTCTCCTGAAATCAATGGAAACTTTGGATTATGATTATGATGATTTATTAAATTGGTATGCTTCCCCTCATCCAAGGATCACAGGGTAGTTCACAACATAAAAATACAAAATGAGAACACAGCATACATATACAACCAGAACCAGAACAAACCAATAATCCCCTCCCACGAATGCATTTAAAAGGCCATAGAATGTTCAACCAGCCCAAAGCCTGATTCTAGAGAAACATTTTCATCTGGCACCTAAAGAGATTTAATGAAGGCCCCCGGTTAGCCTGCCTGGCGAGAGCATTTCACAAATGTGTAGTCACTACAGAAAAGGACCATTCTCGTGTTGCCGCCCTCCAGACCTCTTTACAGAGGGGGCACATGCGTGCGTGCACATTTGTTGTGCTAGGCAACAGAGCACTTTAATCCACTCTAACTGTCCAAAACCAATGTTCTAGTATGCAAATTAAATACTCCCACAGAATATTAGCAATCTTAATCGGGGGTGAATGTGGGAGGAATACATAATTTCCATGTTCTTCTCCCATACCATAAGCTTTCCCATGATATTCACATGAAGGCAGGTGCTATCTGTAAATGTCACAGCACAGCTATTCATCATCTCTTTTCTGTAATTATTGCTTCCAACAGTAACCTGTCTCTCACATCGAGTCGCATAGACACTAATTGCTATGTTTTTTCACATAAGTGTTTACAAACACAGACACACACTTTTCTTTACTTAGCAATCAAAGGAACATCAAAATTGGCTCCAGGAAGGTGCCTGCTTATTTATTCATTTGTATGTACGCTTTTGACAAAATGTCCCTCATTTAGTCCTGTTCACAGGGCACAGTTCACCGCGGTGACTCATCACAGCCACCTGCTTAAAAAGAGAAAGCACTAGGTACAGAAATAATACATTTGCACTTCATTGCTGAATTTTAATAGGCAGCACTGCTTAACATAAGGCAAGGGTGAGGGACTGTAGCCTTCTAGATGCTACCGCACTGCAACACCCATCACCCCTTATCTTTGGTCATGCTGACTGGGAGTGATGGGAGACAGAGTACAACACCTTCTCAGACACCACCAGATTCTCCACCCCTTGATCAATGGTTGTGATCTTCAGCCTGCTTATACTTAATGGAGACAATGAAACTCGTTGAGAAACTAAATGTGCTAGAGGCAATCATGTTTCTTGTTGATGTGGGGAGCCTTTAGATTTTCCACCCAAATAGGTGCCAAATTCACCCCCTTCCCTTGCTTCTCCTCTGTGCCCCATTTCTTCCAGTCCAGCTCTCAGACAAGGGTTCTCTTAGTCACCCATTTATTTATTATAAAAAATAAATACCAAGTCTTAAACGGCTCAGGACTGCAATACCGCAAGAAGCAGTGCTTAGGGTTGCCATCTTTCAAAAAGTAAAAACCAGGACACCCCAAAAGTTGCTGAGCATTTTTTAGGAAGGTCCCAAAATTGTTGAGCTTCCCCCCCTCCAGTGCCTTTAGGAAATTCCCCTCAGACATCAATTTCGCCTTTGAAATCCCAGACATATGGCAGCCCTGATTAAATCCTATCCGGACAAAATCCCGGGGTGGGGGCCTGTGCATGCACTCTAGTGGGATAATAATGAACTAAAAAAGCTTGACTGTAATTTTCTTTCAAGATCAAATCAATATTACTTAGATCCATTGTCTCGGGGCCCCTAAAAGGCGTGGGGCCAGTAGTCCGGTGCTCTGCCTATGTGGTAATGTGGCACTGTCAAGGATCACCTCACGCCACATAAACTGACCCTCATAATCTGAGGCCCTTCTTCGTGTGCCTCCCCCACAAGAGCTGTAGAGGGCAGCAACACGAAAATGGGCCTTTC
Source organism: Lacerta agilis (assembly GCF_009819535.1). Classification (NCBI taxonomy): domain Eukaryota; kingdom Metazoa; phylum Chordata; class Lepidosauria; order Squamata; family Lacertidae; genus Lacerta; species Lacerta agilis. The sequence goes on along the minus strand of NC_046314.1, from coordinate 30,246,668 downwards.
CTCTGTTGGTTCCCTGCTTGTGGAATGCTCTCCCCAAGGAGGCTTGCCTGGCACCTTCATTGCATTTCTTTAGGTAACAGGCAAAAATGTTTCTCTTCAACCAGGCCTCTGGCTGACTAACATTCTATGGACTTGTAAACGATTGTGTGGGGAATTTATGTTTTTGTTTGTTGTTACAGTATGTATTTTTTGTGTTTTTATATTGTAAACCGCCCAGTGATCTTTGGATGAAGGATAGTATAGAAATTTAATAAATAATAATATAATTAGATGATGATTTCTGCTTTATTTATGAATGGGGTAGATATGCGAATAAACAAACAGGGCTTCCTATAACATTTATTCTGGCACTCGGGAAGTTTGTAGCCTTAATCTTGCAAACATTTGTAACAGACAGTTTTATTGCTCAATTTAACACCCACCTCTGAGTGATAGAGTTTCCCATTTTCTTTAAATGATGAGATAGTCTTATTTCTTTACTTTCCAAGTGTGCAGTTCCATTTATTCCCTCCCCCCTCACTTGGCAGACTTTTGTATTATAGTGATGTATCTGGACATTTAGCCTTCAAATATATCAGCAAAAGCTTAGGGGATGGTTTTATAAGCAGAGGTTTAACTCAGGCATATTCTCAAATAAAGCATATGAATGCAATTGGATTTGAAAACATCTGAGGGAAATGAGCCTATTTGGTTTCAAGCAGTTGAGAAGCTTGAAGAGGTAAAACTCAAACTGACATATGCAATTATTCCAAAGGTTGCCTCACACTGACAACAGCCAGACTTCTCTTCTTGATGCCTGAAATGCGATTTAAGAATGATTGCTAAAGAAGTATCCCGATAATGTCTAGAGCAACTTGATTCAAGTCAATATGGCATGCATTTGGGTCCACACTGCAAGATTTGTTGTTGCTCCTTATCTGTTTGTATCAAAGGGAAAGGCTGTTTTGAGAGATAGTATGTAAGGTAATAGGAAAAGGAAGGAGCTGGGATCAGAAATCCCTGATACAAAATACTGTACAAGGTTCTTTCTAAACCTACCATTCTCCACTGCTTATTATAACTGTGCCATTGGCATGCACAATAACAACTCTAGTTATTATCACACTGAATCAGCATCTGCAAGTGGTTCTTATAAAAATTATGATGCCATTATGTGCAAAGAAAGAAAACAAACAAACAAACAAACAAACAAACCAGAAGTTTGCCCATTATGGCCACTCCTCAAGAGATGGAAAGATTAAGGCTAAAATCCACCCCACTAGGTTTGGCTAACCTAAGAGAAGCAAACTCCTTTCCAGGCCCACAGGAAATTCAACCAACAGCCTCTTATGCACCTTCTTCTGATGACCCAGTAAATCATTTGAATAGGCTTGCAGCCACAAAAGTGTGGCAAGGATTTTGCATGCTGGAATGGACTGGATACTTTCTTTTTACTGGCTTGGAATTTGAACAGTACTTCTGGAAGTAAGATAGAGGGTTTCTGTTCCTAATTTAAGGTAATAGTTATATTACTATACTGCAGTTTTGTAACTGTTAACTGTATGTGTCGCAAGGCCTGATAATCAGTGTGTTCATTTGTGTGTGTGTGAAAACACACCTGTTTTCCAGCATGTCTACTTCAATAAAATAATCACTCTCACCCAGAGGCATGTTGTAATGTGAACAAATTAGTCCTTGCATAGAGGTACCTGTAGTTATCAATCCTATTTTGGCAAGATGCTATTGGAACATTGTGGGTTCTTTTGCAGACCCAGAGAATTAGGCAATAATTGTAAGTACACTCATTTGGGGGTAAGTGTTATTGAATACAACAGGACTTACTTCTGCGCAAGCCCCTATAGGCATGTGCTGCTAATATGGCATATGGAGAACAGAGAGTGGAATCATTTGATGACAACAAAGCTTGATGACACCTATCCAAGAGAGGGCCATGCAAAGTAGCCTTCTGCAAGCATAGAGGATTTAGAATCACGGCTCCATTTGCATTGGGATGTTCATTGGGCCGGAAAGAGCAGAGTGGCTGAATTTTTATGTACATGTATCTAGAACTACCACTCCTTACAACCAGTTGCTTTCAAGAGCTGGATGGGAGCCATTGGTCACAATTCAGGAGAAAAAATAGACATGTTTGATTTTCTCATCCCATTGAAATCTATGGGATTTACAGTGCAATCCATAGGAGCCAATTCCTAGGAGCCAAGGTCCCTTGGGCCCCCACATAAAATATTTGAGGGGGCCAGGCCCCACCAAAAAGTTGACGACCATTGTCATTCAAATGGTATTCACGTGCAGCATCTTATGTCTAAACCACTGAGCCTCTTGGGCTTGCCGATTGGAAGGTTGGCAGTTTGAATCCACACAATGGTGGTGAGTTCCCGTTGCTCTGTCCCAGCTTCTGCCAACCTAGAGGTTCAGAAGCACACCAGTGCAAGTAGATAAATAGGTACCATTGTGGCAGGAAGGTAAACGGCATTTCCTGTGCTCTGGCACTCATCATGGTGTCCCATTGCACCAGAAGCAGCTTAGTCATGCTGGCCACATGACCTGGAAAGCTGTCTGCAGACAAACGCTGGCTCCCTCAGCCTGAAAAGTGAGATGAATGTTGTAACCCCAGAGTCGCTTTTGACTGGACTTAACATCCAGGGGTCCTTTACCTTTACCTTTTACCTTATTCTCAGTTAGGAATGCATAGGATTACAGCCTTAATTGGGTACCATATACACAAGTAGCAGGTATATTTGCATATATATTCCAAGCGCAGCCTGTGGCATCACAGTCATTATTGGCACCCATTGAGTGATGACACAGCTGTTACAGAAGGAGGAGGTTCTGAGAACTGGCTGTTATACACATATGCTATCTTTCATTTGTGCTGCCATTAATGAAGAAAAAGGCTGCCAATATCCCTGGAGCTGGAAGCAAAGCAAGTAACAGAATTTGATCATGCTGGATGTACAGCCATGTTTTAATTCACACAGAAATGCAGTATGTTTAAGTGAAGGTAAAACAGCCACACAAAGAAAACATAACGATGCACACAGACATTATAGATGGTACATTCTGGGTATATAAAAAGTTTTTGGAGTGTAATAATGATATAAATGAGAACCAACTAAAGGTGACACTTAGTAGCTATAATCAGCTTTTCAATATCACATTCGTTTTCTCCACGTAAAATCCTGAAATAGCCATTTTCTCCCCAGGAGCTCCCCCAGGAATTTGCAGCAATCTACAGGAGGGGAAAGAGACAACTTTTTGTTACTGTGAATGCCCAGATTGTAGTGAAGCAGAGATGCAGTGAAAGGAGAAAAGGAGTCATATTGCCATTGGCAATAATAGTACTGTCCTCTTCCAAAAGGGCTGCCACTTGTCCCCATATCTTATAAAGAACTACTTTATATGGAGCGAAACTTGTAGTATATCTAGCCTATTAGCATACACTGACAGCACCCAGACATTACAAGAGTAGACTAAATGCTATAAAAGACATGAGCTGAAGTTGTTCTGTATCTCCTTCTTGTAACCTAATACTCCCTGCTCTGGGTGGTTTCTTGTCCACTGTCCAATGGGGCTGTCAAGGGTTATTTTGAGCTGGGGAATGGCTGGAGGGAGGGCTGAAGCAGCTTCTCTCCATCCAATCCAACTTGCAGTCTTTCCTGGCTAACACACACACACGCACACACACACACATACACACACTGAACTCTCTTTGACATGTGGTAGTCTAAGGCTGTGTACACACTGCATCCAGTGCACTCCCACAGCTGGTTTGGGAAGCAGTTCACTTACAATGTTAGCCATATCTATTCTGCATCTATCCTGTTGCTTTTTGAGAAAGGTATTATGAGGCATCCTGTTTATGCTGGCTAAGGAAATTGATATTATTTTTTTAAAAAAACACTGATGTTTTAGACCTTGAAGGTCATGACAATAGGTATGGTTGGCATCCATATTTGTGGTATGAGAAGATTAAAGTAGTTGATCTCTTAGTTTGCCATATCGCCATATCAGGCCAGTGGCCCATCTAGTCCAGCATCCTGTTCTCACAGTGATCTGCCAGATGCCTGTGAGATTAGAGCACAAGAATACTCTCCCTTCCTGTGGTTTCCAGCAACTGGTATTCAGAAGCATTTGTGCCTCCAGCTGTAGAGGCAGAAGATAGGCCTCATGACTAGCAGCCATTGATAGTCACTGGAAACAGCAGAACGTCTACTCATTCTGCCACCAAACATTGCTATACTAATATAAGGTGAGAAAGCAGAAAGAAAACCACAACATTTTGCTAGGAACGACTGGCATTATTGGTAACCCAACCACAATGTGAGCCCCCAGTTTTGTTAGCCATGGAAGATCACATGGACTTGACGCAACCAATGAATGTGAAACAGTAAAATAGGAGGAGGGAAAGATAAATTTAGATGATTTACATGAGCAAGGAAGGCTTTGACCCCAATCTAGAGAAAGATAGTCATGCCTGAGTAAGTTCCACTGAAAGGGATGGTTAGTTAATTTGCAAGTTGACCCATTCATTTTCAATGGAACTTAAGCACAAACAATTTTCTTTGATTGGGGTCCTCTGTCTTTGCTCTATCTTACTGCCCAGGTACACTTACCCAGAATTTCTGCCTTTGTCCCTCTGCATCTGGCAGTGCACCCCACCTATGCAAAGAGATGGCATTCATCAGACATGCTATATATATTTTCTCCACACACACCCCGTACATCAGGGTGGGGCTGATGAAATAAACATCAAAGGAGGAGCTTTTGACTGTGTACACCTTTGCGTACAAGCTTTGAAGCACCACAGTTTGGTGTTCTCTAAAAGCACTTTTGCAGACATCATTTTGCAACTGTCTACACCTGCACGCTACGCAGGCAGCATGAGAAGCTGTGAATCACTGTCATCTGTACACACAGAAAGTGTGTCTAGCACACATTAGTTTTTTTGCTCTCTCCCCTTTCAACACCCACTGACACTCCTTTTAAAGAAAAGTTGTCCAGAAGACTGCCAACCCAAGAGAAGGCACTCTCATTTTCCACAGGTACTTCAAAATGCATGGCAAAATTATAGCAAAAGACGCTTTAAAAACACCAAAGCCAACAATATGAAGACAACAGTGTGTGAACTCTGGCCAAAAAAAATGTGTCTCCACAAAGCAGAGAAGGCACTTTACTGGTGTGTGTGTGTGTGTACACCCTTTGATATGTTTTTTTAAATGGTGAGCCATCAATATAAATCATAACAGAAGAGTGAATTTGAAAGTATATAAAGTATATTGCTTATTGCTATGCTGATGAGAAGTGTATTTTCAGTTTTAGTATGGAAATTGCAGGCAATGTTAGAGCTTAGTCTTCTTGTCAGTGAAATAGCTTCTTATTTTCTTTAATGGGCTTTCTTCTGTGGGGAAGTTGCCAATTCACTGAACAAAAGCTAAACAGAACGAGAGTAAGTAAATGTGAAGACATTTCCCAAGTTTCTGCCCTCTGCATGTCTATTCCAGTTCCAAAGCTACCCATTCCTTGGCTCAGGATCAAATTAGCAGAACTGGGACTGCAGACCTTTACGGATACTGATTCTGATGACTGTAGAATGGATTATCACCAACCTCTAACTAAAGGAGTGACTTCTAAAGGAACAAAGGATTCAATAACCAGCTATGCAGATACCATGGTGCCTTCTGCTGTCATTGACCAGATGAATCCCTCTTGAAATTGGTTGCATGGAGGGTTCCAGTTCAATAGACTCCATACTTTCAGCAAAGCTAGGTTTCCTGATTTCCCTGACCTCAGTGTCCATAGCAGCCAGTTTGTGATGACCCCCTTTTGAGATCTAGTTTCACTAAGGGCCAGACTTAGATGCTTGCTCAGTTATGTAAAACACTAGCAACCTTGCACCCACATCCAAGCAGCATCTATGCAACTCCATCACAAACCACTGTGGACTTCAGAAGGGATGGAGGTTGACGGGACTGCCTGGCCTCCAACAATCTTATCCCAAGATGTATCAGGATAACTCCCCCTAGTGCTGGAACGAGTTGGCACCAGAGAAATAGTGGCAAGAAAGTTGTGGGAATTCATAAAAGCTACAGAGAGGGCAAGGCACGGCTGTGAAGTGCTTGCCCTCACAGAAGATGCTGTTTTAGCTGCACTAAGCCTCTCTTGGCCTTCTGGCAGCTAAAAAAAACAGAGAAGGCAATTTCTTGGGAAGCTGATACCCACTGATACATAAGATCATGAATTAAAGTGCAAGTGTGAAGAAACTTAAGGGCACTGGAAATGTATTTTAATTGCAGGCTTGTAGCATTAACGATCCACTCAATGATCCGTAAACCTCCACTTCTACCGCATATCAATAATGGTGAGAAGCAATTACTTTTAAAGTAGAGTTTTATACATTTTATTTATTCATTGGAAGACTCTCAAGTCCTAAGAGTTAGCATCAACCGGGGCAATAGTAGTTGTTGCGCAAAACAATGGAAAGGAGGAGATGTCCAAGAGTCATAGCCTCACCATACATTTAAAGCTCTCTTATACCACTTGAACAGTTGTGGCTTCCACCCAAAGAATGCTAGGCACCGTGGCATGTTAAGGATGCTGAGAGTAGTTAGGAAACCTCTCACAGAGCTACAATACCTAGCACCCTTAAAAACTACCATTCCCATGATTTTTTTGTGGAAAGTCATAGCCATTAAAGTAGTGTAAGAGTAAAAACTAATCTTAAAATATTTTAAAAATAAGTAGTATAAGAGTGCTTTAAATATATGGTGTAGATGTGGCCTAGGTCTATGTCCAGCCACTGTGTCCACTTTATGGGCTATAGCTCTGAAGGCAAGGTGTCCATATTATATTCCCCGCCCCTATGCTTCAGAAGCCGAAATTACTTCAAATATAAGTCTGCCATTTAGTGTCCATGGTCCCATGCTGCAGGATACTCTTCCAGCATAGATACAGCAGGGATCCATGCTGCTAAGCTTTCAGACATCACTTACCCAACAATCTTGACAGAATGGGTTCTCCTCTGATGCTCATGTTGCAGCTGCCCACCTGTCCTCCGAATGTGCTTATAGATCCCGCTCTTGTAAAGGAAGAAATCACGATACACGTGCATGAGAGCTGGATTTTAAAAAGGAACCAGTAAGCAAAGTTAATATTCATTTTCTTTATTCTTCCCATTTTACCTATGGCTCGTCACCGACAGGTCATAGATTAACAAGGAAGCCTGCTTATGTCCAAAGTATGAAACATAAGCAAATAAGGTAAGTGTAAAACATTGGTGTAAGTGGAAGCAAAGCAGTTCTGTCTTCCCATTCCTAGTGTTTCCTGCAACTTCTTTCATTTCCCCATTCCAAGCATCTCCATATAGGGTCAAGAAAGATGCCTTTTCTTAAATCCTGGTTGACAGCTGCCAATCAGTGCAGACAATGAGTTCGATGGACCAACGACCTGACTGTCTGAGTCACCTTCCCATGTTCCTAAGCACCAGGGGAAGGAAGACAACATGTGCAGGGATGACATTGCCATTATAGTACTGGTGGGGGTGTTTTAAGAGCCCTCCCTCTAAACCAGGCTTCCTCAAACTCCGCCCTCCTGATGTTTTGCGACTACAATTCCCACCATCCCTGACCACTGGTCCTGCTAGCTAGGGATCATGGGAGTTGTAGTCCAAAAACATTTGGAGGTCCGAGTTTGAGGAAGCCTGCTCTAAACAGAGGTAAGCAGCACTAACACACATCTGTTTGATGCTTGGCATGACATGTGGTGTTGGCACGAAGGACCTTACACAGTTTTATATGTGGGCAGGATGCAATAATTTGGTTTTGGTTTTGCAATCAAGAGCATTTCTTTTCTTTACCTTGCACTGGCCCGTTCTCCTTAATTTCTTTCATTATGTCTGTCTCCTAAAAGTGGAGGGAAGAGACATATACTATTTTTGCATATATTTCCCCACATTTAACATTTCAGAATGAGTTAGATATAAAGTTTTTACAACTGGCTACATTTAACTATTGCGATAAATGGTCTGATCTTCCGGCTGCACAGGCAAATGTGAATGACTAGCTGCCACTTAATGCTTTTTCAATTTCCATGCTTATTGGTGCATTAGTGAATTTACAAGTGCCTCAACTGTTGTTTCAAACTAAAGATTTCATCTCTAGAATTTCATTGGGTTTTGTGTGTGTGTGTGTTTTTTAAGGAAATTTACCCGAATGCTTCCTTTCAGGGGACACAAAGTTTACTTTCACAGTGGTTATACAATAACTAACTTTTATACAGTGCTGTAAAGTTTTGAAAGAACTTCACATATATTATAGCAGTCCTGTAATGCAGTAATGCATTAAATTATCATGTGTCTGTTTTTACGACACGGGTGGCGCTGTGGGTTAAACCACAGAGCCTAGGGCTTGGCGATCAGAAGGTCAGCGGTTTGAATCCCTGCGACGGGGTGAGCTCCCGTTGCTTGGTCCCTGCTCGTGCCCACCTAGCAGTTCGAAAGCACGTCAAAGTGCAAGTAGATAAATAGGTACCGCTTTGGCGGGAAGGTAAACGGCGTTTCCGTGCGCTGCTCTGGTTCACCAGAAGCGGCTTAGTCATGCTGGCCACATGACCCGGAAGCTGTACCCGGCCAGTAAAGTGAGATGAGCACCGCAACCCCAGAGTTGTCTGTGACTGGACCTAATGGTCAGGGGTCCCTTTACCATTACCTTATCTGTTTTTAACTTTATGGTTCATTCCGTAGTTCAAGAAATGTATACCAGACACCTAGGCGGAAGCTAGACACATATAAAAACCGCTTTGAAAACACTTTTTTAAAAAACGTTTTAAAAAAATACATTGAATTTTCCATGGCTCGCCATCGCCGTCTAGTGTCACATTGTATATTGCACTTAAAACACACTTAAAATGTTTTATTTGCAGCTGTATAGCTGAGTCACTGTTGTCTGCACTTTACCTGTGAGGAGATTCTGTAGGGAGAACCGCACTGATAAATACGGTTGGATGGTTCTAAGGCATTTGGACATGGTCGCGTTGCCTGCCTTTTCCCAGCAGCATCAGCCACGCTTGAAACCCCACAAGCAGCCGGATCAGATTGATTCCAGAATAATGGGTAGCAAGCATGAGACACCAGCCTATTGGGATCAAACGACACATTTTTATTTTTTATTTTTTTCAATTCTGTGTTTTAATTTTTAATTCCTCTTGTCTTGAACCTGCCAGAGCCAAATTTTGGGAGTGCATGGGGAGAGGGGGCAATCCTCTATTGCACAAGATGAGCACCGCAACCCCAGAGTTGCCCTCAACTGGACCAAATGGTCAGGGGTACCTTTACCTTTAAGCATGCTCAATTGCCCCTTAATCACTTAGAAGTCCATTTTATGGCAAACATTATTTCGTGTGTGTGTGCACGCGCACATGCATCTGCTGGAGGTAATTTATGTGTTAAATGCTTGTAGAAAACATGATTTTGTATTTAATTCTTTTTTGTGTCAATCAATTTCTGCCATGTGAAAAGAACAGTAAAGAATAATTTGTTCCATTGGTTTTTAAATTCACTGTACAAAAGAGATATAGGCTGCCTGTAGCAATAATGAACAACAAATTATACACACTCAAGGTCAACAAAGACTTTTACTGAATAAAGTCTGATTGATCTGGAATTTTACGGGAAAGTTCTTTCCTTCACTTGCTTTCTGCTCATGCACAGGAACACATCATGGAAAGGGAAACCCATGCACACTTCCTACTGGGTACGGATGAATCCAAATGTTGTTGGACTCCAACTCTCCTTAGCCCCAGCCAGCATGGCAAATGGTCAGGGATCTAATGGGACTTGTAGCAGTGCCGTAGCGTGGGTTGCCAGCACACAGCTGTACTGAGGTAGCACCAGGTGCTGAAATGTTGTACCCCTAACAATTTTGCACCTGGAGCAACCACCCCTGTGTCCCCTGCACTACACCACTGACTTGTAGTCCAACTGGTCTCCCATCCCTGCCAGAGTGGCATGCAACAATCCTCACAAACAGGCTGCTTGTAATATGAACAGCCTACTTCCAGCAAATGACACCAATGGATGCTACTAAGAACTATGAGATTAACACAAGAGACTCCCATTGCCGCAGGTAATGGCAGGTGTGCTATAATGCTGGTTGAGGAGGTGGTGGTGGTGAGTTTAAAGATTCAGTTGGAGCCTGTGGGTATCTATTACTGGGCATACACCTCTTTGATCTGCCCTATATTGGTTTACAAGTTTTTGTCGGCCAAGTGAGACTGCAGCCTCCAGGCAATTCAGGTTTATTCTGTGTATCCCTTTGCTGCAGCTGGATCTTTCTTTTTCATGTGACACATGGACAGACTGCACATCATTTTATTTCTGTGCAAGGCATTTGTGTGTTAATTCCTTGGCATGTCATTGATTAAAATGGCAAAGGCAGGGTAGAAGCTGCCTGGTGCAAAGCAGAAGGGGGGAGGCTCATCTATTATTTTAGAGTCGCCAGAGAATACCTGCATAATACATTAAATAAAATAATAAGGTACGGTAAGGGCATTTGACCCTTTCAGGGAAAAAGAAGATCGTCAAATAATATGGCAAATCATTTTCTGTATTACGGCTTTCATCTAGTTAATTCGATTTAGAAATGCAGCTGGGACTGGAAGGCCATTTACTGAATTCAAAAAAAAGGACCAGAATCATGCTGAAAAGATTGCATCCAGCTGAGTCCTATTCAAAGAAGATCCATTGAAATTAATGGGCTGAAGTTAATCATGCCCATTACTTTCAACGGATCTACTTTGAGTAGCTCTAACTTTGTATACAACCTGGAGCCTCATGAGTCAAGCTCAGTCTGAAGGCCCTCATCCATCTAGACACTGGTCTTGCACTATGCTTTCATAGCCACACCTGATTTAAGTATTACGGGGAAAGAGCTGAGCATCATCAGCACAACAACCATGCAGTGCTCCAAAACCTCGAATAACAAAATACTACCCTGCAGCAAACAAACAAACAAACAAACAAACCAGAGACATCACCTTGCCGACAAAAGTGTGTATAGTCAAAGCTATGGTTTTGCCAGTAGTGATGTATGGAAGTGAGGGCTGGACCATAAAGAAGGCTGATCGCCGAAGAATTGATGCTTTTGAATTATGGTGCTGGAGGAGACTCTTGAGAGTCCCATGGACTGCAAGAAGATCAAACCTATCCATTCTGAAGGAAATCAGCCCTGAGTGCTCACTGGAAGGACAGATCATGAAGCTGAGACTCCAATACTTTGGCCACCTCGTGAGAAGAGAAGATTCCCTGGAAAAGACCCTGGTGTTGGGAAAGATGGAGGGCACAAGGAGAAGGGGATGACAGAGGATGAGATGGTTGGAAAGTCAAAACAAAATAAAAAATAAAAAAATAAATCCTTCCAGTAGCACCTTAGAGACCAACTAAGTTTGTTCTTGGTATGAGCTTTCGTGTGCATGCACACTTCTTCAGAAACCTCATACTACACGAAAGCTCATACCAAGAACAAACTTAGTTGGTCTCTAAGGTGCTACTGGAAGGATTTATTATTAGTATTATTATTTTATTATTTTTGACTATGGCAGACCAACACGGCTACCTACCTGTAAATGGTTGGAAAGTGTTCTCGAAGCTACCAACATGAGTCTGACCAAACTGCGTGACGCAGTGGAAGACAGGAGTGCCTGGCATGCTCTGGTCCATGGGGTCACGAAGAGTCGGACACAACTAAACAACTAAACAACAACCCTGCAGCAAAAGTGCCACGGTTCAAAGTGCATCTGCTACTACTCTCTGAATCCAACCATGCAAGTAGAATGGGAACCACTGCTAAAAAAATCTCTCCCAAATTCATGCTGCTAACCCAGGTCAATAGAGATACTGTGGTTCAGGGTCGCCGACTTGCCCCCCTCCATAGGGGGGGCAGTGTCATGTGATGCATCCAGCCCCCACTCAGCACGCGAGCACTCACTTGGTGGCAGCAGCAGGGGCTGTGGCATGGGGAGGGTGATCTTCACTTGCCTGGTGTGTGAGCACTTGCCCAGCGACTGGGGATCGCAGTCCCCTCAATATTGGAGGGGACTGAACCCCCTCAATATAGTTGGTGCCCCTGCCATGGCTGATGGTATAAACAGCTGCAGAGAGCCAGATAAGGAAGAGCAAGGCTGCATTTCCCATGTCCCTTTCGTAACAAAGGTCATCCAGCAGAACAACGAAGGCCAATTCAGTCTCACAACCATGTCTGGACCCAGACTGGAATGGGATCAAATAGTAAGTATCATCCATGAATGCTTGCAGCTGCCCTGCCAACACCATTTCCATTACCTTCCCTAGAAAGGGGATATTTGCGACTGGACAGTAGTTATATATACCAATGGATCCAGAGCAGGTTTTTTGAGGAGTGGCCAGCTAGGAGGAAGGCAGGTGACCCCACTAAGGTTAATGTGTGCTATGCAACCACTGGTTGTGAGTTTTTTCAATCCATCCACATGTAAGGGACCCTGAGAATTAACCAATGGATAGAGTTAACCCAGCAGCAATGGAAGCCAGAAAAAGTGAAAGTCAAGTGGCTTAGCTCAACCATAATTCTATTAAGACTCTGGGAAAAGATGTGCTTCAGACAGATTAGTCAAATGCCCAGAACAGACATTAAGAAAGGTCAATTACTGATTCTTCTTTTCCAGGATTTGAGATATCTTCTGAGGCTTCCAATGTGCTTCTAAAAGACTTTAAAGTATTAGTCAGCATAAGTGTTCAGTTAGAAAAGCGGTATGCTTGAACTGCTCATTCTACGCAAAAGTTCTCAGTGACTGGAGGTCATTGAAAATAATGCTAGACAAGGTAGCATAGAAGGGCTGGAGAAAAAGAGCTTATCCACTCATTAAAACTGTACTTGTTTATACCGTTCCTCGTCTCTAGGGCCCCAGGTTAGCCATCCCTGTTCTAATTGGAGGCCCTTCATCTCTCTCAATAGGGCATCTCAACAGGCAGTTCTTGTCCAGGTCCCCATCCATGTCCCTGCTACTGAAACAGGAGAATAATGGGCTGTTGGGTGCCTTAAATCTAAACCATGGAGAGATACCTTCCATTTAGTAGGATGGGCCTTCCAAAATGCTCAGCACAACAGTGGCCCACTAGCTATGGTAATGTCCTAAGGTGCCAGATGGGACACCACTCTGGCTTCTGAACTGTGTAAGCTCTGCAGCCAAATCTATTCCTGCAGAACATCCTGCAGATGTATAAGCGTAATCTTATACATATCTATTCGGAAGCAAGTCCCATTGAGGTCAATGAGGCTTATTCCCTTCCAGGTTTGTTGGTATAGGATAACCACCGCAGATAATTAAATATTGATATAGGGAGCCGCTTTGAGGTGTTTAAATTTCTTAAGAGCCTTGTCAAATCAATGTAGAAAGTTAGCATCCCACTGGCATAAAATAACTACAGTTAGTGCAATACTGACAAATGAGTCTTGCATCAGTCACATTTAAGTAAATAGGACGTTTAAACCGCAGTGAACAAGCAGGTAAAATTTTAGGTTTCTCCATTGAAAGGGAGTTCTAATTTTCATCTCGGAGATCTGTCACATTGTCACAACATGCATAATTACTAGTGCTGATGAGGCTTTGTTACCAACACAGGATTACTTTATATTTAAATCCTACAAAAGCGACAACATCCCCCCACCCCGAGATGAAAATAATGGGGCAGGGAGAACAGCCTAACGTGCTTCTCCTTTTAAAATGCATTTTCCTTCTAAATATTCTTTTAAGCATTCTGACAAATTTATAAAGGATTACTTTAGATAGGGGGATTACTTAACTCAGTAGGTAGAATTATTTTCAACTCTGAAGGACTGATGGAAGGAAGGAATGGCAGAAGGAAAAGGTCTGGTAGTGAAGCTAGAGAGGGGAAATCTAGAAGGTGCTTTTAATTACAAATGGAATATGGCACTAGCTTTAAAGTTCCTTAGATCAGGGATAGTCAACCTGGTGCTCACCCAGTGTTGCCGGGCTCCAGCTTCCATCATGCTGACCTTGTTGTCTGGGGCTGCTGGGAGCTGGTGTCCAATAAGATCTGGAGGGCACCATGTTGATTTGGAGGAAACACTGCAGCGTACAAGAGCATGTGCCTAAATCTGTAGAACTCTGTGAGTAACCAAATGCTCAGCACATGTCCCTTAAATGGCTCAGACACAGAACCACTTGCACAGATGTGCGGTACAAGACACATGATGCTACACATCTGTTTGGGGGCTGCTGGATGCAGGCTTCCAAACCCATTCCACTGTCTACTAATTGGTGTCTTGTCCTGCTATACCTGTGTATGGAGTGCAGTCTCTGAATCTAGCAGCATTATTATAGTTGGGTGGAAGCGAGAAGAAAGGAGAAGTAGAATCGCCGGAGCTATGAGGGCCTAAAGATAGGAGCTGATGGGCAGATGAGCTGTTTGGCAGTGGAATTTGCTACCAAGGAGTGTGGTGGAGTCTCCTCTTTTGGAGGTCTTTAAGCAGAGGCTTGACAGCCATCTGTCAGGAATGCTTTGATGGTGTTTCCTGCTTAGCAGGGGGTTGGACTGGGTGGCCCTTGTGGTCTCTTCCAACTCTATGATCCTATGATTCTTTAAGAGAGGGCATGCTGGCTTCTTCCCTCCTCAAGTGCTATAATGGCAAGTGATGATTTGTATGTTCAGAAACATCCACCACAGACTGAGCTTTCATACTCTCTTTTTTCTCAAGGAGAATGACTTTTGGTGACTACAATCCACTCATATTGAGCTGTGAGTGATCAAAGAACTTGTGCTTAAGCAAATCCTTTATTTAAGAAAACTGGCAACACCGTTTTAGCTGTCATTTCGGGCTCATTAGGGCAGTGTTTTTCAACCTTTTTTGGGCAAAGGCACACTTGTTTCATGAAAAAAATCACGAGGCACACCACCATTAGAAAATGTTAAAAAAATTAACTCTGTGCCTATATTGACTATATATAAAGTATTTTTTCAATTTTTCCCACGGCACACCAGGCAACATCTCGCGGCACACTAGTGTGCCGCGGAACAGTGGTTGAAAAACACTGCATTAGGGAACAAGGAAGGCGTAGAATGAATGTTATTTGAGCTATTACTTAGCCACCTTTAAGGATTTCAGATCCTGATCAGCGCCATCTACAGTGACTGAGAGCAGCTCTACAGGGTTTCAGATGAGGGTCTCTCCTACTCCTGCCTGGAGATACCAGGGATTATACCTGACTGGAGCTTCTGTGTACAAAGGAGATGCTCTGCCACTGAGCTATGGCTCTTCCCTTTAAGAGACTAGGGTGTGCCTTAGGAACATGAGAAGTTCATTTCTGCACTGTGCTGCTGCCTCCAGAGTGGAGATGCATAACCTCAAACTTGAAGGGAGCATGCCTGGGCAGAATAGGCTGAGAGGTGACAGACGCACCTAATGCAAAGAAGTCTCCATGGTAGGCCCTGAGGAAACCATCACACCCTTAATTCCAAAAACAATATGCTACAGGTAAAAGTAACCTTCGTGTGACATTCTGGTTTTGATGTATGAATAAGCAAGGAGCCATTTATTAAACAATACATGTCTACACAGAAGTAAGTCTCGCTGAGGTCAACTGGGCTTTCTCCCAATTAAGTAAGTGTAGGATGCACTTAATCTGGGCATTAAATTTCACTGAACCTCACAGGGCTTACTTCTGAATGGGGGCGGGGTATATAGGATTGTGCTTTAATTTGCTAAGATGACAAAGAATCCAGTGGCATCTAAATAACTAACAAATTTATTCTGACAAAGCTTTTGTGGACTAGGGTCTACATTGTTTAGCAGCAGCAGCAACAACAACAACAACAACAACACACTCATTTGACTGGGTTGCCCCATCCACCTGGGTGGCTTCCAACAAAAATGCAGGAATAACAAAGCAACAAACATTAAAAGCTTCCCAATGGGGAACATGCAGGAGAAATGATTTTGAGGAAATATGGAAGGTGTTTGTAGAATTTGTACTGTTAAAATGGAAAGGGGTCAAACCATTGCAAGAGGTTTTGAAATTTTGGGAGGTTTGGATAGTTACAATGGAATGGTCTCGGTGGTGAGGTGCACATTTTTGTTCTTATTTATTTATGATCATTACTTTGTCAAAATAAAATAAATAAAATCATCACCATCATAATGAAAACTGAGAGAGAGAGAGAGAGAGAGAGAGAGAGAGAGAGAGAGAGAGAGAGAGAGATAGATATAGATAGAGATAGCGCCATGCTTATCAGCTCTAATTATAAGTCATTTTATTTCTAAGAAGATGAGCCTATGTCTTGGACAGGCATATGTCTTATGGAATTATTTCAATGTATCATTTTGAACATTTAGGAATTGTTTTTGAAGAAGTTGAGGTTAGTAAAACTTTGAACAACAACAATAATAGAAAAGCTTCCTGAAATAGGGCTGTCTTCATATGTCTATAAATTTTATAATTAATATATATATAGAGAGAGAGAGAGTTGCTCTTTGACATCTGTCAGGAGGGCATTCCACAAGGCAGGTGTGACTACTGAAAAGGCCTTCTGCCTGGCTGCCTGTAGCTTCCGTTCTCACCATGAGGGAACTGCCAGAAGGCCCTCAGTGTTGGACCACTGTAGCTGACATATCCAATGAATCACAGAATCATAGAGTTGAGGTAAACTCTAGTCCATGAAAATGTATGTTTTAATATATTTGCTCGCCTTTAAGGTGCTACAGACCTCACTGTTGTTTCAGCAACTTACAGTACAATCAGGACTGGCCCACCCATGAGGCAAGGTGAGGCAAACACCTTGTGGCAACAGGTCAGTACAACTTCCCCTCTGGATTTAGCTACTACATTCAAATAAACAGACCCTGACAATCAAGGAATTGTTGGTCAAATGTCAAATTTGATTCAAAATCAGTTTTGAAATTTGCTTATGACAGTTATTAGAGAGCTTGATGACCATAACACGTCCCAGGAATCAATCCTATTATATTTGCACCAGTCCTATTTCTAAGGCTCAGCCTGGGTGACGTCAGTATTTCTTTATAGCGTTCATCTTTGTAACAATCTAAGGAGGTTGCTACTTTTTTAACGTTACAGATGGTGCACTGTAACTGGTCCAAGAAACTGTGGGTGGATCTAAACACAGGAAAAAACTTCTATAAATAAGTCAGAAATTGGATTGTTTTAACAAAAGGAGGGAAAAATCTCTATGGAAAATAACGTTTTAAAATTTCCTGCTCTCTGGTGCCATCTGGTGTTGCATGTTTATAGCACATTCAGATTGCTGTTTCTTTACTAATGTAGCTGGGTCCTAAGGCCATCAGTGAGTCAATGAGGGAAGTCATATTTGCACTCACATATCCTGCGTACAATTTATTGCATATGAATGGCATGGCTTAAGTATGTGAATACATTAACATTGCACTCTCTGGACAATAGATCTGCAATTCATATGGCGCTTTTCATTGATGCTGAGTAAGTTAATGGGAAACCTTATCAGGTTTGCATTTATGCTTTGCATTAATTTAAAATATGTCAGTTTGGTGACTTTGTTTTTGTTTTGCTTCAGGGTGTTCACATACCTGGCATATATCGGTAAGTTGCTTTTCTTAAAACATTATTGCTGTTGGATTATTTTAAACTCTAAAAGCACAGTAAGTAAATGATTTATTTACCCATATTTTTTGATGTAAGACCAAGCCCCATTTATGCTTCCTCCTCTGCATCCAAGCTGGCTCCTGGTGTCACAAGAGATCAAATTTTGAGGGGAAAGGTTGTCTGTGAAACGGCCTTTGGACCCAATTGCTATTCTGTCTGCCGCAACACCTGTTTTATGGGAAGCAGTCGGATTACTAAGTAATCTATATTGTTTGGATGGTTAGAATTTTCTCTGTGCCAAACATAATAAATCTGTGTCACAGAATATATATGGAACCACAGAGTGCCCTTTAATTCTAGCAAATTGTTATGAGGGAATGCCCTCAACTTTAAGGTTTCACATTCCCACATAATTGGAGATGCGCCTCCTAGGACTTTGATAGGTTGCATCTTCAAATGTGATCAATCCCTTTGGCCACCTGGAACGGAAGTTGAGAAACTCAAGATGCCCCAATTTGGTTGCCTAGAGGGTATATCCTACCTAAAGCGTACCTGAGAAGTCCCTGTATGGCTTAGGATCTGGGATTTCTTCCCACACAAACATGTGCATCCACTTCTGAGAGTGACCCTTAGGAACACAGGAAGCTGCTCCATATCTAGTCGGACAGTTGGTCCATCTAGCTCTGAATCCCCCACATTAACCTGCAGCCACATTCCAGGGTTTCAGATATGAGGCATTCCCAGTTATACCTGGAGATGCCGGGGATTGAAACTGGGACCTTCTGTATGCAAAGCAGATGCTCTACCACTGAGCTATGACCTTTCTCCTTCTCTGTGTCCCACCACTGCCAGAGCTTCCATTGGTGACTTTGTGGGAGAAGCCCTTCTCTAGGTTAGTACCTGGGTTGCTTTGGATGGTGACTGGAGCCAAAGAGAAGCTCCAGGGCTGCTATTCCACTCTCATAACAACCTTTGATCCATCAGATTCCTCCACTAATGGAAGAGGAGGAGATGGAATTGCCCCCAATTCCACCCTTCGTGCTGGAGGCCCCCGAGCCAACTTCCATGGTGTTGTGGAGGGTCTGGGACAATTTTTGTGTGTGAGAGAGACAGAGGTACAGGGGGCACTAGAGGGAAGATAAAATGGTCAACACTCCTCTCTCCTCCTCTCATACAGTCAGAGCCATCTGCTGGTTCAAAAGCCATGAAGCAAGCGGAATGGCAACACTGGATTCCACCCAGAGCATCCTGCCACTCCTTTTTTGCTGCCAGAGGGCAACTAATCATGGCTACAGATAGGTTTTTCCTAGAGAAGTAAATGGGAAGGAAAAGCAGAAAACTCCAGTGCATGGTTGGTCTCCAGCCAATGGCTAGGGCCAAGCTGCTCTTCCGCTTTCTGTTGCTGATGAGGGAAAGAGACCTCTAAGCATCTTTTCATCGAATTCTCTCTTCCCACCCCTACTGATTTCTATTCTGCTGTGTTATCCAAATCAACCAGGCCTTAGGCCATTGGTGTGTAAAAATCCACAACTTGCTGTAGATCAGAAGAGTAGTCCATTCCCTTCCAACAAGGGTCACATGTATCCACAGATCCCTTCCCTGGCCCCCACAGGGTTCCCCTCTCCCCATTGAAATTAGGCTTGAAAGAAGTATCCTACTTTCGCCAACAGAATAGGTTTCAGTGTGTGTTTGGTTGCGGCATGTGTGTGGCGCCCACAGCAGATGTTGCAGATGTGCCCACAGATTTCTAAAGGGTTGACTGACCCCTGTCTTATGCTGATCTCTTGCATGGGCGCCTGTGTACATCCTTTTTATCTGAAAGGGATAGGCATGCTGTTTACTCTATTGATGTCATTAGGGAAGATTACATTTGCATGTTACTCTGCACCCCAAAGTCCAGACTGGGTTTGTCTTTTAGTCTATCTTACCAGTGCTTTTTTCTGGGGGGAACACAGGGGTACGCATACCCCTAAACATTTTGCAAATCTTTGAACTTTTGTCCATTTACTGTATTTATTTCCCCCGATTTGAACTATAAAATGGTGATTTTCTTGAGTCAAAATGAGAGTACCCCTAAACATTTTTTTAAAGAACAAAGCACTGTATCTTACTATCCACCTCCCCACTTAGGGGGCATTAGAGGGGAGGCAATAAATAAGAGAAGCAGAGTCCCAAAGGGAAAAAGACTACCCTAAACAGATAAAATAACAAACCCTTTTGAAACTTTTGGAAAAGTAAAGAGATGAATAAACCTTCTGTAATAAAGAGATACATACACCTTCTCTAGCAAGCAGTGAACTACTAACTGAAATATTTTATTGCAAGCATGGACAGACTCTCCCATACATTTAGGGTGCAAGAAAAGGAGTGTGTGGGGGACACATTACTTGCAGTTGAAAAGGCCCAGGATGCTGCACAGTTTCTCTGATCCAGTGGGTCATGAATCCAACCAGGCCATTCATACGAGGCCACAAAAAATTCAGGGAAATCTGTTTCTGTGATCAGGTTTTCCTACAAGAAACCCAAGGCATTTGACTGGATAACTATATTCAAACATACATATTATGACAGATAGTGACTCTCTGGGGTTTCAGATGGCAGGATCTCCCAGACCAACCTAGAGATGCTGGGGACTGAACCTGGGGACCTTCTTCATGCAAAGGAGATGCTTTGCCACTGAGCCACAGCCTTTCCCCATTTGACCCCGTATGAGTGGATTTCTAAGGACCACTTTTTCCAAGTGTTGTATGTTTTCTAATTGTTACATGTTATTTTAGGCTAATGCTATTCTAGGCTGCATCAACAGAAGTCTAGTGTCAGATCAAGGGAAGTCATAGGACCACTCTAGCATAGGACCACCTGGAATATTGTGTCCAGTTCTGGGTGCCACAATTTAAGGACATTGAAGCTGTTTAGGGAAGCTTTTAATGTCTGATGATTCATTGTATTTTAGTATTGTGTTGGAAGCCACCCAGAGTGGCTGGGGAGGCCCAGCCAGATGGGCGGGGTATAAATAAATAAATAAATAAATAAATAAATAAATAAATAATAATTGACAAGCTGTGCAGAGGAAGGCAACTGAAATGATCAAGGCTCTGGAAACCAAGCCTTATGAGGAATGGTTGAGGGAGTTTGGTATGCTTAGCCTAGAAAAGAGGAGAATCGGTAGCTATCTTCAAATATCTAAAGCGCTGTCACATGTATGACCTGAACGAATAGATTCAGGTTACAAGAAAGGAGATTCTGACTAAACATCGAGAAAAACTTTCTGATGACAATTGTTGTTTGACAATTGAACATACTCCCTTGGAAGGTGGTGAATTCTCCTTCCTTGGAGGTATTGAAGCAGAGGTTGGATGGCCATCTGTCATGGATGCTTTAGTTGAGATTCCTGCATTGCAGGAGGTTGGACCAGATGATCCTCAGGGTTCCTTCCAATTCTACAGTTTTATGATTCTGTGGTTCTTTGTGCTAATCTGAGTAAGCAGCTTTCCCTCAGAGGAAGATTTCATTTTCACATATAATAGAATCATGGCTTTCACCTAGTTAGCCAATTGCCTGTGCTTGACACATTCTTTCAGTGTCGTGCCCAGGATGATGGACAAATCCATCTGAAGCATAGCTTGAGGACAACTGTGGGGAAAGGCTTCATTGAAGTTTGCTGTTTGAAGAGAGGAGAGAAAATAAAAACCTACCGTGACTTGTCTTGTGTCCAGCAGGGTGGCAGATGGGGGAAATGTGCCAAGACGATAATAGAAACCTTCTTTCAAACTCATTCCCCAGAACTGACTGTAGTTCTTGGCTTTCCATCTGCCTCAGAAATAAATAAATAAAAATAGTGTGTTAGTCATGCATGTTTAGCTCTATGGGCAGTTCATCATAGATTTTGAATGAAGCCTTCATAAGATTTACCTTCATAGGAAACAATCTTCCACTGATGTGGGAAATGGTAGCATTTCAACTTGCCATTCAGGGTCTGCATTCATACAATAAAAAGGAATGCATTGCCCATCCCTTTTAAGATAATATACCTTGATAATTGTCGCCGAAGAATTGATGCTTTTGAATTATGGTGCTGGAGGAGACTCTTGAGAGTCCCATGGACTGCAAGAAGATCAAACCTATCCATTCTCAAAGAAATCAGCCCTGAGTGCTCACTAGAAGGACAGATCCTGAAGTTGAGGCTCCAGTACTTTGGCCACCTCATGAGAAGAGAAGACTCCCTAGAAAAGACCCTGATGTTGGGAAAGATGGAGGGCACAAGGAGAAGGGGACGACAGAGGATGAGATGGTTGGACAGTGTTCTCGAAGCTACTAACATGAGTTTGGCCAAACTGCGGGAGGCAGTGAAGGATAGGCGTGCCTGGCGTGCTCTGGTCCATGGGGTCACGAAGAGTCGGACACGACTGAACGACTGAACAACAACAACCTTGATAATTCTAGGCAATTTCCCTGCTTTCAACATAAATATGGTATTCCGAGTTTCATCATTCACACAAATTCACATCATTCAGTGCACTATCATGCTATAGCTTAGTCATATTGCTTATATCAGCCAGTACTCTGTGCAAAATTGCAGTGAGTTAATCACAGAAGATTGAGCTTTGCTATAGATATGCACAACCACAAGATTTATTTCTGTGCATCCGGTCTCAAGATATATCACTCAGAATTTATCTTGAAGGTTTACTTCTCGTTTGTTTGTTTGTTTGTTTAAAATGCTCCCCTTGCATCCACCATAGGATTTTTTTTCCTGTAGTGTTGAAATGCCTGATCCATATGTGATGATATCCAAGGTTAGCCATATTCACAGCAGACCTATTGAAATCAAAGTCCATTTGTTTCAATGGGTCTACTCTACAGCTAACACTAGGTATCACCCACAGCAAACCCACATCCAGGAACCACGATGATTTAGATTTCCAAGATCATGTTTATCACATGAACCTTTGCTGACATGAAAATGGTGGTGGGACGGTGATCATGGTAATCTCACAGTTGAAATGCAAGGGGCCATCTTTTGCTGCAACAGCACTTACACATACAGACGATACATAGGGTGAGACACACACATCCCTTTTTTGTCTTATCTACTGTGAGCGGATGACACTGTGGTCTAAACCTGCAAGCCTCTTGGGGTTGCCCATTGGAAGGTCAGCAATTTGAGTCTGTGTAACGGTGGTGAGCTCCCGTTGCTCTGTCCCAGCTCCTCCCAACCTAGCAGTTCAAAAGCACACCAGTGCAAGTAGATAAATAGGTAACGCTGCAGCGGGAAGGTAAACAGTGTTTCTATGCACTCTGGCACTCATCACAGAATAGATTTAGTCATGCTGACCACATGACCCGTAAAGCTTTCTGTGGACAAACGCCATCTCCTTCAACCTGAAGTGAGGTGAGTGTCACACCCCATAGTCGCCTTTGACTGGACTTAACCATCCAAGGTTCCTCCTATCTTAAGAAAGAGTCCTTTTACATTAACAAATGTTATCCTGAGACAGGGCCTACTTTATGCATGGCTATCCTCCTGTAGTGTGTGTGCATTCATGGATATAAACATACATTTTGGGAGCAGGGGGAGTTGTTACAAAGTGAAACCAGGATTTCAATTCAGTCACCTTTTAATTGTGACATATCTGCTGCTTGTGATGTATAGACCTGCCAGGCACAGGCAGCAAGATACGGGAATTGCAGCAGAATGTAATACTGTTTCTGCATTTTGTCTCCCATGAGATCAGTTAAGATTAAAAAATCTTGGTAACATGTCTCAGTGCACTTTGCTATATCAAGGATGCACTGCACAGAGCAGAAATCCCTAGTGGAATAAGTGGCCTATATGTTCAATATAAAGAGTCATCAAATCATAAAGTTATTTAAAAAATCAATGCGCTCCTTCTTGAAAACGGAAACTAACTTCATAGGGGCACTCAGCATTCAATTTGTGTGTGTGAAGCTGTCACTCTCGGTATCTAAATCGTCAGGGGACTAATGTTCGGAGCTTTGGAGAGAAATTGCTTCTCTATGCTGTGTAGAGGAATAACTGCATAGAGTTATTACAAAAGAAGAAAATAATAAATGCATACACACACATCTGTTGACATGGTGCTGGGGGGGGGGGAGATATCAAGGCAATTGCATAAGGCTCAAGTGATCTTTTTCTCTGAGAATAAAATGGGAGCTATTTCCATCTTAGTGCTGCAGAACAGGACTTTTCTCACCCATAGTTGGCATCGTTGATTTGCTTAATTAAGTTGGGCTCCACGAGGCACGTTTCTTCTATGCAGTTCCACTTGCTGCTTATGCATTTGCTGAAAGGAATAAAAGGAGAGAGTAAGACTTACATAGGAAAAGTTTGTGGAGAATAATTACAAACTCATAGTACTGTTAGCAGGAGTACTATGTAGGACCCTGGCAGAGACACATGCCCGACTGGCATGTTCTCTCCCTCCTGGTCGATCGTTCGGGAGCTTCAAAAGCTTTCTTCTGTTAGAGTGGTATACTAAAGATGAACAAACGAAAGAGGTTATGATAAAATGGGCAATGGATTTTGGGTACAATATTGACTATGAAGCGTGGTTGAAATTATGGAATGAAAATATGAAATTTATGGCATGTGTCACCTTGAAAGAGAATGTATATAAAATGATGTATAGATGGTATTTAACACCGGTTAAGCTAGCAAAAATGTATAGGATGAGTGACAAATTATGTTGGAAATGTGGAAAGAAAGATGGTGAATTTTATCATATGTGGTGGACATGCGAGAAAACAAAATCGTTTTGGGAGTTGATTTATAATGAATTGAAAAAGATGTTTAAATACACCTTCCCCAAAAAGCCAGAAGCTTTCTTGCAAGGCTTGATGGGTGAAGAGATTGCAAAAAAGGACCAAAGATTGTTTATGTATGCAACAACCACAGCGAGGATACTATTAGCCCCAAAGTGGAAATTACAGGAATTACCAATGATTGAGGGGTGGCAGACGAAGATGATGGACTATGCTGAACTTGCAAAACTGACTGGCAAGGTTCGAAACCATGATGACTCAAAATTCCAAAGGGATTGGAGTAAATTCATTGACTACATAAGATTGAACTGTGGAAGTTTGAAGACACTAGCAGGACTGAAATAACCCTATGACATAGTTTGAAGGATTTAAGTAAGAAACTGTGCAATTAGATTGGACTAGAAAACCTGCTGACGTGAGGGAGGGAAGTCTTAGCTCGGCAGAGCTAGGATATAGGTGGATTTGTATGTGTTTGTTTGAGATAATTTGTTTAATTGAAAAATATAATAAAAATTATTATAAAAAAGCTTTCTTCTGCCTGAACATCACAGCGACTAATGCCAAAAAGCATTAGCACACCCAGGGATCTGCAGAGTCTTCTCAGCTTGCGTAACAGACCTCAGCAACTCAGCATCTTGGCTAATCTACTTTATTTACATATAAACACACACGGAGCACTTCAACATGGTTCCCTCTCTCTCTAGCATCAAACAGCAAAGAGAAAGGACAAAGGACAATAGTCCCACTTCATGGAACATAGTAACACAAACATCTTGTCTCCGTCACTTCCCACTCTGTGGAATGAAAACATACACCGTCGTGTGATAGATAACAATCCCATGACTGCAGACACGGGGAATGAATCTCCAACATCCTCCCTTGATTCATGAACTGTGTTGCAGTCATCAGTATAACTGCAACAAACATACAGATGTCATACACACAGTATACCCCTGTATCACCCGTTCCACCTTTGGAACTACCTGCAACTGGATTAGCCTTGGGCCTTACCATCCTGCAATTCCGATTTATAATCCTCTTTTCATTTCTCCCTCTCTCCCTCTGTGTGTGTGTATCTGCTAGAGAACATTTGGGCTTCTGTCATATATTCCTTCTTTGTTTTATCTGCTTGGTGACAGGTGGTTTTTTTTAATCAATAATCAAGATTAGTGGGTATTCAGTAACTCTTATGGGTCCCACAAAAGAATGGGTTCTTCTAAATCTAGTTTATTATTTACAGTTGCCCCCCAGAATATAGCTGTTCTTTGGAACAGATGCCAGCCCTATCTCAGAAAAATCTTCCACACCACTTTCATCAGAGCTTCTTAATAAAAAGCACTATGTTGAGGGAGACCTGTTAGAATTAGGGATATGGATGGTGCTAGGGTCTGAACCCACCGAGCCTCTTGAGCTTGCTGATCGTAAGGTCAGCAGTTCAATTCCGCACGAAGGGGTGAGCTCCTGTTGCTTTGTCTCAGCTCCTACCAATCTAGCAGTTTGAAAGCATACCAGCAGGAGTAGATAAATAGGTACCACTGTGGCAGGAAGATAAACAGCATTTCTGTGATCTCTGGCTTCTGTCGTGGTGTCCTGAAAGTGGAGATGAGCGCCGCAACCTATAGTTGAATTTGTCCTTTACCCTTTTCACCTTTGTGACAATGTCCTTAAAGTGAAGAATCATAAACTGTCACATGCCTGCAGACCTGTTCCCCAGATAGAAATGGAATTCATTCTAGGGTTGTACATTCTGCTTTCCAAACCATTCACAGTCCAAATGCTGCTGCTGAATTGTTAGGATGGATTTGGGAATGGAATCTAGCCAAGACCAGCAGCTGGGTCCTCAGATACAACAGACCATTTTATCTAATAAAGAAATTAGTCATGTTAGTGCTTTGCTCTCTCTGTAATGCATGCTGTCATGCATTGAAAATTGCCCAATTAATATCCATTTGAAAGAGAGGTTAATGGACTTTTCAATGCATTCAAAATAAGGTGTAGATGTGCTCTCTCTCTCTCGCTCACTCTCTCCCTCTGTCTGTCCGGTTATTGCTTGGCAAATGCTGTGGGATTTTAGTTTAAATATGCTCCTGCTGCCTCAGGCTGCAATTCTAAACCCACTTGCCTGGTAATCAGCCCCACTGAACTCAATAGGACTTACTTCTACTTAGACATGGATAGGCTCACCCTGTTAGTTGCCCTAACTTAAGATGTAATCAAGAATTACATTTAAGGGGCAGGGAAGCGACAATTTTTCAGATCTCTTTCTTTTTTACTCCCCTTCAATCACGTTGATCTGTCTAAGATCAATGACTAAGAACTAAGCAAGCTTTTAATTATGGATTTTAATGCACCAGCAGTTTTTCTGACAGAGAGTCCAATATTCTTTCCCCTTTCAAGAAGAAACCCCCACACCATCTAAATTCCTTAGCTGAATTTGAAAGGGCAACTGGAGCCTGTGATCTCCTACTTCACAGTCTCTAATTAATAAATTTGGTGAACCACCTATCAGCCAAACAACATGGGTGCAATAATGACCAAACCCTATTTCAAATACTCTCAGTATACAGCGACTTAAAATGCATGAAGTTTTTTTCACATCCATTATCTTGTTGGAATCCTTGCCACACATTCTGTCTATATTGCAGGTAGGAGATGAATGGGTTGCCTAAAACCAGCTAGTGAGTTTGCGAGATGGACAAGATTTCAGCTGGTTTCCTAAGGCTGATCTCAAGAGTGAAGACATTCCATTTGTTTCTCTCAATTACCAGGAATTGCAGTTGTCTTGAATCGTTGCTCCTTCTTCATAATACCGACCACCTTTGAAGCATCCTGCCAATGCAGTACATAGAAAAAGGAGGCCATAATTAGCCAAATGCCAGCGAGGTAATTTATTGTACATAATTTGCTTAAAGGCAGAGGATGGCATTCTATCCCCCTGCCCAGTTTCTGCCAAGTAGACATTTTAATTTTCTGCATCAGTGAACTCAATGAATAAGTGAATCATGCCCATACAAATTGAGAAAAGATTTCATAATATATTCTTGTAATGCTGTTTACATATCCCTCTGCTTCCAGCATAATTATTCACATTCCTAAAAAAGGTTTAATGATCATTCTTTTGTTTCCCCTGTCTGAAAAATTTATGCTGTGTACTCACTTTAAGCAGAGTACACAAGCATCATTAGATCCATATAAACATGGAATGAAACATGCATTTTCCTATCAGCTAATTCTGAACACAGTATACTTGAAAAACTAATGGAACTGGAATGTCTCCAAAAGAAGAAGAAGAAGAAGTCATGAATATTAACCAAAACCCTACTAAAGATAATTGTGTGATATAGTCCTGTTGAGAGCAACAGACTTATGCTAGTCATAACTAACGTCCTCTGTTTGTTGTGTAGGCCAATCCTGTGCATGTTTACTCAGGAGCAAGTCTGCTTGGTAGGGCTTACTCCCAGGGAACATCTCCAGTGGCATATCTCTGTTATTTCAGAGTCATCTTCTCTAACTCCGTGGCCACTTTTGGAAGTAACGCTAAGCCAAACCAGGGCTTGGCTTGGCATTAACACACAAATACACAGGTTCCTGAGGAAAGGATCATGGCCATTTTGCTCCTCCCTGGTCTTTTTATAGTTCAGCTTGGTGCATCAGCTAAGCCCCTGAGCTACAGCCCTTCTCACATGTAACCATGTTTACCCCAACTCCATGTTTCTACCAATCTTCCGTTGTTCCCCCAAGTTTTCATTTTAGATTGTAAGCTCATCAGGGCAGGGACCTGTCATCTTGTATTCTCTAAAGTGCCATATACAACCGATGGATACTGAATCAATAGAACTGCAGAGACTTGCAGCTTTAGATAATATTGCTGAATCGAGGCCACTAATAGTTAATAAAGTGCCTCCAATCGGCCAGGTGAAAAAATTATACAGACCTTTTTGTGATCAGGAGACAATCACCCCTTTCCTTTTTAAGTAGGAGACAGATTTAGTATTATTTTTCAAGTTACAGGTAGGTAGCCGTGTTGGTCTGCCATAGTATTATTTTTTCAGTTTGTAGAGGCAGCAACAGGCTTTAATGGGCTGACGTACACAACTCATTGCCGCAAAGAGTGGGCGGCCTGAGGTGGGAAGGTGCCAAGTGTCTTTCTCTTCCTCCAGCTTCCTGGAGGAACAAGCCTCCCTGAATTCCGCTCTTCACAGCCACTTCACAGAAAGTCCTTCTGATCTGTGCTGCCTCAAATGAGAGAGCCTCTGTCATCATTAGCAGAGATTAGATATTCTCCTCCATGGGGTTTCCTTGGCAAATACAGCTCCACACCAGGTGGAAGAAATGAGGCTCAATTGATTGCCGGCAATTTAACTGAAAGGAGCCAACTTGCTATTGGTACTCAGCAGAGATTCTCTTTTCTTTCAGAGGTGTGTGGGAGAACGGAGCCCTGTCCCTTTCGGCATTTCCTTTTCATACTATTCTGCTAGAGCCAGGTTAGAGCTTGCATTATTTCCTTTGATAGCCTTGCTTAATTCAGGGCTAGTGATGTTGTTGGACTCCAACGTCCATCAGTCTCAGCCAGTATGGTCAATGGTCAGGGATGAAGGGAGTTGTAGTCCAGCAATACCAAGAGGGACATTGGTTCCCCCTCTCCCAGCCTAATTGGAAATGGATTCCATGAAGACTACATGCAGTATCAGAAATTTGTAGACCTTTGGTCGCATGTGTAATCCATGTTCTGGTGATACACTTGCTGCTATAGTCCTTAATATTATTTGAGTCTGGTTTGGTTTGGAGTAGGAGAGGAGAAGCAGCTGGTGTAAAATTGGTATAGCTCTCTTAAAGTCTACCAGTGGTTTTGGGCCTTAGCTCAGTGGTAGAACATCGGCTTTGCACGCAGAAGGTCCCTGGTTCAATTCCAAGCATCTCCAGATATCTGAAATCCTTGGAGCACTTCTGCCAGTCAGTGTACAAAAAAAAGGTAAAGGTAAAGGACCCCTGGATGCTTAAGTCCAGTCAAAAGCGACTATGGGGTTGCAGCACACATCTTTCTTTCAGGCTGAGGGAGCCTGTGTTTGTCCGCAGACAGCTTTCCGGATCATGTACCAAGCATAACTAAACCGCTTCTGGTGCAATGGAACACCGTGACGGAAACCAGAGTGCACGGAAATGCTATTTACCTTCCCGCTGCAGCGGTACCTATTTATCTACTTGTACTGGCGTGCTTTTGAACTGCTAGGTTGGCAGGAGCTGGGACAGAGCAACAGGAGCTCATTCCGTTGTGGGGATTCGAAACCCCAACCTTCTGATCGGCAAGCCCAAGAGGCTCAGTGGTTTAGCCCACAGCACCACCCGCATCAGTGTATGCAGTATGTAGTGTGTGCAGTACTGAACTTGATGGACCAATGGCCTGACTGACAGCTCCCTACACTGTTGTTCCCATGAATTACACAAGGGTTTTAGAATCTAGAAACCAAAATACCAGGGCCAGAACCAAAAAGACAAATGAAAAAAGGAGGATCAGATTCCATCTAAACAGGAGCAAAGTCACTTGTTTGTTGCTGCTTTGATGGACATTCCTTTCTATAGATCTAGAGCCCTGACTCATCTTCAGAGATGGGAGGGTGAAGCCAGATTTGCTAGGGAGCTTGTCCGTATTAGATCTCAGGGGGTGCCTTTAAATATTTTTTGTCTGAAACAGGTATCGGCTTTCCAAACATTTTTTGAATTCATCTTCAAATCTATGACTAACTGAGGTCCATTGATTTCAGCTGATCTAATCTGAGTTAGGGTTTACGTTGGCCTCTATGATTACAGGGGGTAAAAGCATAACATAATTTTGCGTGCTAAATTACTTTACGATATCTGTCACAGCGCAGTGTGTGAAATCAAGAGCCTGTTTTGTTAACAACTTCTGATGAAATTTGAAAAACGTCATTTGCAATACATTTCGTTTTCTATTAAAATATGTTTAAAATGAGCAATGCTACCAAATGTAATTTTGGAAGCTCACAGATTCTATCTTTGGGGAAGGTCCTTAGGCTCAGTCGTGGAGCATCTGCTTTTGATGCAGAAGATCCCAGATTCAATCTCTGGCATCTCCAAGTAGAGGACACACCTCCTAACTTGCTAATAACAGTTTCATAAAAAGGTGGTGGTGGGGGGAGTTGTAGCATTTGGCCAATATACATTCAGGGGGACACATAGGTTTTACACCAAATGCAGCTGGAGATATATTTAAAACTCACCCGCTAGCACTGGTGAAGCTGTAATAGGGTGGCCCTGGCAAACAGTCCAGAAATCAGGGCAGCAGTCTACAGAGCCAGGAGAGCCTGAGGAACAGAAAGCATCGCAGTAACATGTTGCATTCCTGGCATAGTACAGAAAGGTGCAGCCATCATCTCTGCCTGGACAGCAGCCTCGTAGCCTACAGTAACTTCCCCTGGATAGTGTCCTTTTGGCTCTGTTTTCCGTCGAATGGTCTTTCAGCAGAAAATTATTCTTGGAGGCATATAGTTTGTCCATGCAAAGCATGACTGCAAAGCAACAAGAAACAAAAAGCCAGGTATAGATCTCCATTTGGGGGGTGTTTGTTTCCCAATGGTAGATTTTATAGGTCTTCCTGAGCAGGACTCTTTCAGAATGGTTCTCTATCAAGTGTGCAGGTCAAAAAGAAAAAAAAGGAGAGCAAGAAGTCCAAACAGAAGCTTGGAAAATTATGTTCTTTGTGATGTGGAAAACATTTGGACTTTAACCGTTAGTCAGAGATGTTATAAAATGCCCTGTTTACACAAGATTTTTACACAAGCCATTGAGTATCATATAAATGCTGGACACAAGGTCCGAAGAAATAAACAGAAATCCTTTCAGATAATTGGAACAATAAACAACTGGGCACATCAATAGAGCTGAGTTGTAAAATACTTTTCTAGAAAACTACATCTGATCGCACCATTGTTATGTATAAAGTATATTTGACAGTTTATGGGTCTATCTCTGGCAAGATTAAATGCTGACATCTTGAAATACATGAAAATACTCCTACTCACCGGGCTAGTTCAATACATTTTTTTATGCCTGAGGTAGGTTAGGAAATCTCTACACACAACAACAAATCAAGGTGGATACTACCCAAGGCTGGCCTAAATGTTTTGACAGTTGAGGCAGAAAATCTCTCACACATACCCCTCCCCTCCCCAGGAGTAAAAATACAACCAATTAAATAACTAATATCTTGCCCTTTTAGAACACCCCAGAATCAGTTGCCTGAGGCAACTTCAAATATAGCAGGAGGAAAGCAGTCTTCTCAAGGCATGCAAAGATTCAATGGAAATTGAAATTTCACATGGCTGTATGAGTCAGGGGGAAAAACTGTGTCTGGGAAAGCACAGGAAACAAAAATTGATTGAAGAGCATTTCATCACGTCAGACAACATTATTTTTAGCCACCAAACCCAGATACTGTTGATTTTTCACAATAATCCTTTTTGCCCAAGAACATAGAAGTTAACTGTTTTAGAGCTTAAAGCAAAGCTACATGAACACAGAATAAGATCTGCTACTAATATGTGGCAGTCCTGCGTATCCATCACCATTTTAATGTTGATCATTATTGCTATATTGGCAACAACCTGCCAAAGGGAGAGGAATACCTACCGTGAACCTATTGACTTTGAGGCACACTTCTCAGATTACTGTCACCCTCAAGGCTGGCAATTATAACCCAGTCTTAATCACAGTCAACACCAGTAGCGCAATACATGCACTCTTATGTTGGATGGACCTGAGGTTCTAAAGCCTACTATTCTTAGATACTGCCAGGGCTTTTTTTCAGCAGGAACTCGCCGGAACTCAGTTCCGGCACCTCTCAGGTGGGCGCCACTGCTATTGTAAGAGAATGAGTTCCAGCACCTCTTTTTCTAGAAAAATAGCACTTGGTTAGTATACTTCTAGCTTAATATCCCACCAGTGTAACTTGAGAGTGAGAGCCAGTGTGGTGTAGTGGTTAAGAGCGGTAGACTTGTAATCTGGTGAACCGGATTCGCGTCTACACTCCTCCACATGCAGCTGCTGGGTGACCTTGGGCTAGTCACACTTCTCTGAAGTCTCTCAGCCTCACTCACTTCACAGAGTGTTTGTTGTGGGGGAGGAAGGGAAAGGAGAATGTTAGCCGCTTTGAGACTCCTTTGGGTAGTGATAAAGTGGGATATCAAATCCAAACTCCTCCTCCTCCTCCTCCTCCTCCTCCTCCTCCTCCTCCTCCTCCTCCTCCTCTTCCTTACTGGCCAAACTACATATTACACACAAATGCATGCAACTCTAGGCCCATAGCCATTCTGAGAGAGATAAAGCCACATTCAGGCTGAGAAGGTTGTGTCATCATGGGATCAGCTTCGAATCCTCATATCACAAACACAAAATTTATCCAGTTTTTGTTCAAACTCTCATGGAGCAGCCAGAATGGGGACATTCTGAAGTGCCTCTCTTGGCAAACGGCTTCTTTTTCTCACAGCAGCAACGCAAGCCAAGAATGCAAGCCGTGTATGAGAACACCCTAAGCATATTTGTTGTCCCTGGGTGCATGCAGAAGGGTGGGTGAAGGAAACATGAACTCCTCTTTTGCAGAGCAAATACCTCAGGTTGGGTCAATCAAAACAGAGAAAACCTGCCCCTTATCTAGTCTATCCAGCAGCCTCCCACTTGGCATTTTTGCATATTTGGAGGGCCCTCGAGGAACTACTGCACTGCCCAAGGTTAGTGCTGCAATGTGGGGATGAGGAACCTGCACCGTGTGTATACTACAAAGCCCACCATCCATTAACATGCTGGCTGGGAATGATGGGAGTTAGAGTCCAACAACATCTGGTAGTCCATCAGTTCCCCATCCCTGACAGAGCATCTCATACGTTGTACAGCATTTCTTCACAATTCTGATACACTCAGCAACACTGAGTGGAGAAGTGACAGGCAGCAAGAAGTGATTCATTACCTCGTCTCGTGGTAAGCAGTTTTTCCTCCTCAAAGAAGACTGTGAATGTGCGCCTACCTCATTCTGCACTGCATTTTGTTTTGTGATCTGCCCAGGGAACTTATGTAATGGCACAGCTCCATAAATCCAGTAAAAAGAAAACAACCATAAATTTTATATCATACAAATGCTCTAGTGCAAATAAGGACTTTCAGATGTGCCAGCCAGCAGCCGAAAATGCAAGTCGTTGCAAACATTGTGCCACAACCTAATTAAGCATGCTAAATGCCCATTAAAATCACATGTAGTTTAATTGAAGCCTCATCATTTTAAAATTAGCAACAGGAGTATATTACATGGATTCTCACTGAGACTTTACCGCTTAAGCAATTGCCATAAAATGTAATGACACATATTTCTACATTTTTCAGCAGTTAACGAAGCACCTATTAGCTACTAAAGCACCTGCACATTGATACACCAAACATAACCTTCACAATATTCCTCATTTCCAGTGGTGCTTTTTTTTCAGAATACTGACCGTTGGAGGGCTGTTTGCATAAATAAAGACTCCTACAACTGGGCTAGACTGCCATGATTAATCAAGTCCAACCGACAATGAATTCGGACCTCAAAATATCCAATATGTTTATCCCCTTCAACAATCCCATTGTCTCTGCTCTACATAAACACCATTCATTTAAAGCACATTTCCACCCCAAAGAATCTTGTAAACTGTAGTTTAAGGATGCTGGGAATTATAGTTTTGTGATGGATAAACTACAGTCCCCAGCATTCTCTGGAAGGAGGAGGTGTGCTTTAAACATGTGTCGTGTACAGAGCCTGGATTTCATCAGTTCCTCTGAGCATACAATGGGTGTTAGGTTGATGATGGGCTACACATCTTATCACCTTGACAGTTTGCTCCCAGAATCTGTCTTGCACTGCTTACTTTGTACATTCAATGAAAACAAGTGATAATGATTTTCCTAGGCAGTACTATGTCAGGTACTAGCCCATTAAATGTCTTTTTTTTTGGCAGGGGATATACAAAACTGGCACAGTAAGGATCAACCAGTATTTTTCCACGTGCAGGAAGGTTTTTGCTTTCATGAATTCTCCACCTATCCTTGGGATACATTCAGAAATAGACCTGTAAATAGGTACAATGCAAGAAAACCTTGTTCGTTGGGCCTATTGAAGCCTCTCTCAAATGACTGGGACATTCTAGGTTGCGTCCAGTGATTATGACTAACCCAGGTCCATTCATTTCAATGGGCCTATGCTGAGTAGAACGTCACCGAATGCAATCCTCTGTTTAACATTTTCCAACTGAGGTCAGACTACTACACATTTCTCATTTTCCATCATACAGTAGTTTTGACAGTCACCTGTCTTGGGATTCTCTTGCCCTGTACCATTTCATATTGCTCAATCAGGTTTGTGTAGGCTTAGAGCTGTCTGAAAATTAAGAAATTATTTGTGACATACTGTAATAATCAGCTTCCAAAGGTATAGTCTGAAAGCAGGTGAGTGTAGCGCTTTCCTGAATGTCAGCAGGTTAGTGCCTGGAACAACATGGATGATGCCTTGGACCCCATGTCAGATGAAAGGTGCAGGGATATAAATGAAAGAAAATCATAAAATTAAAGGCTTACATGTCTTTAGAAGCTTAACAACCCCCCCCCCTCTCTCTCCCTTTTCTGATACTGTCAGGAA
This sequence comes from Lacerta agilis, assembly GCF_009819535.1. Lineage (NCBI taxonomy): Eukaryota > Metazoa > Chordata > Lepidosauria > Squamata > Lacertidae > Lacerta > Lacerta agilis. The sequence goes on along the minus strand of NC_046314.1, from coordinate 30,211,588 downwards.
AAAAACAGTCCTTGAATGAAAAGGTTGGGCACCTGAATCTGCTTGCAGAAATTATTGTGTACAAACCTTGTCACCATCTGGATGTTTCTTAAGCAGCTAGGAGGGTGGCAGCACAAGAACGGGCCTTTTCTGCAGTGGCTCCCCACTTGTGGAATGCTCTCCCCAAGGAGGCTTGCCTGGTACCTTCATTACATATCTTCAGGCACCAGGCAGAAACGTTTCTCAATAACTAGGCCTTTGGTTGATTGAACATTCTAAAGCTTTTTAAATGTGTTTGTGGGGAAGGGGTTACTGATTTATTTTTGTTTTATTATGTATTTGGTGTTCTCATTTTGTATTTTTATGTTGTGAACCTACCTGAGATCTTTGGATGAAAGGCAGTGTATAAATTTAATGAATAATACTAAATAGAGTAACACAACTGACAAATCCTTCAGCAGACATAAATGAGTCACAAAAAATGCTTTGTACAATATACAACTCAACTTTATTTCATTTCAAAATGTAAATCGTTTTCTGATCAGCTGAAGCTGATTTTCTTGGCAACATGCATTAAAAACATTTCAGGAAGTTATACAGAATTTTTCAACAATCATTTCACTGTATATTCTTGTGGTGCCAAGTTCCTGATTACTTGTGGTATGCTACCGATATTTTACAATGTATACAGAGAGAGGCCATTTTTTAAGCTGCAACACTTCAGTTCACTTCAGCATAGATCTCATGTCAGCATCGCAGCAGACTGGTAAGTAGCATTCCCTACAATTAACTTCTAATCCTAAATCATGTCTGAAAAGAGAGAGAGAGAGAGAGAGAGAGAGAGAGAGAGAGAGAGAGAGAGAGAGAGAGAGAGATAAATGCCATAGACTGAATTTATATCTAATAATCTCCATCAATTGATGTTCCAATTTATAAACAATTAGAATTGGATTACCACTTAAGATTTTACTAAGCCACTAACATACAGATGGTCCTGTACACAAGCTATTGGATATTTGTGAAAAGGATGTTAAATTCACTATAAGAACCTGAAATTGAAGGCGCATTAACATTTTAAGTGTAGTGGAAAGAGATCTGAATACGCCAGAATATACAGTATATATTTGCTACCCTAAAAAATAATGTATTGGAATGCTTCAAATGTGTGTTCAAATAAATCCCATCATTTAGGCACCATAATTCTCTGTGCATATATTTGCTCAGATGTAAGTCCAATGGAATTAATTGGGCTTAGTCTGAAGTAAGAATATACCTGTCTTCATCCTAAAATTGTGCGCCTGAGAGCATCTTATGCTCATTTTCAAAGTCCTTATTCAGGGCTTTGTAAATTAATACAACTCAGGTCCCACGTACCTTAGGGACCACCTGAACCCTTATATCCCAGCTTAATTGTATTATTAATTATTGTATTTGAACTTTATATACAGTCGTACCTTGGATGTCGAAAGGAATCCGTTCCGGAAGTCCGTTCAACTTCCAAAACGTTCAGAAACCAAAGCGCGGCTTCGAATTGGCTGCAAGAAGCCCCTGCAGCCAATCGGAAGCCCCGTTGGATGTTTGGCTTCCAAAAATAGTTTGCAAACCGGAACGGTCACTTCTGGGTTTGAGGCATTTGGGAGCCAAAACGTTCAAGAACTAAGCTGTTCAAAAACCAAGGTACGGCTGTACAGCCCTTCATCCAAAGATCACAGGGCAGTTTACAGCACAGCTTTATCACTGAGATCAAGTTGGTGAGACTCATTTGACAGTGACAAGAATCTCAGACTTTCATATCATTGGCTCAGTCCAATGGAAATTCAGGAGGCAACTTCTGTTTTAACCTTTAAATGTCTGATGAAAACTTTCCCAGGCTGTCGAGATAATGCAGGAAGTTAAGGAATCACCTTTCTGTAATAGCTGATTATCTACAATATTGCTGTACACCACTTTGGGTTTCTTTTAATGAACTAGCATCATACAAATATTTTTAATAAATAAATAAAAATTTACAGTAGCTGGTGACTTTGAAGCTTAATAGATACTACATGGCATGCATTCAGTAGTATTAAATTCGCTGTTGTACTCATTAGACATAGAAGTGATAAAAGGGCAATTATGAGCTTAAGGAGGAAAAGATAATACCTGTTTCAGCTCCCAGACAGAACATCCCTCAAGTGACAGCCCTGGTAGGAAAGAGAAGACAATAAAAAGACCTATGTACACAATGCCTAATTGTCCTTGTGGAATTTACTGCTGTAGGATGCTATGATGGCTGATGAGCAGGGATGTCAGGGAATTCAACTGGAATCAGGAGTGGAAATGGCTGCAATTCACATGCTAATCTGAGGTCAGGAACAGAGATGGAGCAAATGAATATGAGCAGCATTAGGCATAGGTTTTTTAGTCTGCCATTGACATTGTTTTCTTCATTGTTTCCCTTTCATTACTTTTGGCCATCGTGGATAGTGAGAAGAAACAACATAGCTTTCAGTGGAAGTCAAATTGTAGTGGATCATAGAACTATAGAGTCGGAAGGGACCGTGAGGGTCATCTAGTCCAACCCCCTGCAATGCAGGAATCTTTCGCCTAGCATGGGGCTTGAACCCACAACCCTGAGATTAAGAGTCTCATGCTCTACTGACTGAGCTATCCCAACTGTCAGAATCAGAATCATGTCTTTATTAGGCAACTTCTGCAACCCATTTGGAGGGTCATCAATGTTTCTGTTCTGAGTGCAAAGAGCGAGATGGCTAGACCATACTGCTGGACCTCCTGCCATTTGCCTTGCATGCTTTACATATCAAAAAGGTGGGTCATGAAAAGGAAATAGCAGTATATTGCAGTGGTCATAGAAGGTTTTAGCAACATTGAGTCCCTAGATGCTGTTGGACTACAACTCCCATCATTCCTAGCCAGCATGACCAGTGGTCAATGATGATGGGAGTTGTTGTTCAAGAACACCTAGAGACCAGGGTTGAGAAAGGCTGGGATAAAGTGTTGGTCTAGAACAGTGTTTCCCAAACTTGGGTCTCTAGCTGTTTTTGGACTACAACTGCCATCATCCCTAGCTAGCAGGACCAGAGGTCAGGGATGGTGGGAATTGTAGTCCAAACGCAGCTAGAGACCCAAGTTTGGGAAACACTGGTCTAGATCCTGGGGGATCAGGGTTCAAATCCCCACTTAGCCACAAAGCACACTAGGTGACCTTGGGGTAAGTCATGCTCAGCCTCATCTACATCACAGACCACTGTGAGGATGAACTGGAGATGGGGAGTACCATGCATGCCACCTTGAGCTCCTTGGGGGAAGGTAGGATAAGAAACAAATCTACCTTAGGTGGTTTTTGCAAAAACGTTCTCGAAGTCTCCTCTGGGTAGACAGTGAGCTCTGCCACTGCCTGGAGTGTTTCCTCTGCTTAGATCTTTGCTTTCCTGGTAGGGCAGCAAATCCAGCTTGTTCTGTGCTCTAGCAGAACAAAGCTGTAAAATTTTCCAGTTAGAAAGAATATTGCTATTCTGAACACAATACAGGTATGCTTGCCTCTCTCTTTTTCCTTTCCAAAAAAACAACATAGCTTTTAGAAGTTTTAGAAGTCAATTTGGGAAAGAAGAATAAAGGCTTCACTCTAGAAAAAGCTTCCCCCTCCTGCCCCCACACCAGTCATAGCTGAGGAAGAAATTTGGTAGGTTAAACAACTCCTGGCAGCCATGGTTGGCCTCTGTCCACATCAGGCCAACCATCCACTCAGCAACAAGAGAGTTGGCTGCAGTCTCCTTGTTCTGCCACAAAAAAGGTACAGGCAGGATTTCCCCTTCCCTTTCTATATGATTAATTCTATCCCACCTATTGCCATGCTGTGACCACTATTTTTTTTTTTTTCATTTGTAGGCACAAGTGTGTAATTTGTATGTCATTTAGTGCTCTCTTTCACACATATTGCACAGTTCCTGAAGCTACTCCACTGGTTTCCAATAATGGGTGAAAGTCAAGGTTTTGACTTTAACCTATAAAACAACATGTGACCAGGATACCTGGAGGAGTGCCTCTGCCCCTACTGTCCTGTCCAAGCATTGCACTCTTGGCTGTGTCACTATCTTGGTTAGAGAAAACCAGGGGAAGGGCCTTCTTGGTGGTGGCCCCCTTTCTATATAGAATCGCCTCCCTTGCAGCTCCAACAAGTGCCAACACTTGTTAAACACAGCACTTGTTAAAAACATACCTGTGCACTAAAGCATTTCCCAGTGTTTATTACTAAAAATTAATTAATGGTGTCATTCGGGTTATAAGTTGCGTTTTACTTATACCATTGCAGTTTCCCTGTTGTGTTCGTTTATATATTTAAATATGTACACTTCCTTGAGCTCGATTGTCATAGGAAGTATTTGAATGCCTTTATAAAGAAGTAAAATAAATAAATAAAGAGATTAAAGGATTTAACCCATGCATGTGAACCTGTCATACAAAACAACCATTTCCCATCTACATCCTCTCCTGATTTCAACAAGAACAAATCTGAGTGAGCGCTCATAACCTTGCATGCATTTAAAAATGCAAAGTGCTTTACCATTACCTCTTTGGAGCTGAGTGCTTCATTTTCTGGAATGGGCACTATCGGATGAGTGGGCTGCAAAAGAGAGGAAATGTCAAGAGCGTTACAAAGCAGACACTGCAATGGCATATCATGGGGAGAAAACACCCGGCATATTGCAAATGGGACACCAATTCACTGAAGATAAATGTTCAGCGTTTGCAAAGAGGTCTGCCCATGAACCCTGCATGACAGCTTGATGTCTGAAAAACTCCTCTCGCTGCATTGTTAGCAGAATGCCCATCATTAAGACAGACAGCATGCATGTGCAGGTTTGTGTGCTTCGAAGATTTTGAAAGTGTGTGTCTGCAGCGCATCTCAATGTGCACTGTGTGCAGGCACTCAGACACACCCCAATACTTTGCAAGGTTCCCATCAGTGGTGGACAATCTTCCAAATGTTGCTTGGGGTGGTGGTGAAGGTGCGCCCCCCCCCCTTCCCCACTGCAACAGTAGCCTTAAAAGTTGTTCTTCACCCTTTCCACAGGATTAAATAAAGGAAAATATTCACTTGAGAAGACTCCCTGGAAAAGACCCTGATGTTGGGAAAGACTGAAGGCACAAGGAGAAGGGGACGACAGGACAAGATGGTTGGACAGTGTTCTTGAAGCTACCAACATGAGTCTGACCAAACTGCGGGAGGCGGTGGAAGACAGTATAGTGATCGCCACTAACTTAGATTAATTTAAAAGGGAATTAGATCAGCTCCTCTGTCTATAACAGCCTTCCCTAGGCTTAGGGTGTCTCTGGATGTTGTTGGGTATCAACTACCATCAACCAACATGGTCAATGAACAAAGATGATGAGAGCTGTAGCTCAGCAACATCTGGAGGACCCAAGGATGGGGAAGGCTGGTCTGTAGTTGAGGGTCTTCTTGTCTATATGGAATCCTCATGTTTAAAGCTTTCGATTTGGGGGCTTTCGATAACCAGCTGTTTTGTCCCCTGCTAGAAATAGGATGCTAATTTAGATGAAGTTTAGTTGCAATTCCCCACCCCCAAAGAACGAAACCCCACATCCAGAAAATGCGGCTTGAAATACTTAGTTTTTATTCATATGCAAACAACCCATTTATTGAGCACTTATCCTCATTTGTTTCCAGGGAGATTAGATGGTGTTCCATCAAGGAAAAATTGACCCACACTTTCCAGTGCCTTTTCCTTTTCACTAAGGTCTGATTTTGGAGCGGAAGGGGAGGGGAGGGGGTGTGCTTGCAAGAATGCCAAATCAACTTTAATTTAGAGTAGAACCTATAAACATAATATTTGTATGCAGATAAGGATAGTGCTGAGAGTAATATGAGTGTAGGTATGCCATCAGTGGCTCCTCTCTCCCTGACCTCCCTCGCTTGCCCCAATAAACCCAAGTGTTGCTATTCCTCTTTGGGCATTGAAAAAGGCTTTCTGACGGTGTTCTTGCTAGACCAGCAATTCCATGTCAAAACACTTGACACTTAAGCCGCAATGCCAGAAGATTGCAAAATAGATTAATTAAACCTTTATTCTTCTTGCAATGAGAGAATGAGTCATGTTTACTTTCCATATTTTTAATGGTATGGTAGATCACCTGCTATCGCTCACAGTACGAGTGTGGGTCTTTTTAGCTATGGGAGGTTTTTTTTCATTCCCAATAGGAACTGTGTGCCCTTGACATCAAATTCTACCAGCTGGCAACTGGCAAATGCCATAGCAACAAGACTGTTTCCAACATATTTTCCGTGCTATTTAGTGAGGCTAACATCTCTTTCAAACTTTCATTCTCCCTAGGCATTTAAGACATGCACATCTGTTTTGTCCTGATATGAAAGGAATGCAAAAACATAAAGAAGCGCTTCAAGTTTACACACAAATTCTAAAGGCATATCCAATTTATTTCTAAGGTAAACCACCACCACCACCACCCCCGCCCCACCCCACCACCCCAATTATTTCAGGCTGTGTGTCCTGACTTACAGAAAGCAGTCCTTATGTTTGAAAGCTGTCTGGTTCAAGTCCTTTTCAAAATAAAGAACCAACCTAAAGGAGACTTTGAAGCTGCCCATCAACAGTCCATACGACCTGGTCAGGAGGTCATAGACTTAGCGGTAATCATGATTAGGAGAAGCACTTCTTTTTACATTATAGTACAGTGGTACTGCCAGTTATGAACAGGATCCATTCCGGAGGTCCGGCCGGATCCTGAGGTTTTCACAACCAGAGGAGAAGCGGTAGACTTCTTCTGTGCATCCGCGAGCAGCGGTAGACCGCTTCTGCACATGCGTGCGTGGCAAAACACTTCTGGGTTTGCCGCTTTGGCAACCCGAAGTTTACGTTACCCAAAGGTAGCGTAAGCCGAGGTGCTACTGTATTCATTTCTAGATTTCTCCTGATGTTTTGCCTGTGTCTGCTTTTTAACCAATACTAAAACAAAAATGCCATATGCAGAAAATGGTGCCACTCCACACACGCAAGCAGGTGTGGGGAACCTTTGACCCTCCAGATGTTGCTGAACTTTTCCTCCTCCCGTCAGCCCCAGTGAGCATGGCTCAGGATGATGGGATTTGCAGTCCAGCATCATCAGAAAAGCCAAAGATTCCCCCACATCTGCATTAAAACCTGGCGCTGCTCTTTTACATCATCTGCTCTTTCAAGAATCTGCAAACAACAAAACAACAACAAAACAACAACAACAACAACAACAACAACAACAACAACAATATGCAGGCTATTTAATTCTTACATGAAAGCAACTTCCGTCTCACTACACACCAGACATTTACAGCACACCCATACCCACCCACCCACCCACCCACACAAAACCCTGGGAGCGGGGGCAGATCTACTATGGATCTAAAAGTGTGTTTTAATAGATATAATATTTTAAGTATGTTTTAGTAGATTTAACAGACCACCATCTCTGGTGAAAAAATGATCTAAAAGTATGTTTTAAAAATAGAGCAGTTAGATTGTTTTTCACCACAGAGGGTCACACAGCAGGCTCAAGAACAATCAACTAAACAATCCATCGGTCAAATAATACAATGCTTTAAAAAAGAACAAAGCCCGCAACAAATAGGTGTAATGTTTAAATCTGCTTCCCTGCAGATCCCTCTGTTTGGTTCCAAGTCCTGCAGCAACAGAGAATAACTCTACTCCAAGCTAAACATACCCAGCTTATTCAATGTGACGTCCAAACTAGGCAAATGTATAACTTGTTTCAGTGTAGAAATGTGCATTTTGTGAAGTGGTTCTGACCGACATAAAGATGTTGGGGTGAATGGATCAAATGTGCTTTCCGCTGTAAATCTGAACTTTTAAATTAGTCCTTTGTACCTCTACGACAATGTGTGTTACTGTTACATCTCACAACAACAACAACATATGTGCCACCCCGCCCACCTGACTGGGTTGCCCCAGCCACTCTGGACAGCTTCCAGCATATATGAAAACATAGTAAAACATCAACCCTTAAAAAGCTTCCCTATACAGTGCTGCCTTCAGATGTTTCCTAAATGTTATATAATGACTCATTTCTTTAACATCTGATGGGAGGGAATTCCACAGGGTGGGTGCCACTACCAAGAAGACCCTGTGTCAAGCTCTTTTTAGTCTACCTTCAATCTTAGCCACTCCATGCCCACAGTCACTAGTGCAGATCAGAACTGCCACAAGCACAGGGTAGGAATATTGTGAAGGGGAAAAATAGGATAAATGTACTTTAAAGTGTATGAATGTAGTAAAACATAATGAAAACACTCCAAACCAACCTTTCCTGGTGCCCTAGAAATACTTTGGTCTGGTCCAGTCGAGCTACTTTTATGCTCTTATGAAACCATTTGGCCAAAGGGCACTATATCAAAGTATTTGCACAGTATATAGAATTACTTTGTTTTTAGAATTGCTGTCTCAAAAAACTTTGCCCTTCATTAACACAACAGAAACCATGAGAAGAGACATTTCTCACCTTGTTATACAAAGTATTGCGGCGGTAAGGATTATAAGAACTGTCATGGATGTCGCCAAAGATGGAACCCAAATGATTGAATGGACCAGGAGTTAGCAAGTCAGCATGAGGGAGCCCCTGTGGGTGCAATGGGGACTTAGTAGGAGAGCTCGGTTTAGTATATAAATATAGATGGGAAAGAGATGAATCCTGGAAAGAAAGAGAAGCAGACAAAGAGATTGGTTATTGGACAACTCAAGAGGACCAGAGGGGATGCCCAGTTCGCTTGACTTTGTATGATTAAGAATTCACTTGTTATTTCTGTATGGTTCCATGGATGTTAATACGGTTACTGCAGCAGATACAGTAAAGGGCTGCAGTTTATTATAAAATGAAAGATGGGCTTATATCAGCAAGGGAGAATCTACTATGTTGCCTCATGCTCCTGTTGGATTGGACACAATTGTTCACAAGTTGTTTGGATAAGAAAGAAAGAAATACTTAATGTAGCAGGACAAGGAGTAGCTGGCGAATGTCTGATAATTTGCTTCATCCGAGGGTGGCATAAATGGATACCTTCCCATGCTATCCTCATAGCAACCCTGTGAGGCAGGTTCATCTGAGAGATAGCAAATATTCTCCCAGAGTTACCCAGGAGCCTGGTGGCTGAGTGGGGTTTGGGGCCCAATTCTCCCCATTCTTACCAACCCATGAAACAACAGTGGGGAGGCACACAGTGACAATGACAGCATAGGAGGGGGGCAGTTCTTATTAGATATTGGGGGTGAGTGGGAAGAGGGTTTGGTTCAGCGATGGTTGTTATTTCGGCTGTTAAAAATGTCCACTTAAGACGAATTCAGCTACAGTGTTCCAGTAAGAAAATCTCAGCACTGACGCCGAATTAGGAAAAGAAAGAAGTTTTACCTGTTCAGTTTGGAGGCCAAAAGTTTCTTCTAGGTACTTTCTGAACGGGTTTGGTTGAGCAGGTTCCTCTTCCTTTAACGCTATTATTTTTGCTTTCACCATTGTTGGACGAATGACACCAGGCTTTGTCTAGTTTTCAGGAAAGAGAAGTAGAGAGATACGTTTGTGTGTGTGTGTGTGTGTGTGTGTGTATGTCTTGGAAAATGGCATACATTTTTAGATATTAACTTGCCCCCCTTACATGTTAGAAAGAGACATTTGTTACTTCTCAATGAGCATCCCTTCTTGCATAAGCTAAAAACGTTTAAGTATGAAAGGGAGACTGCTGCACTCGTCCACCCTGATGCATTTCTGGCACAACCAGTATAAATCATAGCTGAAAACCACCTTTGGCACAAAAAGACATTGTTGGACTACAACCCCCATCATCCCTGAGCAGTTGCTGCAGCAACTGGAGAGTCAAAACCTATTATTATTATTATTATTATTATTATTATTATTATTATTATTATTATTATTATTATTAAAAAAGATCGTGTATAAAACCCACAAGGTGTGCTGAGGCATGATTTATTTATTTATTCTTTTTATTTACACACGCACACACACTTCCGGGTAAATAAAAATGTCTTAACCTGGAATATAAAGGCTTGCAAAGTAGGCACCAGCGTGTCACCCCCCGAAAAGCTCTGTAGCATCACAACCCAAAAAAGGAAGGCACCAGGAGCAGGGCCTCAGTGGAAGATCAGAAGAAGAAGAAGAGTTTGGATTTGATATCCCGCTTTATCACTACCCAAAGGAGTCTCTTATTGCTGATCACTCCCATTATTCCCAACACATCACAGGAGTCTTTGTGGGTGGCACAACAATTCATCACTCATATTGAAGAAGAGGACCACGAAAGCTTTTCCAGGGGACAATTTGCCCTCATACTGTCAAAGCCCATTTTCATAACCATAAGGACTAGAAACTTGATGTCGAAGGAAAAGAAAGCTGAGATTCTCAGGATACTGAATGCTATGCCTACTATCAGTTTCTAGGCTTGCAGGCTACATTGCATGTGAATGGCTAGACAGGGCTATGGGACTAGGTTTTCCAAAACCCCTTCCTGTCCAACAGTACTACAAAGTTCAAGTTGTTACTTAATACTCATGATCTGTAAATGAAAGCAAGGCATTTAAAAAAATAGCGAGGAATCCCTGTTTTCGAGTTACAAATAAGCACGTCACTTTATTGACATAATAAGCAGCCTGCCGAATATTGCTTTGCAGTTAATAAAATGATGAAGCCCTAAGGCTCAGCACCAGACTGAAAACATGAGATCTCAAGTGTCTGATTTATTCAATGGAATGTAACTGCAAAGCAGCTTCAAATACAATGATAGCAATCTGCTGCATTGACATTGTTCCTAACGAAGCAATATATTTGGCATGCCTCTTTGTAAGCCACTTGGCCAAAGTTATTTTGCTTGACAAATCACATCCCAGCTTCAAGCAACACTCAGATCTATTCCGAATGCTGGGCACTGTTCTGCGAAACTCTCTCAGGTGCATAGCTCCATCTCCCACAGGCAGGGAGACAGGGCAGCAAATGTTTAGGCATTAAATTTATTATCACTCCATTTTCACTTCTAGGAAGAGGCACTTCCAAGATTTTGTTTTGCACATGCAAACATAAGTTGATCTACCCACTAGCAGTTTTTTTTTAAGGTGCACTATATGAAGGAGTGAAACTAATCTTTATTTCACCCAGGTCAAAGACCATTTTGGCACACACATCCATGCGCATTTGCATCATACACTCACAAAGGCTGGGAGCCTCAATGGTGCCCCCTCTGGAGGCTTCACCCAGGTGAAAAAAACACAACCAGTTAGTCCCCCTGAAGCTACAGCTCTGCTATATGCAACATGCAGTTTGGCCTTAGGTAGAATAATTCCATGCATGTAGGTTTGGTTTAGACCCCTGCAACTTAATTTCATCTTGAACGATGGGTTGCTCTGACGCTGCATTTTTATTACAGTCGTACCTTGGGTTACATACTTAATTGGTTCCGGGTGGCTGTACGTAACCCGAAACGTACATAACCCAAAAAACACGCTTTGTGCATGCACGAAGCACACGGAATGCTTCTGTGCATGCACGGATTGCGCGTGTGGTGGGTTACACTTCCAGGTTACAGGAGTTCGTAACCCAAAAAGTACGCAACCCGAAGCGTACGTAACCTGAGGTGTGACTGTATTTAATTTGTTGGTCACATATTTAGATTTAAAAGCCATGAAACTATAACTATAAATAAATAAAAATACCTTAACTCCGGTTATGTGTTTTTAATGCAATCATTTTCAGCTCCATAACCTATTTTATTTTATTGTAGTGGGGAGTGTTAGTTTAGACATGAAACATACCTTTTGCTTCTCAGGTGCTGCATATTGCAATGAATGAAGGTTAGCCTGAAATAAAATACATGCAATATCAGTTCAACTAGAAGCATATATTGCTTTCTGACATGTTAAGAGTGCGTTGTTTTTCTTTGGAAAAAGTATGAACATATGAGGCTTTACAACCTGAAAACAAATGATGTGTCAGAATTTTTTTTATGAGAATAAGCACCACAACAGTGCATAATAATTGAAGAACTAAGGAAAGGAGAAAGGGAGCCCAAATGAAATCTGTTTCTACAAGTAACAAAATGAATTGCACAAAAATCAAAATGCTCATAGCAGCAGCTTATCCAGGGAGAGGGGGATGGGAAAGTTCACTTCAGTTCACCTTTAAAAATGAACTTAATTAATATGTGAACCAAAACACAGCTATATTTTAAATTTTGCAATTCTCAACAATGCATTATATTGGGGAAAATTGCTTGCATAAATGTGTATATTTGGAAAATTGTATAAAATGTGAATATTAGGAGGGATTTGCAAGCAAATGCTGGTGAATTTTCATGATGACTGAAGACTAGACAAATGAGAAACTGAGAGGAACAAAAACTGACGGATTCTACTCTCCCTAATTGTAGGCATGTTATATTTGAGTCCTGTTTCAACACTGCATTATTAGCACTTGTGGCAAATGAATATCAACTGCATATTTGTTGCACTAACTGATCTTTTGGAAAGCCCCCAGGCAGTTACCACTGGACCAATGCCCCAAACGTAGTTTAACATGTTTGACAATTTCAGAAGAGTGAATGATCACTTCTACTCCCTTTTCAAATCATTATAGGCCAGCAAATGATAAAATCCCCCATCACCTCTCTAGCTATCTATTGCACGGACTTAGAAATATAAATAAAAAATGAACTGGGAATTTTTATTCCTTCAGCTCTTACAGTGAGCCTTCTGAGTCTATTATCAGAGCCAGAAAATAAAACAAATTGTAGGAGTAACCATGAATATGTTTTCTCATGTAGACTAAAATTGCAACATCAACCTGTCTTGAAATAAGTACCTTTCCCTGGATAATAGATGTTCTCTTCCTCCCTCCCTTCCTCCCTCCCTCAGTTAATTATGCATAGAAGGAAAAACCCACTTATGTTTTCATCAAAACCTCTGCACTTCACCACCACATTCTAACAAAATAGCCATGGTATGACAGGAGAAATGGATACAATTTGCAGTGAGAAAGTAACATCTTAGTTGGAATCGTTCATGATTACAAATTCTTGACAAAATTACAATGTTTCCAAATATCATCAGATATTTACTTATTAATTCATATAACATTTCTTATTTCCAGCTTTTATTCAGTCTACTACTAATTTCCCTCCTATCAATTTCCCTCCTATTGAAATATATAGATAGATAGATGATAGATAGATAGATAGATAGATAGATAGATATAGATATTTTATTGAAAAGTTTTCAAGTATAAAGCAAATAAAGCGATACAGAAGGAAAAAGAAATAAAAGGCACACAATTATGTAAAGGGAGTGGAAACACTATGAATATGTATGAAAAATACACTAATCCATACATTCTTTTGTAAATTTGATATTATTATTATTATTAATACTAATATGAATATTAATAGCCTACTACCTTTTGTACAAATTCATTCCAAATATTGTCATATTTATCCAAGCAGAGTCTATGTCTGTATGTGGTTCGTTCATTCCAAAATATACACACACACAGAAGAGCAAGATTTGCAATACACCCCAAACCTGAAATTGTAAGCAACATCAACAACTTTACACAGAGGAAAATAGTTAAACTATTAAATTTGTCCCTGCAAGAGGAAGTGATGGCTTTAAAAGAGGATTAGAAAAAGGCCACCAGTGGCTATTAGGCACAATATCAGACCCTCCAAGTTTCTCTATTTTCCAGGGGCAGCTCTGGATTTACAAAAGATGTCTCAAATTTTAATTTGATCCCAGAATGACATATATATGTTGGAAGCCACCCAGAGTGGCTGGGGCAATTTTATAACTACCATCATCATCACAAGCAAAAATACAGTTACAGCTGTTACAGCTCCTCGTAGGATCTAATGAAAAAATTCCAAGTAGGCTTCAAGATTTCTGTTCCAGGTGCCTGTTCTGTAAGGAGCTGCTGCTAGGAGACGAGGTGGAAAATGCCATTAAATGCTAATGCCTTCAAGCCACTTATTTTCAGTTCCCCGGAGATGGGCTTCTGTCATTCAATTTGATAGACCAAAGATAATTAAGATTACAGCGAATAATGTGATTTTGAACATGGCATTATTGTAAAGGTATTATGATCAGTGCTTAATGTGTGTGTGTGTGAGAGAGAGAGAGAGAGAGAGAGAGTGAGAGAGAGAGAGAGAGAGAGAGAGAGAAGAGATGCCAGAGTTTAGATCTCTTTAGAAACACCTTTCCCAGGTCCAAGTTGTTCTTCCTAATCTGTAGCGACTTGCTGTATCCAGTCTGTGATGAGAAAACGCACTCTGCGGTTATATGTTCCAAGGCTGTGCTATGCTCTTGCCAATAGATACAAAGGCTGAGTGCAGGCTAGAAATTTAAAGTCCATTTATGACATTACTTACAAATCTTGTTTCCCGTCCAGCTGGTCTCTGTGAAGACATCAATGTCTGTAGGTAAAAATTAATCAGCCTAATATTGTAATTGCAACATAGGTTGGCTAGTTCTGTGTGCATTGTGCTGAGAAGTTTTGTGCCAAATTGTAACATTCAGGCAATTTTCTGCTGCTGTTGTTATCACCAAACAGCAATGCAGACAAGTAACAACACAATCTTATGCACATCTATTCAGAAGTAGGCTAAGTCTGACTGAATTCAGGGAGGCTTGCTCCCAGGTGAATATAAGATTATTGCTTAAGATACACACAGGATTTGAACATGAAAAAGGGTGTCTTGTTAAGATATTATGACTATGTTGAATGAGACCATTGTAGTCAATCACTGTAGCAAGTGATTCACGGTCAACCATCCAGAACATTATTTAACCCTACACTGGAATATGTTTATTTTTCCTTCTGGGAATTAGTTAGCACATTGCTCCCATCGTGAGGAACTAGATAGGACCACATAATTATCCCCATTTGGTAAATGTAGACAGAACAAATTGGGTGGTTCACATGATAAAACCACAATATAGAAACACAAAATACATAATCAAAATAAAAACAAGAATAACCCAATAACACATTTTAAAAGGGCATTGAATGCAAGGTAGAGGAAAGAATTGCATCCCTATCAGTCCACCACAGCACTGTACCTACCTCCTCCTCCTCCCTCCGATGATGATGATGATCATCATCATCATCATCATCATCTTCAAAATCAGGGGAGTATCTATGGGGCCCTGAAAAATTTGGGGGAGGGGCAGATGAGCCCCCCCCCAATTAGTGGTTAGTCACTTCTTATGTGTATGTAGTTCCACCCACAGAGTGAAAAACCTTCTGGGTATTTCGCACCAGAGCAAGAACTTGTAACCCTCCCATTGTTGTTGGACTACAGATCCCATCATTATCCCAGGCAATTGGCCATGCTGGTCGAGGGCTGATGAGAGCAGCAGCCCAACCACCTCTGAAGGGTCACAAGTCCCTCCCCCATCCCTGAACTGGAGTCAAAGATGAAGCACGGGGTGTATTAACGACCCCAGACTATTGCGCATTTGTCAGATGGAAAAGTACAGTTTCATATTAACTTGAATTTGAACATCCTTAGCTTGTTTTGTTCATGTTTTCAGGGAAGAAATGTTTTGCTGTGGACATCTGGGTAAGACAGCGTGCATTCTGGTATCCATGGGGAATAATGCCCACTTACTTTGCCTGCATCTGAATCCAATATGTTCTGCAGGGAGCCAGGAGACGAATCACAACGGCGCTAGAAAGGATGAGTTGAAAATGGCAAGTGCTCAGTTGCAGAAACCAAAAAGGGTTGGGGAGAAAGCATATAGACAAAAAAAGATGCTTTAAATATCTGGTTACCATAGACAGGGGGTCCTGTAAGACTTGATCAATAGCAGCACACAGCTCTTCAGTTTGTTGCCTGAGCTGAGCAGGGGAGCACATCTAGAAGATTTTAAAAGAGAGACGGTTACCTACATCATGATTCTCAACTTCACCCCAAGTATGTATTTGCAGCTCACCATCCCCTTTTCATACAATCTCCTGCTTTTATTACTGGGATTAGCTTGTCCTGTGAATACTGCATAATTTGTCCTTATCTTGTCCAAGTCCTGTTTCACAACTTGCATCTCTTCTATAAAAAAGGTAAAGGACCCCTGACAGTTAAGTCCAGTCGCAAACGACTCTGGGGTTGCGGCGCTCATCTCGCTTTACTGGCCAAGGGAGCTGATGTTTGTTCGCAGACAGTTTTTCCGGGTCATGTGGCCAGCATGACTAAGCCGCTTCTGGCGAAACCAGAGCAGCGCACGGAAACACTGTTTACCTTCCCGCCAGAGTGGTACCTATTTATCTACTTGCACTTTGACATGCTTTCAAACTGCTAGGTTGGCAGGAGCAGGGACCGAGCAACAGGAGCTCACCCCGTGGCAGGGATTCGAACCACCGACCTCCTGATCGGCAAGCCCAAGAGGCTCAGTAGTTTAGAACACATTATAATCAACAACAATAGGTCCCCTTCTCTTGACTTTACCAAGGGCAAACTGCATTGTGTTATCAATTGCAGTGTGCTTGCGAAGCCCAATGAATGGCTTTTCACCCTCCATTCATTTTCTGCTCCTTCACTATCTTTCCTCTTGTTACATCCTGTTATCTATTCCATCTCTTCACCTCCATTTTTCTCCAGGAAGAGTGCAAGCAAGAATGCTCAAGTTCAACACTACTAAGTGTTTGGGTTATTTGTTTGTTTGTCTTGAATACAAAAACACAACACTTGAAGCTCCCAAAGATGTATCATGACACAAACGCCACCCAAATCATGCATGTATCTCCCACCCCCTTTTAGGTCTTTCGACAAATGTCACACAAATATCTGAAATGCCCTTGTAATTCTAGAATCAGAGAGCTTAAAGGGGGCATTGGGGGTATCTAGGCCAGCTTCCTGCTCAATGCAAGAACTATAATGCAAAATGCAACTACAGCAGAGGGGTCCAATGTGGACTACAACTCCCAACCAGCTTGGCTAATGGTTAGGAATGATGGGAGTTATAGCCCCCCCAAAAATATATGGAGAGCACTAGTTTCCCTTGGACCATAGCATCCTTGGCAAATGACCATCCAGCATCTCCTTAAATGCCATCAGGTGAAGGAGAATCTGCCACCTCCCATGGCTATCGGTTTCCACTGGCGGACAGCTATTACCATGACAAAGTTTCCATTAGAAGTGGGCAAAAACATAGCTACCAGCTTTTTGGAATAGCCTGCATCTTTTGGGAACCACAACTATCACACCCACATCATACATCTAAAGCACATTTAAAACGTATTGCTTCCCCCCCACCCAAGATCCTGGGAACTATAATTTGTTAAGGCGACTGGGAATTGTAAAATGGTGTGGATGCGAACTAAAAGTGCAAATTCTAACGTTTATTCACTGTGGACAGGATCAGTCAAACAGAGATATGACCAGAAATAAAGGGATTTTTCATAGGGATGGGTGGAATTTAGAGAGAAGAATAGAGTCACCTCTGAATGTGTATCCAAAGCTTTGTTTTCCGCCACTTCTTCTGCTTTCGCTGGTTCATCGAGTGCCTACGGATTAATTCAAATTATTCTGAGATCAAGGCAGCATTGGAAAAATAAAAAAACAAAGGCAGAACTACAATGCGAATTTTATTCACTTGTTAACCTATTTCTTTCTTTTGTTGATATTGCATCCATCTGTCCAAGCACCCAAAGCAACATGCATACAAAGTCCCAAAGAAAATAATTCCATCAAATCAGCTGTTACCGTAACCCCAACTCATTTTGCAAAGTACCACAGGGGAACAACAACAAAAAATAAATAAACCACACTTGTAGTATTATAATCTTAATCTCCATGCACACATTTGTAGAAGCAGTAGAATCTAAGGAGTAAATTTAGGGAAACAAGAGTTTCCCCTAAATTATTTTTGTGTTTTTTTAAGATTCCCTTGTTACTTTAAGCTAATTTCTCCCAACCAGTTTCCACAATGAAGAAGAGAGAGATCCGAGGGCCTGGGCACAGGCAGTGTGACTTCTGGTTCTTAGTCATGCTGCAGTTCTGATGCACTATGCCCACCTGTCCTCTAGAGGGAGCATGCACACTGATGTTTACTTTCTCCCATAGGAACATTCGAAGCTGCTTTTGCTCTGAACCTAGTCATCCTGCCCATCTAGCACAACACTGTCTATGCTGAATGGCATTGGCTCCCCAGGGCAGTGGAAGACTTTGGGCTTTAACGTTTCAGCAGCACCCTGTGAGCTGCCAAAATGTGGTGCTCCACTTCCTCTGACATTCTGTTGTTTGTCATTGTTGTGGCAATGGCATGGCACCCAGTGCTCAAGTGAACCGGCTCCGCTCTCCCAAATTTGCCTCTGTCCAGGGTTTCAAAAAGAATTCTTATGGTGGGGAACCTGGAATATTGTAATGATAAACTCCTTAGAAAGGCTAACAGAAACCAATCCGGATCTCCAGTTCTTCAAGACAGCACACACAAATGGTGGCAAGTATCCCTGCGGAGGGATGCTCTGTAAATGTAGCCAGTAGTTTAGAGTGACTATCTCCACTTAGGGCTAAACAGCTGGCAATCATCCACCACAAACAGCAGAGCATTGGTCACACGTTTTGGTACCCCAAATAAGTTTGTTTAAACACACACACACACACACACACACACACACACACAAAATTATCTGTATTGTTTCTAAAACACTGATTTTATCTACTCCTAATTATAAAATTACCACTATCACTAGAATAGGTTTTTGAACAAACTAACCTTCTGTTCGAGAAGCAGTGTGTTTGTAGGGATTGCTGCAAAAGCCTTGTAGCTTGTCTTGATCTTGTGTGACTACAAATCGTAAACAAAAGGGGGCGGGCGGTGAGAATGGAAATAGAAAACACATTATACATTAAAATCTCAACTATAAATATTGTCAACATTAAGGGGGCTTACGTGCTACATGAATATGTTGTTCTGACTTTTATAGAACAGTAGCTCACACATTCATTTCACTATTCATTGGCATGCATTCATTTGTCTATTAGGGTGCACACAATATTCATTTTGTGCTTTGCTGCAAATACAATCCATGCAGCCCACAGGTGTGAAAGGATGCTCTTTAGCTGACAGGGTCAGTGAAGACTGCCCCAGATAGAGACAGGTGACCACTTTCACAGAGCAATAGCGATAACTCTTTGCTTTGCAAAGAGAGCCAACACTGGTAGTTTGATAGCAATACAAATATAATGGAGCTGAGACACACAACCACTGAAGTGGAGGTGGAGGTCGGAGAGGCCAGTTTGTGACTTTCTCCATTCTGACTCACAGTTGCCTTCCTTAGCTATGTTTGCTAGACAATGAAGGTGGTGAAGTCCCTTGGACCAGATGGCAAGGGCCTTTTCATCTAATCAATTTCACTCCCAAGGAAAAGGTAAACACACTAGCAACGCTTTTCCAGACAACCTGTATATTGAGCACTCATCATGACTGGTTTGCAGGGAGCTTAGATAACTATTTAATGAGCATCCATTCCGATTTGTTTGTGGGGAGTCCGTATGACTTTGTGTCACAACAAGAGTTACCTTCTACATTCCAGTGCATCTCCCCATCATTTTCCTTGG
Source organism: Lacerta agilis (assembly GCF_009819535.1). NCBI lineage: Eukaryota > Metazoa > Chordata > Lepidosauria > Squamata > Lacertidae > Lacerta > Lacerta agilis. The sequence goes on along the minus strand of NC_046314.1, from coordinate 30,191,979 downwards.
TGCAAAACTCTGATCTCTTAAGGAAACAGGTTTGCTGCGTAAGGGGTCCAAATCAGCATTATTTGGTGAACCCGAATTTGCCAGTATGTGACTGAATCCCACCCCAAAATAGTGACAGTCTGGAAGTGCCCTGAAACAAAACTAAAAAGCATTGCTTTTTGAGGAAGTCCACCTTGCTGTAAGTTCCTGTGCTTTTCTTAGCATGTGACACACATGGTCCAAACAAAACAAAATAAAAAATAAAAAAATTCCTTCCAGTAGCACCTTAGAGACCAACTAAGTTTGTTCTTGGTATGAGCTTTCGTGTGCATGCACACTTCTTCAGATACACATGTACACGAAAGCTCATACCAAGAACAAACTTAGTTGGTCTCTAAGGTGCTACTGGAAGGATTTTTTTTTAATTTTTTGTTTTGTTTTGACTATGGCAGACCAACAGGGCTACCTACCTGTAATGGTCCAAACAGTCGGTGTTACAATGCACAAGAAAGCACTTTTCCTTCCAAATCACTGCTTTGGAAGTTCTTTCTGACACACCAGGAAGGATTAAAAGTTTCATTTTCTTAATCCCTCATAGTCCATTCCTTCCCCCCTGATTCTCCTTCCCCAGTATCTTTTCCCTAGCATCATGGGATGCATAGTTATCAGAGTCAGATTAGAGAAACTCTTAAGGGACAAACTGGATTCAACAGCTCATGAATTTGCACTGTATAAGTTGTTAGTGACTCATAACAATAAAGCTGGCATCAAATTGTGCTTGTTTTCCCCCTTATTATTTTTCTTTCTACCGTATGAATAAATGTTTTATTTGATGAGGATTTCCCCTGTGTTCCTCCCAATAAGTTGTTCCCCTGAAACCGTGACTCTCATTAGAAGTTCTGAAGGCACAATGGAGAGCAGTTCCATACTCTCAAAATACCAGTCCTATGAGAGATGCTGTTTATTCATGAAACCTAAGTCCATGTGTTAAGACATGCTAATTCCTCACAAAAAATATGAATGATACCTGTCTATTTTGCCTCATATATCAGGTTCTACAAATGCAAAAATTTACTCCCTCTCTTAAAAAAAAGAAAATCTGGGAATCTGGGAATTACAGTTAAACCATGCATGGGGCAACTGCCCTCACCTGCCCACTACCCCACTGTGCATGTTCATGCACTAAAGTGATTTCTGGAATGCACATAAGATGTGTGAGAGAATTGTGGGTGGCACATATATTTATTTTGCAGGTTGCCACAAGTGTGTGTCTGTGTGTGCATGCACATGAATGTGGCAGAAAGATTTCTGTCCCGTATGTCTGCAAAATCTATTCAAGCATTTTGTGCAAGCTGCATACAATCACATGCTTTTCGATCCCTTGCACAGTGAGATGACTGCATTAATAGCAGGTCATGAATTATTAGCAGCCTTTAAGGAGGCATGTTCTGCTTTTGTGTGGGGAAACACTTCCTCACAAAATGAACCATGCTTGAAATTTATATGGACAATGGTTTATAAATATTTGTATCCAGTAATACAACTGCTGCATTTTTAATTGAATTGAATTAAAGCTATTTCTATGGAACCAGCCACAAAGTTAGTTCCTGCCAACAATAATTATAATATCCATCAACAGCATGTGCAAATCAGCCTATTGTTGATGCAAGTTTGAATCGCGCTGTGATAGATTGGACTGAAAAGTGGGATTGAAGACAATGCCCTACTTGCTTCAGAAAACAGGGTGCATCACACCAAAAACATTCAATTCCAAAATTAATTAATCCAGAGCAGCTCATGGTTATTTCCACTTACTGATGAGCACAGATTAGAACTGTCATTCTATCATGCAGAAAGGGGGGAAAGTTCTCTTTTTAACAAGCTGCAATGTGTGGGTTTAATAGTGCCAAAAGATTTCGTGCGTGTCAAATGGTCACCGGCTCACCTGAAGGGATTTTGAAACAAAGCCTTAAAAGTAGTTGCTGAGCAATCTGTCACACCCTGCTAATGACATGTGGTGTCAAAACTACAAATACAGTTATCCTATGATGCAGAAATTCATGGGTACTCGGATGCATATACCATTCCTTCATCAGTTTCGCACAAAGTTTCGAGAGAACCTTTAGGAGCCCCTCACAATATCTTTTTTGTTTTAAACACCTTGAACAAATTTGACACCAGCAGTTAGCTTGGCCCCCTCACTGCTCCTATATGCAAAGTTTTTCTATACTTTGGGCTCAAGGTGCTTGGAAAACATTGCTGGATGAGGATTATCTCAATTATCAAAGATATACAGTAATTCATATTGCTCAGAATTTTGCTCTTTTTCTTTCTTTGGGCACCATTTTCCCGCAGTGGGGAAGAAAGGGAAGACCAGCAGGGAAGCAAGTAGGGATGGAGGAGAAGTTCGACTCAGTGCACATTTAAAGCCAAATCTATCAAATTTCCATTTCTTCCAAGCCACATGCAAACCGAAACACAGGTACGCCACGCACAGGTATGTCACACTTCTACAATTTTTGCATTGCTGTTCTCCATCCAGTGTTTACAAAAACACATCTATTAGTGGAAAGTAGGCATAAAACTGGAGGTATTATTATTATTATTATTATTATTATTATTTTATTTGTACCTCGCCCATCTGGCTGGGTCCCCCCAGCCACTCTGGGCGGCTTCCAACAAATATTAAATACATAAAAATGTCACAGATTTAAAAACTTCCCTAAACATTAGTATTAGTATTAGTAAAATAACATGCAAAGAAGCATTAGAATAAATTGCTTGCAAAAATGTGTCAAACTACATGTGATTATTAGAAGAAATTAGCACTAAAATGCTGGTGATTTCCATTATTTATTATTATTATTATTATTATTATTATTATTATTATTATTATTATTATTATTATGCTAATTGTTGCATATTGTGTATAACAGGAAAATGAGACACCCAAACAACCAAACTGGATGGACATCCCTGAAAGCAGGCAAGCAAGCAAATATTGAATACCTGGGGCTTCTTATTCTCAGAGGCAGAAGGCAGAGAGAAAGACAGCGGTGAAGTCACCTCCCTGGATCCTGACAACAATGAACAAGGTGAGTGCACCGTGGCAGGAGATCTGTGCTGTGGTACTGTTGGGGTCCTGAGTCTTGAAGATGGAGGGCAAGCTCGGAAGTTTGAATGAACAGAGTTGGACTCTCTCTGTGGGGAAGGGGCTTTAATGTGATAGCCTGGAGGAGTGGGTGAAGCCGAATCTGTACGAGAAGCTTGCCAATGAGGTGAAAGAGCTGGCGGATAGGCAGCTGGGTCCTTAACAATGGCTTGCGGTAAACATCCGTTTGACCGGCAGCTAGAATGCGTTAAGGTTGGAGAGAGAGAGCACTTTTCTGCAGTGGGGGAAATGGCGTCCCTTTGGCTAACAGCAGGAGGAGACAGTGGATAGGACTTAGCGGTAAAAGTGGGGGAATAGGTATGCACCTTCTTAGACTTTTCAGGCCCTTGGGCTTTGTGGGCAGGAGAGTGGGCCCCTTTCCTAGGGGCGTGGGGAGGCAAGGAGAAAGTGGGAGGTTTCGACTGTAACAGAGGAGACACAACTGTTTTTCTATAGGAAGAAATGGTGGGCGACAAAGGGCACAATTTGTCAGGGGAAAGTGCCCTGGTGTCAAGGTGCCTTTTAGGAGATGGGGACCTAGTTCTAAGAGCAGGGCTGGACTTTGAAAATGAGGCCATGCGATTGGGCATGGTAGAAAACACCGAAAGACGAAATTCCTCTTGGCTTGGAGAGGCGGACCTAATTGAATACTCTGAGGCAGCTTTCTTAGGGGTCGGAGGGGTCATTTTAAACTTTTGGTCTATTGCCAGCATTGAAGATCCCAAGGAATTGGGAGAAAACGTAGCAGGGCAAGAGGCAGGAGAAAAGGGTCTTTTCGGAGCGGAGCCTGACTTCAAAATAGCAGTCAGAAGAGAGAGCCTGGTTGGTAGTGGCGACTTAGTCCCAGATTTCAGAAGGTTCCCACTAGAAGACATTTGGCTGCCAGGGTTGTTCACACTGTAGATGGTGGAGGAGGAACCATGAAGAGGAGAAGACAGAGGCTTTGGACTAGGGGATAATAAGTGTGTCGTGATATAGATGGGAACCACAGACAAGGGGGCAAACCTCTTGGGTGGGAGAGGAGAAGCGGCTGGAGGGGATGAGCTCTGAAGCGTGTCTGCTGAACTGTGAGCCTGTGAGGAAGAAGGGCACGAGTCTTTGCTTGATAAAGGGGATGAGGTGGGCTCATATTTCTGGGGAGGATTCCTAGCCTGGAGACCACTGGGAAACTGAGCCCCATCTGAAAGGCTTTGACTTGGGAAAGAAGGTCTTTGCAATATGGGAGAAGGGAGACTGTAAGAAGCAGTAGACTGTAAATAGGTAGATGTCTGGCGTACGGAGGACCCATTTGCAGACTGCCATTGGCTGTGGGATTCTTGAAGAGAAGAGGCTTGGTGGACAGCGGAAGATGGATCCTGTTCTACCATCAGGTTAGTTGGAGAAAGCAAATGAGCAACAAGTGGCTTATAAGAAGGATGATCAGAGGTAGACAGAGGAGAAGTTAACTGGAGAAGGGAAAAGGAAAAGAAATGTTAATACAGAGCAGCAACCGTGATGTTCTTCAAATTATGCATCCTATTTCCATTCACTACGTCTGCCATGTGCTTTAACAGCATAACACCTCCTTTAATTATCAGTGATTATAACTGTGTGCTGCATTGCTAAGTGATTGCTATTTAATATTAAATAATCCATGCACATAATTTGTTGGCACTTTGCTTTATTTACATAAAAGAAAGATATCAGTGTTCTAGATTCAATACTAATTTGTTTCCCACTTTCCCACAAATAATAATAATAACAATATTTGCAACTGTGGGCTGTAAACAGAAGATGTAAAAAGCTTCAGGTTTTTAAAATGCAAACCCAGAAAGGATTATATTAGCAGACACCTTGGTGTTATGTGGAATTGCAAAGCGACCTAATGGCTGCAAATGGGCTCACAGTTATACATACACATCTCCCCAAGAAGTTGATGTGAAGACATAAGCTTTGCTGTGTCCTGACTTGAGGACACCAAGCACATTCTTTAGCACCATCTGGCTGATGTTTTCGCACTTTTCCCATGAAAACAAGTACTGCTTAAGGGATTCTCTAACAGCATACAAATCAGAATATATATCACATGCATATATAACATGTTTTACTATGTTTTATATAGGGACGCGGGTGGCGCTGTGGGTTTGCTGATCAGGAGGTCGGCGGTTCAAATCCCTGCGATGGGATGAGCTCCCATTGTTTGGTCCCAGCTCCTGCCCACCTAGCAGTTCAAAAGCACATCAAAGTGCAAGTAGATAAATAGGTACCGCATCTGCGGAAAGGTAAACGGCGTTTCCGTGCGCTACTCTGATTCGCCAGAAGCGGCTTGGTCATGCTGGCCACATGACCCGGAAGCTGTACGCCGGCTCCCTCGGCCAATAAAGCAAGATGAGCACCGCAACCCCTGAGTCGTCCACGACTGGACCTAATGGTCAGGGGTCCCTTTACCTTTACGGCAACTCTATTGGAAGCTGCCCAGAGTGGCTGGGGAAACCAGATGGGCAGGGTATAAATTTAAAAAAAACTGTTTGTTTGTTTGTTTGTTTGTTTGTTTGTTTGTTTGTTTATTATTAATCATGACTAACCCACTGGCATGGGATGCAAACTAGTACCTATTACAGTATATACATATGGAATTCCATATATACCGAGTTTCCAGTTTCTTCCATAAAGATAATTTCTCTAAAGGAGTAAGGTTCTTCTTGGTTGGCTGAGCACTAATAATATAAGCAGCATTTTATATCTTTAAGAATGACTCCAGGTAAAGTGCAGCTGAATAATACTAAAAAGAGGGGGTGCGCAGCTTGGGGGTATGCCTGGATCCATTTGTGTTGCTTGCGGCTCCAGTGGCCTCAGTGGTGCAGAGTGCCTTCCATCAGCTTTGGTTGGTGGCCCAGCTGCATCCCTATCGGGACAGGGACAGCCTACCTATTGTCATCTATGCTCTGCTATAGGCTAGATTACTGTGTTAAATGTGGGGTTGCATCTGAAGATAGTTTGGTGCAGAATTCAGTGGGCAGGTTGCTCACTGTTGAAAGACGATTTGAGCATATTACCCCTATCCTGGCCCGACTGCACTGGCTGCCAATTAATTTCTGGGCCCAATTCAAAGTGCTGTTTTTGAAATAGAAAGTCTTAAACAGCTCAGGACCATAACACCTTAAGGACCACCTCTTCCCATATCAACCAACCTTGGACCCTGCGATCATCACCGGAGGCCCTTCTTTGTGTGCCTCCTCCACGAGTGGCCTGTGGTGGTCCCCACTTGTGGAATGCTCTCCCCAGGGAGTCTCACCTTGTGCCTTCATTGCATATCTTTAGGCACCTGGCAAAAACATTTATCTTCTACCAGGCCTTTAATTAATTGAACAACCTATGGCCTTTAACTGGGGCTAAACTATGTTATACATTTTTGTGTTTTTATGTTGTAAACTGCCCTGTGATCTTTGGATGAAGGGTGGTATACAAATTTAATAATAATAATAATAATAATAATAATAATAATAATAATAATAATGTTTTATAATATGAGTAAGAGACAGGTGCACCTGGGAGTGACACAGGGGATTTGCCATCATGATCTCTTGCCCTTTTTAAAAAAGGTTGCTGTTACCATTCTCTTGGTTTCCAAAATCCCAATTGTTTTAGAGCTAATTGGTGAGAAGCTTCTTCACTCCCTTCCCTACAGTCTTTGACATAGTAAAACTGATCTTTCGAGCACCGCAATGTGCTTTGGTCTCATCACACACTGAACTGTTCTGAAAACCGTTAGGAACAAGTAGCAGGGGGCAAAATCCAAGATGTAGAAGTGGAGTCGAGAAAGCATAAGTGAATTCAGAAAAGTGTCCAGAATGCAATTCAAGCCAGTAGGGGGTTTGATCTATCACACTGTATTCATCGCAGTTGTGGTTGTTGTTGTTCAGTTGTTCAGTCGTGTCAGACTCTTCGTGACCCAATGGACCAGAGCACAGCAGGCACGCCTATCCTTCACTGCCTCTCGCAGTTTGGCCAAACTCATCGCAGTACTAATTCATCATCAAATTCATCGCAGTACTAATTATTAATTTCTGGGGGCCTTATGCAGTCGACATCAAGCAACTAAGTGTCAAAAATATAGTTCCATTTGAGAGTAGTAGCTTGTCTGAAGTAAGCATGGGCAGAATGTCAATCAGTCAAGCTTTACTGGTACATCTCTGGGTGATTTTCAGTAGATCAGCAAGAGTTTTTTTTTACATTAGGAACAACCACAAAGCTCTTCTGCTCCTAAATTATGTTGTTGAAAAATGAATTTTTAAGGGGCAACCAGGAATGGTGTGTGTGTGAGAGGGGAGGGAGAGAGAGAGAGATTGTACACTTGGTTCTGGTGCTGATCACAAATCCTGGCTTGAACATGTGTCCAGAAGCACCCTGTCCTTTAATTCTTACTATATGTCTGCTCAGCTGAGCCCCAGTTTTGCTCCCAGCTCTCAATGATGAACCTCAGGTTTCCAGCAAAAACAACAACAACAAAGTAGACACAAGATGTAAGAACAAACCCTGGTCTATAGGAAGCAATCCTTACACATATATCTCAAAGCAGATAAGGTACAAGTCTACTAACTACATTTGAAACATTCCCCACCCCCTCAGAATCCTTATTTTGCAAGTTATAGTGCCACAAGTTAGGCAGCCCCCCAAAATGGATTTGAGACAGATCTGCAGCCAATCTCAGCTCTGAAACTAGTGTGTATGGTTAATACTGTCCCCGTGAATGCTTGCCACATTTGTCCTTTACCATTTCATGTGTACAGTTAAAAATAAACGTAGGTGTACAGCCATCTAAAAAACATAACATGTGAAGAAGCCTGCAGATTTGGTATTGGATCCAGCTTCTTCCACTAGAGGAAGGGAGCCGCTGGATCCAGCCTATGATTATTAGCAAAAGTTAGTTTCGTTCATTGCATTCCCAGACTGCTTGGTCCAGTGAATAGTTATGGCTGCTTCAGATTAATACAGTGGTACCTTGGGTTAAGAACTTAATTCGTTCCGAAGGTCCGTTCTTAACCTGAAACTGTTCTTAACCTGAGGTACCACTTTAGCTAATGGGGTCTCCCGCTGCTGCACGATTTCTGTTTTCATCCTGAAGCAAAGTTCTTAACCCAAGGTACTATTTCTGGGTTAGCAGAGTCTGTAACCTGAAGTGTCTGTAACCTGAAGCGTCTGTAACCCGAGGTACCACTGTACTGTGAGACTATAAGCAGTCACAGTTGTTCAATGATATGTAGGATGCTTTGCACTTCACTCAAGGCCTACACAGAAAGCCTGCAAATCTCATATTCAAATAAGCCATGTGAATTTTTTGTTTGCATGCACTGGGAAGCAATTTACACATGATGATCCACATGCAAGAGAGTTGCAATGTCCTACATCAAAATGAATTATGAAGCTGCCTTATATTGGTCCATCAAGCATAGTCTGGAGTGTTTCAGATAGGAATCTTTACCAGAGTTTCCTAGAAATGGCAGAGACTGAGCCTGGGATCTTTGGGATATAAAGCCTGTGCTGTGCTCCTAGTAAAATCCCTTCCCTTCCTTTATTTCCTTAATGGCTCCTACCCCAAAATATATATAGAGAGAGAATGGATTTTTGTCATGGGTAAAGTAGTCCTAAGTAGAATGCTGACTCAGGTTAAGTGTTGTTTCAGCCATCATTAGGTGAAGCAGTATAGTAACAGTCTACACCAGCCTTCTCCAAAGTGGTGATTTCCAGATATTATGGACTATAAATCCCACCATCTCTGGCCACTGAACAGGCTGGCAGGGGCTGATGGGAGTCTGAAACACCTGAAGGATGCCAGCTTGGGGAAGGCTGGACCACTCCCATTTGTCATAACAGCAAAGTGCCATTGAAGGTACAAAAAAAAATGTTGCAGTGCCATGTGCTTTTTCCACCACCACACCATTAGACAAGCAGCTTCTCTCAGCCATGGAAGGCAATAAAATACACGAGGGACTAATTCATAACTGAGCAGGTTAACGAATAAACAGCAAGGCTAACCAAGAATAGTACAAATAGACAGGTTTCCATAGAGATGGCAATATTTCCTATCCCATGCATGCTCACAATTAGGAAAACAAGATACCTGAGACTGTTTCTGTTGGCTGACAGAACTGTAAGAGATCTCAGTGTGCAGTGGTAACTGTGGGGCTGTCGGATGTCCTCTGGATTCGCCACTCGGAGATAAACAGGATGCATCCAGACCCTTAGACCTTCCATGTCCATATCCGTTGCCTAGTGGAGTGTTTTTGTCCTCATCCGAGTCCGTAATGAAGACAAATTCAGCTTTGAAAATGTCATCCCCTTCCATTTCCCCTCTGCTTGCCTTGTGATCTTTGGCTTGGAAAAGTTTGTGGCGACTGTTTGTGCAACAGGCAGAGCCGCCGTTTCCCTCGTTTCCACTTCCTACGGCCTGACCTCCAGGAACTGCTCCGGCCTATTGTAAAATAACAAAAACAAACCACACTTGGGTCAATTGTTTTACTTTCAATAGCTCGTTTTCCTTACCAGCCAAAGAATTAAGAATTTGTACTACAAGCTAATGTTACAGTGCATTGGAAAACATGTCCAATGTCTCAGGCACCAGAAAAGATGGGGAACGGCACAGACAAATGAAGTAGGGCTTGTATTGTTGACATAATGAGCTTTCCGCTGTTGGCGACTTCCCTCAACACACTGTCTTTCCAATAAATGTGGCCTGATACAAGGGAAGACACTTGCCGCTCTCAAGCAGCACCAAAACAGGGGGTGGGGAGACTCCAGAAGAAATCGTTCACATTTTATTAGGAGCAATAAAGGAACTGGGGTGGAGGCAGGTGCAGTCGAGCAGAATGGACTACGAGACCCCTTTAAAGCAGACACAACGGAGACTGGGTTCTGGCTGTGGGCTGCACGAAACCAAAAGACTGGCTCCCACGCTCCTCAGAGGGGAAAATCTGGGGCAAAGCCCCATATACACATTGAAGCTACAAAAGGACTTCAAAACCAGGACATTCACAGAGCAGACAAAACAAAAGGATTTGCAGTCAGGGAACTTGACTGTACTTGTTAAGGGTGGGCATTTTAGTACAAAGCATCATTGTTCTGTGACAGGGACCCATTCAGTGGTCCTGCAGATTTTGGCCATTAACCCCTCAAATGCCAGAAACAGCTTTGGTGTGGCTCCTGAATTAGAGACTGGAGGCTGTGTGCAACAAGGCGCCATATATTTTAAACAACAAATACAAGGTCTTGGCTTGTTTCACAAGGTAGGACTCCACAAGGGAATAGCTCTTATGTACTGTACACTTAACCCTAGTACACATTGTGCTCGTTCAGGAATACCTCCTAGGAACTTCTTGTGTAAACACATTGGCTTGGGGAAACAGAGTCGGCACTCCTTAAGGTTACCTCCTTTGGGGATTTAAAGAGCACAACCGAAGGCATGATTGGAAAGACATTCTGCTTAATCCAGCAGAGCATACTTAACAGAACATTGCTCTAGGATTGGGATTAGTATGGATATCATTTTAGGGGTCCCCTCCAAGCCTGTGGTTTTATATCTGTAAAACAGGGTTCTGTAGAAAATGAGGGTGCCCAAATGGTGAAACCTGTCTCTGTTGAGTTAGTGGCTCTAGCCAAGTCTGTTAAGCGTCTCTTTGCAAGACTAAAGAGAGTACAGGTGACTGGTTGCCAAAGAATTTACAAGATGAATATGCTTCTCAAAGGTGGGCTGAAATGGGCAGGCCTTCCCTATCCCTCCTGGCTGGTTGTGATGTCATCAAGGTGTGATGAAGAACAAAGGACAGCTATAATGCAGCCAAAACTAAAAAATTTTTTGAAGAAGGTTGAAACATTAATGCAATGCTGAAATAAAGATCACTTCCAGGAAACCCACAAGTTGAGCATTTTGTCATAATTTGTTTGCACAAAGTTTGTGGGGTTAGATGACTTCCATGATTTATTGAGCATTCATCTGATTTGATTATGGAGATGCTGTTTGACATTAAATCAATCACAGTTATCCTACACTTTCCAGTACATTTCCCCCACCTGCTTGCTTTTCACAAAATGCCCAGGGTTTTTTGGGGGGGGGGTCAGAAAGTGGGCCTGTTGCACTACAGCACAAAATAAACTTTAATTATGAAACCAGGTTTGCTGGCATGTGATTGAATCCAACCTCAAAATAACAACAGTAGATATTGCTTCTAAACAGTAAAGATTACAAGCAAAGAGAGCCTATGCAGATGGCAGCCAACCTATTTCAAGACAGCTTGAAAGACTGTGACTACACAAACATAAATCAGCATGAAAATATAAAAGGGGGGGCCTACCTTGTGCCCAGTAATTTCTTGAGAGTTTATATCCACGGTTCCGTTTGCAAGAAATGTTGTGGTATCAGCAATGTAGAACTGAGTTGGAAGCCTTCCAAACGAAGGAACAAAAGTGAACCTCAGAAATTCAGATTCAGAAGGAACCTACAATATATATATATATATGCATGTGAAGAGGATATTTAACAAAGAACATATAGTAACGCTGCATTACCATGTCTGAACCACCTTGCAGTCATTTCACTGGACCTAACTTCAGGTGAATATTTTCTCTGACGAACTGGAGTGAGGATCATCTCTTCTGACTACTTTACTGTTCATATTTTCTCATCTGTATCAGCTTTCCCTAGTCAACCCAGGCTGAATTTGCCCTTGCTGACTCGGGCCTTATCCACACTTTTCCTCTGCTCTTTCCAGGCATGGTCCACAATTTAGAAGTCCATGTTCAAGCCCTCCCCTTTTGAAAACCTGCTCTTTAAAGCTCAATCGGAGCAAATGACAACCCTTGGAAAACCTGATTTGATGTTTGCTCTAATTCAGCTTAAAAGAGTGGGGCAAAGCTCATGGCAAAAGCAAAACAATACAGGACAAAGGCTTGGACATGGAGTGTTAGTGCAGACCTCTGCCTGGAAAGAGTGGGGAAAAGGTAACTGTGGATAAGCCCTCAGTGTTTTAAAAAGTTAGATTCAGGGTTTCAAAAAGCCAGCCTTGCAAACAAGCCCACAAAAATTAAGAGGGATTCCATTCCACTGTCGAACAGCTCTTCCCATCAGAATGCTTTTCCTGATGTTTATTTGGAATCTCTTTCTTGTAACTTGAATCCATAGATTCAAGTCCTACTCTCTGGAGCAGGAGAAAACAAGTTTGTTCCATCTTCCATGTGACAGCCCTTGAGATATTTAAAGATAGATGTCATATCTCCTCTCAGCCTCCTCTTTTCCAAATTAAGCATACCCAGATCCCTCAACCATTCCTCATAAGGCTTGGTTTCCATGCCCTAGATCATCTTGGTTGCCCTCCTTTGCGCATGTTCTAGCTTGTCAATATCCTTCTTATACTCTTGTTGTAGGAACACCTTGCCTGGGAAACTATGTTTTCCTCAGGCTCCTGCCATGTTACTGTGAGATAGTAAAGCAATTGTTTGTTTTTGTTGTTGTTTGTCTGTCTTTTAGAAGCATGGGTAGAAAAGCAAGTAAATGGAGATGGAACAGTTCAAGCAATCCACAATACTTTCTTTTTCTCCCCCTCCCCAACCACTTTTCCTGCAGCCCACACCCCAGGATTTTACTAGTCAATCTAAAGTTTCAGTTGTGGGGGTGATGCCATAATCAGATCCCATAATCCCATAATCCAGTGGGAATACTCCGTTTTATAAGCACACTAAACAGATAGAAAGGATCCGCTCCATGCTTTTGCAATTAGCAGCACCATTTTACAAGAGAGACATATGACTCATTTTAAAGTATCTCATCAGTTTAACCACCGGCATATTGGAAAATGTTAAGCCAAGCTCTCCCCAGCAAATAAAGCCTTCGGTTAGCTGCTTTCATTACCTTGTAAAAAGAATGCAGTTTTACAGTTGAGGCTACATAGCCAGAGCCAATGCAACATTCCTAGGCTGTTTAGCAGAAGAATACTCTATGGCCCAAAACTGATTATTATTTTTTTAAAATACTCAACATGATCGAGCAACTTTTCATGAAAAGAACTGCTGGTTATAGAACACCCACAGACTTTCAAGATGTGTTATACCAAAACTGAGTCCTTCTAAGCACTAATTATGTGGAGAGAGTTGTCCCACAGATATTATATAATTCTTGTGTTTGCTTGAATGTGTACAGAAAGCAATAAAAATGCTTGGCCTCTGTAGCAACTGGTAAAAAAAAATATGGGGCAGGACATGTGTGGCAACAGACTATCACAAATTTGTAAATACAGGGGAACTCAATAGCAGTCTTGTGGTAAATTAGAGAACACCACATTTCTTGAGATATAGGCCGTGAACATACTTGCTTACTCTGCATCCAAGTGTGGTTTGGGAAGTGGTGTACACGAGTTTTAGCCACAATCTATATCTATCCTGTTGTTTTTTTATGAAATACTGCACTTTGATGTATCCACCCCCCAAAAAAAAAAACAATAACTAGTTTTGATCTTTACTGTGGTTTTATAATTTGTTGGAAGCCACCCAGAGTGGTCAGGGCAACTCAGTCAGATGGGCAGCATATAAATAAAAATTTATTATTGTGTGGAACAGGCAGAGTCCCCCCAATCCCAGGCAACCCCCGAAACCCCCGAGCGGAATAATGACTCAAGACAACATGCTATGGGATTAAAATTGGCCACAACTTTATTAAGTTTCAGAACCCACCTCTTTTGACTGCATAAAACCAGCACAATATTTAAAGCCTCATCTTAAGCCTATCTACCTGGAAGCGAGCCACTGTGAGTTCAAAAAGGGCTTGCTTCCTCTGGCTATGTTATGGGGATTTCTATCTTAAACATGAAACATTTATACCAGGAGTTTCCGAGCGCTGCTCTGGTTCACCAGAAGCGGCTTAGTCATGCTGGCCACATGACCTGGAAGCTGTACACCGGCTCCCTCGGCCAGTAATGTGAGATGAGCACCGCAACCCCAGAGCCAGACACGACTGGACCTAATGGTCAAGGGTCCCTTTACCTTTACCTACCAATACAATGATTTAAAAATTTAACATCCTAGCAGAACAGCATTATACCTACAGCAGTGTTCAAGCCCTAGAATGTTTTTAAAACATACAATAGGCCATTACATCTAAAAAGACTTCATACCTGTTCTCTCTAAAGGAAATTAAAGGAAGCGCTGTCTCTCACATTTCTTGCCTCAGTCTGTTCTCCATGTTGTATGGGTTGCCATGTAGAAAAAAACCAGACAAAATAACACAGTAGATGTATGCCTGTGTCTTAGGGAATAAATATATTTCTAGCCAGAGATTCCATTAATGGGATATTCCAGGAGTAGGCAGCTTGTGTGGGCATAGGAAGAATTTGGGACACAAAGGCTCAGCTTGTTCAGCTACATCCAGTTGCTAAAATGTGACATTGTTAAAGGCAAAATGGCTGCTTTCCTAATGTCATGGGCCAGAGGTGTCAGCAAAAGATTTTCACTGGGCAAGATATTTATATGAAACTGTTAAGATAATTAAAACTTTTATTTTCCCAGTATTTAATATGCTGGATTCATTATATAAAATACAATGAATCCACTTATTCCTGGAGGTTTGATATGGCTTTGGTTATGGTGTCCCTCCTGATGTTGTTGAATTCCTATCATCCCAGACCACAGGCCATGATAGCAGGGAGTGATTGGAGTTGGAGACAATAATATCTAGAGAGCCACAGTAGTAAGTTTTGGTGTCAAATGAAAGCTGTGGCCTGCTTTGATCCCAGTAATTTGTAGACCTCTCATTTAACATTTGCAATAAGGAGCTGATGATTATCTTTGCATGATAGTGCAAAAATGCTTTTCTTTTTTAAGTATCACCACTTAAATTGTATCCCATTGAATGATGCTAACCTCTCTTTCTTGGTTTAAATATTCAGGAATTGACATATTTCAGCCCATAGAAGGGCTTTCACAGAGTTATCCATTAAAAATTTCAAGTAAATTGAATGAAACATACTTAAACAGCACTTGAATGTTCTGTATTGTGAAAGTTTTAAAATCTATCCTTTTATTTTCTTTCATTTCTTTGAAGTATTAAAGTTATACCTGCTCACTGCTTGCAAGTAGCAGCTCTACAATGAGACAGAATATTGCGTTACCTAAAGAAGCTGGACGCTTTGCCTAAGTGACTATTTGAAACATCAAAAAGTCATTTATCATGCTGAACTACTAAGAATGCATTTTACCTATAATGGAAAATATTTCAGAATAGCAAAATGACAGAATAGAATAGATGTTAGAACTTTCACAATGCAGAAATTGAACAGAAATTCATTTATTTGTTTGTTCAACCATAAAGTTTTATGGATAATTTTGTAAAAGCACTTAAGCATTCTATGAGATGAGGTAGATAGATTTCTGAACATTTAACTGGGGAAAATAAGTTATTGTCATTCAATGGGATATAATTTAAGAGGCGACAGTTTAAAAGAAAATGATGGATGCATTGATTTTCAAAGAAGATCAGAAGCACTTTATTGCAAATGGTAAAATCCTATACTGATGCTCGAACAGTAGGGTTGCCGTATCTTGAAGAGCAAAAAAGATTACAGCCTGAGGCACTGCCGGCCCAAGCCAGGGAAAAGGGCACACGGGGCCACTGAACCCACGCTCGGGTTGGCAGCGGCTGTGCCATGCAGAGCAGCCCACGCCACCCACACCTGAGCCACCAAGCCCAAGCCCCCCCCAAAAAAATCCAAAATAAATGAATAAAAAACCCCAAAATCCTGACATTCCCTTTAAAATTTAAAAGCCCCCCATGGTTATATCCCCCCCAAGGACATGCTTGGGATATCCCAGACGTATGGCAACCCTATAAAACAGGCCACAATGTTTAACTCTTAAACTTACTCCTAAGACAGAGATGGTGGCCCTGTGGCCTTTCCTATGTGTTGGGACTCCAGCATCCATCAATCCCAGCCATTGTGGCCTGTGGTCTGGGGCTGATGGGAGTTGTAGTTCAGCAACACCAGGAGGCACATCATAACCAAAGCCACATTAGACCTCTAGGACTAAGTGGATTCATTGTCTTAAAAACCTATTCTATTATTTTCTTTTATTCCACTGAAGGATTCAAGTGCCACCTGCTCGTTGCTTGCACCTGATGACAGCTCTACAGATCATGACACAGATTAGCGTGTTACCTAGAAAAGGCACACAGCTTTGCCTAATTGACTACTTGGAACATCACCAGTCTGTAGCACTGATCATATGGAATTACAAAGGATGCGTTTAATTTTACCTATAATGGGAAAAGGGATGGAGACAACGCAAGTGAACATTGCTTCTTTTAAGACACAGAATTCTTACTTTGCTGGTTCGGACCTATAAAACTTTTTGTGTACAGCATGAATAACAACAGTTTGAAAAATTCATGTGTAGGCGTATGGTGCTGGCACCGACTGTTTGAGAAGTCAATGGCCTTCAGAATGGAAGTCAGCCACAAAAGCTGCTTTGCTGTAACAAAACTCAAGTGACTGTAAAGTAAAAAAAAAAAAAAGTGCCTATCAAAGCAATCTTGGTGTTTTTTAAAGAAAATTGCTCCAAATCGAAACACAAAGATTATGCTACAGTGTATCAGACCCCCCCCCCCACCAATAAGCTGACGGTTAAAATTATGGCCCTAAAGCTGGCTTCAAGGAATCTGCGCAAGAGGAAAATGCCGTTTTGAAAGTAATGTAAGACGCTATAATAAATTATCTTATTCTTCATGATATATTTATTAAATTGCCATTATGATAACATAATTGCAAAGACAATTTAAAATGCTTTATAACAAGATCTCTGATTCAAATGCACTGAGACAGTTCTCACTCAGGTCTCTACTTAGGAAAACATGAAAATGCCTTATACTGATTCGGACTGTTGGTCTACCTAGTACAGTATTGACTACAGTACACTTATGGAAGAAGGTTTTTTTTTAGGCCAAAATTGTTTCCCAACCCTACCTGGTGATGCTGTCAGGGATTGGACCAAGGACTAATGCTCTATCGCTTATTAGAAATCCATGTTTTACCTGCTTTTCAAAAACATCATAAATAATAGCTGTGTCCCGGAGCCAATTGGTCAAAGGTTACTGGTTCCAGTCAGACAAGCAAATGGTGTGGGAGATGAGGAGCTGATTACAGGATGCTAATGCTCCCTTCAGGACCTGGATAAGGAACATCTGGTTGCCCAGATGTTGTTGGACTCTAACTCCCACCAGCCCCAACCAGTATGGTGAATGGTCTGATGCTTATTTTACTTAAAAGCATTGATAAACTGCTTCATGTTTTACAAATCTCTAAGCATTGTGCCATATAAAAACCACTGGCATCGTTAGAACAAAAATACAACCCAAAACCAATAAAACAGCAGCATAACAGCATATAAAAACAAATTAGGAATTCAAGGGATTCAAACATGGTTCAATCTTCTAGGTCAGGAAAAGCCTGAGCAAACAGATATATCTCTACAAGATGTCTGAAGCAATTGGTGGTTGCCATTTTATATATGGCTGAGAGAAGAGTATTCCATAGTACAGGAACAAAAGCAGAAAAAGCCTATTTTCAGATCACCACCCTGTGATATTCTGTAGGGTCTGGTGCCATGAGTAGAGTGCCCTCAGATATGAGTTTACTGTCCAACAACATCTGGAGGGCCATAGATTCTCTATTCCTCTTTTAGGGGAGCTGAGAACCCAAGGTTTTGAGACCTTGTTGTTCTGCTTCATGCACTCACCCAGCCTTGAGGGAGCTTATTTCCACCAGTGCTATCATAGTATTGCTCCTGTGTGTCTCTGTGTGTAAATCATCCATGTGGGAAGAGCAGCTCACATATGGTTTTCCTAGCCGATCAGCAACTTCCCTTCTGGAGGGCTGCCAATCAGGTGGAAGAGAGTTATGTGGTTGGTTCTACACAGCTGTGTGGGACAGCACCAGAGGCAAGCATTTCCCACACAGCTGGTTGAACATGTGAAGAGGACCTTTATCTTAATGACCTGTGTTAACAGCACGGTACCTACATCAAATCAGAAGGAGCTTTTATAAACAAGAGAAAGATCAACAGGAGAGCTGCCACTTAACTTTCCAAGGCAATCCAGGCTTGTTTTCTATTTCCCGAAGTTTTTTTTTTTTTTAACATCTCTTCCCCCCCCCCTTTTTTACACATCTAACAAGGAATACCACGAACCTGCATTTACCACCTGCATTTGGTATCTGAAGAAGTGTGCATGCACACGAAAGCTCATACCAAGAACAAACTTAGTTGGTCTCTAAGGTGCTACTGGAAGGATTTTATTTTTATTTTTTATTTTGTTCTGCATTTACCAGTTATGTCTGAGAAAAGAGCGATGTAATTAGTCCCTTTGGGATAGATCCACTTAGCACAAATAATTGACAACTGCCTTAGTGGGAAACCACAAACATTTTCAGCTGAAAATGTCACACAGCTTTAGCTCAGTGTTTATCCTGGGTGCTAGAAAGAGCCATCACCTTTAACAATCGCAGCGGCATCACCGCCACCTGCCCTCTTCACTGGGCTCACCCATTCGGCATTCTCCCCAGGGAAGAAGGCAGGGCTCCTCCACCTTTGCGGTGCAATTCCAGCAGCTTATCAAGTAAGCTACTCCAGCTGAAATTCCCTTTTTTAAATACAGCCATTAAAAGGGTGGGAACTCTGTCCTCCTTTTCACCCTATCAGAAGTATCATTTCCTCCACTCCTCAGTTTTCCACTTTCCCCCTCTGAACAACCATTCAGCATTCTGTTGTCCTTACTGAGCACACTTGGGGCTCAGGGTTTCTTACAATGCTGCTGGACACGTTGCTTCGCATTGTCCATATCACTTTGCAAGTAGCAAGCCGCGGTTTTCTCTGCTCCCTCCCCTCATTAGCATTTCCATGCCCCATTGTGGTCCCACTCGCAGTGACCCCTCCCCTGGGAACAAGGCTGGTCTAAGCTGAGCAAATTGGACAAGGACAACGTCCTGGGATTTGAAATTGGCCATACCTTTATTGATTCCAGATGTAGGTAGGATTTGGCTTAAGCATTGGGTGTGTATCCTTCCTTAGCCTCCTGGTGGAGGCAGGCATGACAGGGTTGATCATGGGACCAAGGCCCGCCCCCAAGGCACAGAATTTAAAATTGGGACTGGCAAGAACTATCATCCTACTCTGCATCCGGCACGAGGATTTCCAAACTGTTGTTCACCTGAGCTGAATCCTAGAACAATAGGATCCAGAATGCAGCAGTCTGATTGGTCCGCAGGAGCCACCCAATCCAGCTCCAGGTGGAAGTGAATCAGCGACCTGATTGGCCTACAGGAGCAGCCTGGAATTAGCCAATCACACAGGGCCCATTGTGTAAATAATGTATATATAGCAGACATTTGGGGGAAAGTTTCATTCATTGTTACTACGAGCTGAATAAAGAGCATGAAATTCACACTCGACTCCGAGTATATTCCATCACCCATCCCACCGTTTTTCCTGGAGGCCATGATCTGTTGTGACAGGCCACAACTGTCACCCTCCCCAGGACTGGGTAAGCAGTTATTGTGAACATGCATGCAGGTATTTCTCTGCACAGCCATTAAAAAAAAAATAGGTACAAATTTTCCAATATATTAGATCAGAAGTCAGCAAACATTTTTCAGCCAATCAGGAGCTGCGGAACCCGCGTCAGACGTTCGGGTTCCAAAGAACGTTCACACTCATTTCCGGGTTTGCAGCATTGAGGAGCTGAAATGTTCGACTTGCAAAGCGTTTGACTTCTGAGGTATGACTGTAGTCTTGTAAATAAGGGACACTGTACATCAGAGACTTAGTCTGTAAAGCATCCCTGAACCGAGACAATGTTAAATTTTCCTTTGCTTTTTGTAGATCTTTTATTTCATTTACAAGAGGCAAGAGAGTAACAACACATTTTGAAAAATTCAAACTCATGCCAGTCGCTTCGAGAACACTGTCTAACCATCTCATCCTCTGTCGTCCCCTTCTCCTTGTGCCCTCCATCTTTCCCAACATCAGGGTCTTTTCCAGGGAGTCTTCTCTTCTCATGAGGTGGCCAAAGTACTGGAGCCTCAACTTCAGGATCTGCCCTTCCAGTGAGCACTCAGGGCTGATTTCTTTAAGGATGCATAAGTTTGATCTTTTTGCAGTCCATGGGACTCTCAAGAGTCTCCTCCAGCACCGTAAGGAAAGCATATGCCCATTCTATTCCTCAGTTTAAAGTAGCCAACTGATTCTAATTTAAAACATTATTATTATTATTATTCTACGGCTGAGTTGCTGGAGATTGTTTACTCTTTGCTATCCCAGTTTGGCCATTTTCTAAAATCATGCGAGCTGTGTCAGTGGTGTTTAATTTGTTGTTCAGTCGTTCAGTCGTGTCCGACTCTTCGTGACCCCATGGACCAGAGTACGCCAGGCACGCCTATCCTTCACTGCCTCTCGCAGTTTGGCCAAACTCATGTTAGTAGCTTCAAGAACACTGTCCAACCATCTCATCCTCTGTCGTCCCCTTCTCCTTGTGCCCTTGTGTTTAATAGGCCACTATAAAATCTGTAATTCGATGAGGAGGAATTTGGAATCCAGCATAGTTTAATAACTAATAAAAGTTATTA
This sequence comes from Lacerta agilis, assembly GCF_009819535.1. Lineage (NCBI taxonomy): Eukaryota > Metazoa > Chordata > Lepidosauria > Squamata > Lacertidae > Lacerta > Lacerta agilis. The sequence continues at coordinate 30,171,216 of NC_046314.1, read as the reverse complement.
AAATGGAAGGGAGTAACTTAAGAAGTAAGGTATTAACATCTGAAAATGGAGGCAAGGTTGGGGGCTTTGTAATTGTCTCACATGCAGGCTTAGAGTCAACCCAGCTGTACTCAAGGGATAATCAATATACAAGGAAACATTATTTTCACATGAAGCCACGCTCAGTTTCTGAATACATTTCAGATGCAAATTCTAACAGCCAGTCTGCTTTCCCAGGGCTCAGAAGAAGGAAAATTGTGGTCTGCCGGTAGATCTTGGAGGTAATTTGCAGTAGATCACCAAGAGGTGGATTTTTATTTTTACTCATATCCATTTAACAACATCAAAAGCCTCAGAAAAATAAACAAATAAATAAAAGTTTGCTAAAAGGTAAGACAACTGAAAGGGAAACCAGGATGGAGCAAGATAAGTTTTGGTCCTAAAAACGAATTCTGGAGCTGAGCACATGCTTGGAGGCACCCTAGGTCCTAAATGAAGTAAGCATCTCCAATATATTTTGCTGGTAATGGATAATATGATGCCTATTCCATGTATAAAAGGCAACTAGACTCGGGGCCGCCCCATCTATGAAGCAAGGTGAGGTAACCGCCTCAGGCAGCAAAATCTATAGGGACAGTAGTTCCCAATGTAGATCTTTAATCCCTGCTTGTTCCTTATATATGCTTTGTTTGTTTGTTTGTTTGTTTCTCTTCCACCTTTCATCCAAAGATCACATAGTCAATTACAATATACGAACACACAAATGCATAACATAGTAGCAAACAAAAACAACACCCCTCACAAACTCAGTTTTAAAGGCCATAGATTGTTTAATTAGCCAAAGGACGAGAAGTGTAATGTTTCTGCCTGGCACCTAAATATATATGTAATGAAGGCGCCAGGTGAGCCTCCTGAGGGGGAAGTGTTCCACAAGTGGGGAACCACCTCAGAAAAGTCTCTCGTGTTTCCACCCTCCAGACGTCTCTCAGAGGAGGCAAACAAAGAAGGTCCTCAGGTGATGATCACAGGGTCTGGGGTGGAATGGAGTATTCTGCAGAGGAGCGAGTCACACTCCAAAAGTTGGTTGCAGTTCTCCACCACTCTGTCCTCAGTTTCTCCCCCCACCTACTTAAAATCCCTGCTTCATATCTAAATTTCTCTCTTTAGCAAAAGGAGCGTTCTTAGGGTCATGGCAAACCAATTTGCCAGGAGCAGCAGGGGCACCTGCTACCACCCTCCCCCAGAACTTGCAGCAGTCTGTCCTTAATTGCTGGCACCACAGAGAAGCACCCTCAAGTCCTGGGAGATTTTACTGAGCCTGTAGCAATGTCTTGTGATCCAGTGACAGAGGTCCAGCTTCAGTCAGTGGGTGGCTAAAACTAGGCCTAGCACTCTAGCCAACTGCTAGCCTAGCCAGATCCCAGTGGTGATGGATTGTCTGGCCAGACAGCAGCCACTGGCTGCTTGCTTTCTCTTCTGGCATCTTTCACTTAACTAGGGTTGCCCTATGTCCGGAATTTCCCAGATATAGCTGGAATACTGTAATCAGAAGCAGTGTCCGGGCAGAAATTGCTGAAATGTCCAGGGAAATCTGGACGTATGGCAACTGATGTCGCAAGTCTAGATTTTGGTGAATTTCCTTAAAAACAGGCAAAACTTTTAAAAGGCTCAATAACTTGGCCCCCCCAAAAAAGCTCATCGACTTTCACTTTTTTACAGAATGCTAAGGATGTCAAGAATTCTGTTAAAGATTCCTTGCCCTCTGTGCAGAATTCCCAGGATCTCCTAGGAACAGGGCACGATCCTTTGTGGATACTGCCATAGAGTTAACATTATAATGTTATCCACTGAGGACAGGAAGAGCTCTGTTTTGTATTTCCTTTTGGGAGGGATTTAAACTGAGATTCATGCAAGGCCCCCCACACACACACTATTGATATGTGAGTCTTGTCTTCTTCTTTCTCTCCTCAGTGCTGCCACTGTGACAGTTCAGTCAACTAGAGAGAGTCATGTAATAGCTGTTGTTGCTGGAGTCAAGTTCTGTCACTATTCTTAGAGTACCACACCCTACGGTGGAGGGTTAACATGCTATCCTGTTGGTGAGTCATACAGATGACATCAAGGCAGTGATAGGCTTCTGCCTTGCTAATTTCATTTGCTTTTGTAAAAATGCGTTGCTTTGAAGGAACTCAGTTATATAAGTAATTAACAAGCAGCTTTGGAGGGTGGAGGGTATGTGTAAAGTTTTTCCTCTTCCAGGGTGAAGTCCAAAGAGTTGAGAATGATGTGTGCTCCATGTGAATTTGATGCCCATGCCTACGTGATTTCCCTCCTTGGATAAGACACTGGAAGCAAAAGTCTCAGGTGCATGAGGCAGTTTTTGAAATTACCAGCATTTTACAGCAACAGGGCTGGTTTCCAGAATTCACTTATCGCCACATATTCCAGACTTTTCCATAACCTCATTCCCCTGGCTCCTCCTTTTCCTTTTCATCAGTCAGCTAATGTTCAGATGTAAAGATGGAGTTGCCCATCTCTTCCTGAGAAAGCATCAAAAAATCCAGTCCATCTTGGGCTGCAAGTTGCATTTTTAGCAGGGAATGCTATTAAGATGTCTCAGTTGACTTTCATTGTGAGTTTCCCGCTTAGCAGAGCACCTTGTGATAGACACCCTGGTCTAAAATAAACAGCATTCACTCCTATCTATCATCTGTGCCACCTGGTAATGTTCAGTTTGAAATGAAAGGCAGTGAACTTTGACTTCTCCTTCAGCCAAGGAGTGTGGTGCTACTTGAGGTCAGTGTAGTTCGTCCTACCCAACTACCAGAAAGAAATAAGATACATTTGCCTCTGGCCCTTAATGAATCAAGTTGTGACACATCGATCAGTGAAGTTGACTAAGCTGCCAACAGAAGTTGACTAAGCTGCCAACAGATAGTAAGAGAATGATTAATCAAAGCAAGCCAGGAGTGTCTATGGCATTCTGAAACATCTTTCTGTATTGAAAGTCAACATCATTGTTGCTGTAGGCTACTGATAATCAGAGACTGGCATTAAGAGCCTTTATCTAGTGTCAGTCTCTCATTCAGATGACTCTGTAATGCTTCAAGATCCATCAAGTGGAAACAGTCAGGGATCACCGTATAAAGTTGTATTATAGAATAAGATCCAGATTGTGAAGTACTCTGAATTCAACTCTATTGCTCAGTCCTGATCTCAGAAGTACTGCACTGCAGCTTGAAATTCAGTCTGAAATTAGACTACATACTGCAGACTCATAAGTAGCTACACACCTAATCACCTGTGATGAGAAAAGCCATCCACGTGCCACAAATTATAAGTTCTTATGACTTAATCCATGGGTCTGATATTCTGCAAAGATTCAAGAGTAAAATCACACCAGTCCACAGATTTGCTGCACCAGCTATGTGGCTAGAATACAGTTATTAAAGCAGCTTCCAAAGGTTTTGCCCCATGGACCACCTGAAATTGCTGGTGGTACAGTATTGGTGGACCACTGATTGATTTTTCTGCCTCTTGTAGCAATTGCAATGTGCTGAACTAGGTGTGTGAGTTTTAAGTGTGTTTCATAGATCGTTTCTTAAAGATTGCATTTGAGTGTGTTCAGATTCAAATTGTAATACAATATAATATAATAAATAAAAGAAGTGATAAAGGAGTTGGACTGGATGACCCTTGTGGTCCCTTCCAACGCTACAATTCTATGAATCTATGGCCAAGGAATACAATTAAAAATGGATATAAATATCTAATGCAATAAATGTGCCACCTCCCATCTTCAGTCACAAATCCACTGACATGCCTGAATGAAGCTCACAGGCCACTGGTGGCCCATAGACCACAGCTTGGAAATCCTTGCGCTATAGCAGACTTCCGTTCTCATCATTGAAATCTTCTGGAGAAGCTCTTCTGACTGTCTTGCAGTTACAGTAAGTGAGACTCCATTGGTTTCTACACGAACTAGGGCTTCTTAGCACAGGGGCATCAAGTAATATTGAAGTCGGGCACCTACAATTCTGTCATCCTGACACCTGTCACAAACATTTCGCCGACAATTTTTAAAGAGAATTGATAGGATCCAGTGGTCATTTGGTTCTGCATTTTATACTCTTACAACATCTTCATGTACATAGCCATGATTCTTAATGAATTGGCAGCTTATAAATGTTCTTTCAAGTAAAAGCGAATAAAGAAATGGGAAGGAAATTCATTGATAATCTCTCACACCAGCGCAACATCTCAAAACATGAAGCTAGCCACGTGTTGTGGGGACACCCAACATCTCATGCCATCGTGAAAATGTTTTGGACAGAGGTGCCAGACGGTAATCTTATCTCCCGCAAGAATCTATTTCAATTTCTCCCTGTGGATATTATATTGGCAAAGGGAGCCTGACATATTTAGGTACATGAAATTCAGTGCAAAGCGAAGATGGAAAATATGTTTACTGCATGTACTGTATGTAACAAATGTCACACTAAAGATGCGGGGCTTGCAAGTCCTTTTGCCTTTGATCCTACCCTTTCGTATCAATCATCTCCCACCTCTCGCTGGGCCAGGGAAATGACAAAATATTCAGGTAGGGCAAAGCTGAAGCACTGACGCAGCAGCTGCAGCGGTAACATAGAGTACTTTTAAACGAAAGGGCACATTAAAAGGCAAGAAAGTCTTTGGGGAGGAAAATACAAGCAGTGCTATGGCTAATGCCCCTTACCAAACTGGGCATTCTGCCTGCCTGCCTCTCCTTCCTGAGAAGAGAAAGAACGAGAGACTTGCAGCCACAGTCCTGAAGAAAACCCGCTAAAGCACTGAGGCCCCCCATTACATTTTCATTCTTGCGCACAGAGCTGTAGTGGATCTGTGCCTGGTCTTCCGAAAACAAATTTTGACACACTACAGACAAAGGGGCAAGTTGCTAATCCCATTGCTACTTCATGTCTTCATTCGCAGCATCAAATAAGCTGTGAGGGAGCTTATTTTAAAGAGGGAGAAAGGGGGGCAATCGCAACTGGCCTGGAAGAGGTCCTGGAGAACAGTACAACTGAGGAGAAATGGGAAGGAGGCCTCAAATGAACATTCATTTCCTAGGCCTTTCACAGTACATTCTTTTGCAGTCTTACCCAGAAGTACGTCTCATTGTGTGTGGTAAGGTTTATATCCTAGGTACCTTAAAGACAACCAATTCAAGGCCACTTTTTTAGATACATGAAGCATACCCTTCAACATGCCCCAGAATAAAACTGGGATGTGTGTCTTTCAGGGCCAGATCTCGTGGAAGCCAAGTGACTTGCATGAGAGCACGGCCCCCCAAAAAATATGGGATGTCCCACTTAAATTGGGACAGTTGAGGGGTACAAATGAAGTAGCAGGTATACGAAAGAGAATATTGTAAGGTGAAGCTGAATGTCAATGAGATGCAAAAATGGCAGTCCACAATAATTAGAGCTCAGATATATGTTAAATAAGCACACCTTTAACCATTTACAGTGGCAGGTAGATGCTAATTGCTAAGTATTTGCTTCTAGCGGGGCACGGAACCATTTTGCAAGAAACTATCTGCTATCCTTCTGAATTTTTAAAGAAATTAATAGTAGATAAAAAGTAGCTGTTTCCAATGGATGTGATTCCTTTGGGTGGGACATGTATCTGAGAAGATTTTGGATTTTCTAATAGTGATACAAACCTTCCCTATGTTTAAAAATATTGAAGTATTTTTTTACTTTATTTTTGAATTTTTAAATAAACTTTATTTCAAAATATTTTAAAAGAATACATTCACACACAAATATACAACAAAGAAAAATGCAAATCATACAATACAAACACAATCACAAAAAAGATAACCAATAACCCCCCCAAAAAACCAAAAAAATAAAATAAAAACAATGACTCCCCATCATTTGTATATCGTTTCCCTCTACGTTTTAACATTTCTTACTTTTCCTCACCATACAATACCACCATCTAGCAAATGCATCAATCTGTCATATAATATACTATCCATCTATATATTCCCTTATAAATATTGAAATATTTTTAACCAGATGTCGCACTGGAGAATGTGCAATAAATGTGCAAATATTGGAAATGTGCAATAAAATAAACTACATGCACAGTCTGAATTTTTTATTGTTATTATTAAAGGTACCCTAGCTCATCTAGAGAGTCAAGCCATTTACCTGTCACCTGGAGGAGGCCAGGCAAACATGAAAACATCAGGTCAAACCTGGAGGTCTGTCAGCCCTAAGTCTGCCAGACATGTACAGTGGTTATTTATGGACCCAGCAGCAAAAATACCCTTTGTCAACAAATCACCAATATATTATTACTAATTTAAAGGATGCCTGTTGGCGATAGTTACTGCTGTCAAATTACAAATATTGCTTTTGGGAGAACGGGCCACTATTTTGGAATAAGGAGAAATTACATCTTAAAGCAGCTTCATTCCTACAGTAATAGAATTAGGTTGTTGTTGTTGTTGTTATTTAAAAAGTTGGAAGTAAAGAGGCAGTTGATGTAGTGTTTCATTTTTGCTTCCAGTGGCAAATAGGTTGCTAGCCCTTAAATTGAAAATAAAAATGGAAGTACCTACTGCAGCAAAATGGGAAAATAAATGTTGGACTTCGTTGAACAGCTTAAAGCCCTATTTTTGCTTTAAAATTTAGAATGAAAGTATTAAAGATATTATTGCAAGGTTGGAAAAATAGGTGGACTTACATATAGAGCTGCATTTTTAATATGTCAGAAAGAGAATTATATAACATGACATAGTAAAATATAGGTAACAGTATTTTATGTATGTTCATAATGATGTATAGTATTTTTGTATAAGAGATAGAGAAAATGACCTGATAAATTTGTATATATAATATGGAACTCTATGCATACAATTTCCTGCAGCATACCAATAGGTCCAGGTATTGACAAGTACACCTACATCAAGTAAACACTAATTCTAAAGAAGGATTCTAGGTTCAGCCTGAGGGTGGCAGCGGCCTTGTCCCTAGGTTACTAGGTGAACACATCTCTGTGTCAGAACTGAAATAATGTAGCACAAAAAAACCCCGATAATGGAGAAAATAATCTGTAGGTGAAGGGTTGAGACTAACAGACAAAGACTCCTCGAGTAGAATAAAATGTTTGCATCGTTGTCCACAAATGATTTCATTTACTTCACTGGAGTTTGGGGGAAGTTCCAAGTCAAAGCCAGCAAAGTAAAAACTAGCAATTCTCACAGTGAAATAGGAGAAGGGGACAAAACTGATCCCTCAATTGTATTGCCTTCCTTCTCAAGGACGCGGTGCAATTTCTAATTCATCATTCGGTGGAAGCAACAGGCAACACAGCTTACCCATTCCCAGGGTCAAGAATAAAGCAGCCCTTTCATGCCACCGGGAAAACAAATTTGGCACAAGCAAATTCCATTTATCACCCCGGAGTCTAAGTCAACATATGGCGTAAACAAAAGCAAATCTGGGGCATTTGGGATTCCTCTCTACCTTACGCAGTATTGGACACATTGTGGATGGCATGCACTGTGTTGAAAGACTTGCTAAAACATATAAAGAATACTTCACAAAATGCAGGAGCAGATCTATAGCCTTATCATTTTAACAGGCAACTCCAAAGTACCGAAGCATCTGTAACACCACCCCCATCATCCCTTCTGAGAGATAACAGCAGAATTAATTTCTACACACTGTTATTGAACCTGTTAATCTTCAAGGTCACTGACTCGAGGAAGTATCAAAATAGTAACTGGAACGTCTCAGCCATGCAAGAGCTACTTTGCATTTCTTCCATGTCCTCAACAACTCCAAGCTACCCCATTATTTTAAACCACTTGTTACCTTTAGCTTCTGATTCCACAAAGTGTTTCTTGCTGAAGCTTCTGGTCTGTGCTTTCCTAACTCCATTTCCAAGGAAGAGAAGGGATTCAGATCCCACAAAGCAGCGCCTTAGCCGGCTACATGTTAGACACCCTACCACATCACATACTCAAGTTGTGAGACAGAACTGTATCAGGCTGCCCAGGCGATAATTTCTTGTTAGCTAGGGTTTCCATTTATAGACGTAGAAAATTCACAAATAGAACCCTGGAGGGAAGGCAAGCGACTAGCTTCAGATAACAATAAATGCCAGGCTGGCATCAAAGAAGCTGGTTAGCATTCGGCACTATTAGCACTACACAATTTTGATTACCTGGGGATCGTGAAATAAACTCTGCTTAAGGATTCCCTGATGAAACAGGAAGGACCTCAGAGATACAAGTCTGAGATAGAAGTCCAGACAACAAAATGCCACCTCATAGCATCCTCCCTGGGTAATCGTTGGCTGCAGCCCAGAGGGACATCAAACACCTAAGACATTATTTTCCTAGAAGAACATCCAGAATTGTTATTTAAAGCTCGAAATCTAGTTTGGGGATTTTGCTTAGGAGCTTTGTTAAGGGAAAAGAGCATTCAGCAGCAGTTCTTCACTTAAATTGTTCAAACTTCCAAACTATGTTTTGAATGTGAGTTTGGGATTTGGTGCTGTCCTCGAGGGCAGCTTCTAAAAAGCAAACAAATTCAGATGCACACACACACACGCATGCATATTCAAACACATAGGAGCTGAGGCCCCTTTGGGGCCCCCAATAAAATATTTGAGGGGGCTAGGGCCCCCCAAAGTTGATGGGCATTGTCATTCAAATAGTGTGTGCACGCTATATCATGTGATCAATTATGCAGGGTGGGGCTTACCTGTTTCTCCCCCCCCCCATATTTTATTCAAGTTGGCACCATCAACATCCACAGGGCATGATCCAAAGAGCTGCCTGCTTCTGACTCCTTTCCTAACAGCAGGTTCCCCATAACACTTGACACCACAGAACATGTGGGAATATTTTTTGATAATTTCCAAAGCTGTGTTATGACTACATTGCTCAGTGAGGTAGATGGTAAAGTTCGCTCCACATCTTACAGTACGATGCAAGCAAGTGCACTCAGGCATTATTACAATCAAGCAATATGCAAAACTTTCCCCTCTCTCTTTTTGGAAGTTGCGTGAAATCTATGCAAATATATTGATTACAACTTCAAGTAAGGCAGCTATCAAAAGAGTCATTTGAAGTGGATATAAAAGTGATGGAGAACTAAACCAAATTAATTGAAACTTCCCAGACATGGGAGTAAGTTCTAGCCCCAAAGTGTCTTATATTTGATTTTTTGGCTAGATAGGCAGATATGCTATTCATTCATTCGCTCACAAACAAATTAGCTAATTGAAATGTCCCATTATTCATTGCAGCTGCATGATACCAGTGCAATACGTAAAAGGAGAAGCATGTACAATTTCTTAAAAGTACCCACAACTTTCAGAATTTTCATTTCAGGTGTCTTTTAACTGTACTGAAAGAGCAGAGTACTCGTTGCAAAATGGCAGTCTGAAAGATAAAATAATGAGCAATCACTCTCTTGTAAAGAGGAAATTATTAATTAAAGGCTCATGTACACACACACACACACACACACACACACACACACACACTTACTTACAGGGAATAGAAATAGATGAATAAATTTCAGGAACACAATGAAAATGGAAACCTGCCAGTTAGAAGATGAGAAGCAGAAGCTATTTCAAAGTAAGGTGAACGGAGGACAATACTAATTAAAAGGCCAACTGCAGAGAGAAGTAGACCTTTGAATATGAGTTACTTCTGAGCAAACCTATATCAGGACCTTGTTTGTGGGGTTGGGCACTGCTGGATATTTAATAAGAATATAGTAGTATTTTAAGTAAAGGACCCCTGGATGGTTAAGTCCAGTCAAAGGCAACTATGGGGTGCAGCACTCATCTCGCTTTTCAGGCTGAGGGAGCCGGCATTTGTCCACAGACAGCTTTCTGGGTCATGTGGCCAACATGAATAAACCACTTCTGGTGCAATGGGACAGAAACCAGAGTGCACGGAAATGCCGTTTACCTTCCCGCCTCAGCGGTACCTATTTATCTACTTGCACTGGCATGCTTCCAAACTGCTAGGTTGGCAACAACTGGGACAGAGCAACGGGAGCTCACCACCATTACACGGACTCAAACCGCCAACCTTCTGGTTGGCAAGCCCAAGGGGCTCAGTGGTTTAGACCACAGCGCCACCCGCGTCCCTTGTCTGTATTTTAAGCACCACCTTTTAAACTCTGCTTTTAGATGCTTGAGAAGAGCAATGCCTCAGAATTGCTAGCAAGCTGTAAGATGCAGGCAACCCAAGCAGAAGTCCATTTAACTGAAATGAAAAGAATATTCTTCCTTCCATTATCCTAATATCCAAAGTGCTTCCCTCTCACTCTTGACCTCCTTATTAATGAATGTTAGACTGTAAGCAGCTCAAGGCAAGGACTTCTCATTCTGTGGCACATCAATGGTGCTATATAAATAAATAAATAAACAAGATTTAATTACATTAAAAAAACAGGAGTTTAAATCTTGGAAAACCATTCTCAAATCTTTCAAAGGTCACTTCATCATTACAAAACATCTCCCTTTGTATTTGGACAACCTATAATAAAACATCTGGTTTAGTAGTATTTTATTGAATATGTACAGACACACACGCAAAGCCTTTTGCATAGCATGGGATGCAGGCTCTGATGTCTAGTTAGCTGTAGAAGAATAACCTGGCAACAGTTCATAGCTGATAAAAGTCAGCAGTCCAATATTAGTAACTCTGCTGGGAGGGGGACCATTCCCTGGCACACAGAGCGGGATTCCTAGGTTCACAACAACAACACACCCTTTGGTTGCTACACCAACGAAAGCAGGGCTGCCTTGGAAGCGGCTCAGAGCCATTTGGGCAACAGCTACCAGCCAGCAGTAGGAGACCATGCCCAGTAGCAGGAACAACTTGTCTGAGGGTGTTTTCACACATCGCACTAAAAGCGCCTGCGAGTCTCTCATGCCCTATTTCTGTACACTTATGAATGCTATTAACAGGGCAGTGAAAAGTGAACAGTGTCATATTTAAACCAAACGTGCGTTCTAGCCTACTAGATGCCAATTCAAAAATAAATAAAATAAAATTGTGGTGTATGGTTTTTTTTGTTTTTGTTTTTAATCCCCCATAGCTTCACTCCAGATAATATGATGCCTTGAATTATTTATGTGCAGTAAACTACATGCTTTCATTGAAATAATTCACCCCCCCCCTTTTTTTGGGTAGGTCACTTCCCTGCTATTTCTTGCAAAACCCAACCTGGCAGTGTTTGGTTTTGGGGCATATATTTGGATTGTGGGTATCTCTATGAACGTGTTCATGTTTTCTATGAATTTTAAAAAGATAGCTACATTATACCTTTGCAAAGTCAGCTGCTTGGAGACCTTTTAGGTGGCAAGTGCCTAATGCATCTGAAGAAGAGGAGGAACAGGTTTTTCAGTGGAAAATGGTGTGCCAGTACTCGTATATTGACCACTGGACTGTGATGCTGGCACAATTTGTTTGTTCTGGGCTGCCAAAATAAAGTTTGTGCATACTCTGTACTGGTGAGTACTATCACAAAAAGCAATAAATGATAATAATAATAATAATAATAATAATAATAATAATAATAATAATAATCCCTTAATGCTGTGGTGAATCCTGTCCTCCAATTGCTCAAAACCTTTCTTCCCCTGCCAAAGAGTCTTCCGTTTTATTTTTATTTTTCCTTTTTCTTGGGGCACTTAAGAATTTTGGTGGGCTCACAGTTGAGCTTACCTTATTCTTGCGAGGTGCCTGTGAGCAGTGACTGTGTCCTTATTCCCATTAAACATTCTCCAATACTGTGCAGCCTCCCTGGCTGCCTCCACTTCCTGCTCTGAAAACTCCCCATGGGAGAATTTACCTCTTCTCCAAAGCTTTAACTGAAGAATGGGAAGCTGAGTTGAGGGAGTGTGTGTCGGTGTCTACTGAGTACCTGAGATGGGTACACTCACAGATATTGTTCTTGGTACATTAAACATATCCATTTTGTGTTCATCTTTTTGGAATAGCCACAAGTTTGTATAATTATTTTTTTGCTGGGGGTGGGGGCGAGAACAGCACTGTGAAATTTGGAGCTTGAGGATTTTTGAAGGGCAGATGGATTTCTCTGCAAATATTGGTTTGATTTCTTCCCCACCCTTAACTCTGGGTGGATGTTCTCATCCTTACGAACATCTCAGAAACCCAATAGCCGAGTTGACGATTCGTGTTTTTCTTGTGGACATTTTAAGTATAGCAAGTGGTAATTTTCTAAAGTGGGCAATGCCAAAGCTCAGAATGACTAGAAACATCCCGTGTCTAAGAAGCACTCTTCCATAATCCTGAAAGCACCAGGGATGGTTTGGGGAATGCACTCTGAACATGCTCAAAGACCCGTTTATGTATCGTTGCATCACATGGTTCGGACATAAAAACATGTTTCTGAGCAGAGGCACGGTGACCCCTTGGCTGAAATTAAACTCTGCGCAGAGAAGTATCCCACTGGAAATGAAATGCACTCGGAGAGCCTGCTGCCTTCGTCACAGTTCTTACCTTTCAGCTGGCGTGGAATTGGAGGACGAGGGGGAAGCTAATCTTGTGAGGGATCACAGGCCACATTCTGACAGCAGCACCTGCTGCCATCACTCTGCAGACAATACTGCTTGCTTTGTAAATACGGCAGAGGAGGGCGAGATAACCAGCCATGGGAAATGGGTGGGGGGAAATAGTGTCACATGCCTTATACTAACTAATACTACGTCTGCCTCTAAGGAGTAGAAACACAGGAACCTTGAGTGCTAAACATCCATAATATGTTTTTCAGAGAGGAACCACTTGACCATCGGCTTTATGCCAAGCCTTATTTTATCAACAACAGGCTTCAAGTATGGAAAATGTATGCATCTGTAACCACCTTGGGGTTAGAAGGCAGAAGAGTATGCAAAGGAAGAAGTCTGGCTATGCTTGTAGAAATATGAGGGCCAAACAGAGGAATTCAAAAATAATTAGCTGTGCATGCCCGGGGTGTTCTCAGTTGGAGTAGCTGACAAGGTCAAAACAAGAAAAACTGTGGAGCCAAAAGCACCGTCTCAGAGGACTGATGGATGGATGACTCAGCTTCTTTTATTGATGGTTGTGCAGCTACAAGGCCAGTGCCAGATTTATGTATAAGCTAAACAAGCTATAACTTAGGGCCCCACTCTCTTGGGGGCCCAAAAAAATTTAAAGAAAAAAAAAAACCTGGATGTACATTTCCAAAATATAAGATAAAAAACCAATAAAATAAAACTTAGATACAGCAACAGTGTTTTGTGGTGTGTAGGCTCCTATTTGTTATGTGCAAATGGCTTTAGATACCTATTAGGTGCATAAATTACCATATAGCATATATTCAACACAAGAAACAGTGTCAATTTGTTGTTGACAAAGGACAGCTGGACATACAAAGGGCCCCATTTCCTTCAGTAGCTTAGGGCCTCATCAAACCTAAATCCGGCCCTGTACAAGACAGAACTGGTACAAAACAATGAAGCAAAGAAGAACAAAAAAGTATCAGCTAACCCATGTTCCACTGTTCCAGTACAATACTGCATAGTGTGAGTTCAAAAGTTTGGAAATAGGCTAAAACAGTCATTTATAAACACATATAGGTGAAATACACACTGTTGCTCCTTTCACTCGCTCAGGGAAGACACTGTATGTAATGCAATGCTGTCTCTCTCTTGGGAAGCATTCACCTAATGTACCCCAAATCCTGTGCAAGGACATTGGGAGAACCCCCAGAACATTTCATGGGGGGGGGAGAAAAGGGGGGGAAAGGAAGATTGTTCCATCTGGCAAGCTGATATGTTTGTGCAGATGGAACATGCAAAAATAGCACAATATTGAATTCCACCCATAGTTTATAATGCAATTCTGTGCTGCATGATATTGTATATTAAGGGAAGTCCAATTAAAAGGTGGAAAGTGCTTAAGTCATATGTACCGTATCATTTTCATAGTCTCCAACTGGCCCCAAAATGCCAGAACCATCATAAAAACCCTTAAATCATCACAGCTTCTCACTTTGTCACGTACAGTCCCAAATTCCCATCTTTGCTGTGGTATGGTAACCAGAAATGGCTTCATGTTGGGGGAAGCAGAGAGAGGGGGGGTTGCCGACTGAGGCCGCCTTCCCTTCCTCCTCTGCCACCTTCTTTACTGCCACTCCTGGGAACTGGAGGAGGCAGGCTGGGGGGAAGAGGGAAGAGAAAAGCACTGCTCAGCTTTATTTTTTGCCAGCTAATGTTTCGGAATCCGAATGAAATTAGGAGGCGATAACATTCATGGATTTTCTCGCAGTAGTATGGCCCTTGAACTAATTAAAATCAGTCTGATATTCATTTCCGTGATCACTACACATCAGAAGTAGTTGAAAAATAATGAAGAAGTTGAAGGGCAAAACAGGAGGATATTCCAGAACAGGAAATATAGCTCTTAGTGACATAGAGAAACTTAGTTTCAACTAATCAACTAAGTTTTACTCAGAGGAAACCCATTGAAATTGAAATTAATGGGCCTAATTTAGTCATGTTCATTAATTTCAGTGGGTCTTCATAATTAGGAAAAGTCATTTGCCTGCAGGAAATGTTTTGTTCTAAAAAGAGTCCAACAGCGTACACAAAAATGCATTTGTTTCTCTACAAGTCTTGTTTTCAATCTGGAGCGTCATTTTCCGGCCACTTGAGGTACAGGAATATTTCCACAGCAGCTGGCACTGTCATTACTGGTGTCCTTTCATATGGGTCAACCATCAACCTTGAGTGTTTAATTCTATCAATACAAAGAGCAGAGGTATGCCCCCCCCCAGCCACAGACCTCCCCCCCCCCCAATGTATGCAACATCCTTTCCTTCTGTTTGGAACTACAGTTCTGTCTCTGCCACAAGCCTCTTGACGACTCTGGAAAAATCTTCAGGAGACAAAGTATTTCCCACTTCTAATACTCACTTGAAATGCTAAAGATAAAGAGTTAAGCAAGCATCAGAGCTCTGGGCTGGGTCAGCCTTCTCCAGTCAGCTTCCAATGGATGACAGCATATCAACATAAGATGAGCCCCACTGGCCAAGGCATCATCCTGTTCCATGCAATGGTCAACCAGAGGCCCACGAGAAGTCCAGAAACTGAACTTAAGTGCAACAGCACTCTTCCCACCTGCGATTCCCAGCATATTGCCTCTTACGGTGGAGGTACAACCTAGCTGTCATGACTAGTATCCATTGATAGCCTCATTGAATTTGCCTGATTCTCTTTTAAAGGCATCCAAGCTGGTGGTCCTCGCTACCTTGATTATTTCTCCGAACCCTTTCCAGCTCCACAAAATCCTTTTTGAGGCAGGAGCGGCACATGTCCCGCTTTGCTGCTGGAGGCGACATGGGAAGTGCTGCCTTGCCCTACCACCATTGCCACCAACTCCACCACCTTTGATGCTAGCAGAGAAGCACAGCCCCCAGATCAGCACTGATCTTTGGGCGAGATATCACCTGAAATCAACGCAGAAGTGGCAGGACAGACGAGGCGCCACGGGGCCTCGCTTCACCTAATGGCTGCGTCATTTGAGAAGAGGCATTAGAACAATCAAGTTTGTTATAGTGCAGGATGTAGAGATGCTCTGTTCATCATCAAAAGAATACACTTAAGAACCCCAGCTTCCAAATTATGGACTTTGTTTTTAAGATTAGGGATAGAGGAAAAGAACTGAGGGGGGAAACAGCTAGCATAAAAAAGAAAATAGTTTATTCTCTAAAGAAGCTTACAGCAGGCAATCTTAAGTGTCTCAAACTTACTTGCGAGGAGCAAGGACTGCTCATGATATTCCAGAGATCATAAATTTTCACAGGGGACAACCCCAGTTTTTAACCCTGTGTACCTGTAATCAGGATAGAGGGTTGATGAGAAGGAGCCTCCAGCCAGGTATGAAGACCATGAGGGTTTGAAAGACCTTTGTGAATCCACCCATCCATCTGATGGAGCCTCTCCTGCATGTACCATTGTCTTCTGACACTTTCATTGGGACAGCATCGCATATGTGGAACTCCAGGTCCTCAGAGTCTAGATCACTTTTCTCTTTAGCTCAGTTCCACCAGAGTTTTAAGACCATTTCCCTTTAAAATGCGCCTTTAATTCTGTTGCTGTGCAATTTCATTGCTAATGTCACGTCTCTGGGCTATGTTTTTTTTTAATGCAGCTTTCAGTATTGAATTATGTTGGTATTTATCTAGTCATTTTAGTGGTTAAATTGGCTAATTAAATTTTTGTGTTTCGTGAAGCTCTCTGAACATCTCCCTTTGGTTTGGAAAAAATGAAGAGAGATTGTTGTGTAAGTAAATCTTCTTAAGAATGTCGGGGGCTCTGTCTTCTGCATTCACAGTTATCTTTCCTATACTAGAATCCTGCCAGAATATAGCCAACATTTTGGTAAGATAAAAACTTACCATAAAAAGATGACATGAAAATCAATGAGAGTTTGTGTAAAATGACTGAAAGAAAAATCTGTTGGCCTTTTCTCCAGTTATTTCGCAATCACCTTTGAAATAAGTTTTTGTATGACAGCATATCTCATTTTAAAATGCACTTGAAGCTATACTTGAAGCTGAATTTTGAAGCAAAGTTGTGCATGTTTAGCCTGGAGAAGAGGAGAATGTGAATATGTGAGCCATCTTCAAGTATTTCAAGGGCTGTCAGATGGAAGATGGTGCGTGCTTGTTTCCTCCTGCTCTGGAGGGTAGGACCCAAACCAATGGATTCAAGTTAAAAGAAAAGAGATTCTGACTAAACACCAGGAAGAACTTTCTGATGGTAAGAGCTGCTCAACAATGGAAAAGATTCCCACAAGAGATGGTAGACTCGCCTTCCTTTGAGGTTTTTCAGCAGAGGTTGGATGCCCATCAGTCATGGATGCTTTAGTTGAGATTCCTGCATTGCAGGGGGTTGGATTAGATCAGGCATAAGCAAACTCGGCCCTTCAGATGTTTTGGGACTACAACTCTCATCATCCCTAGCTAACAGGACCAGTGGTCAGGGATGATGGGAGTTGTAGTCCCAAAACATTTGGAAGGCCGAGTTTGCCTATGCCTGGATTAGATGGTCCTCATGGTCCCTTCCAACCCTACAATTCTATGAGTATTTCAGTTTTTATAAATCCCAGTCAAGGCATATTAATTGAGCATACCAGTAGATTTTGGGCTGCTGAAATTCAATTCCATTGTATTGCCTTAAATCAAAGATGGAGAACCTCTGGCCTGCAACGTAATCTAGCCCATCAAGCCTCTGAATGTACTCCCAGCTAGCTCCCTAAGCCATCCCATTCTAACCAGCTCCACCCTTTAAAACTATGAATAAACCTGAGCAGTTCACGAACCACATTCAATGCAGCAGGAAAACGTTTGTGGGTTTTTTTCTAAAAAGAATAATTTATTAAGGGGGGTAAAAAGCATTGTTTAAACAGTCTGAATAGAGATGGCCTTCTGAACTGTCCGTCTCCTCGGGCTCAAAGTCATCAGGGTCTTGCGCTAACTGGTCCGTGTCTTCGTCTGAAGTGGAAGGGCGTGTTAGGATGATTCGAGGTATCTTGGATACAGAAAAGAATGCAGGGAAGGGGGTAGGGAAGAGAAGTGAATTGCACAAGAGAATCAAGAAGCTAACATTCGTTTGCTGCCAAGAACTCTCCTCTGACGCAGATCTCCTTTGCAAATTTTAATGTCATGCATTTTCCAGATATTCTTTGAATGCTTAACTGTTCCCCAAATCTTGGATAGCTTAGGACTAGTCTATTCTCATATCCTTCTTCCTCAGATTAGAAGGAGAGGCCCATCTACAGTGGAAATATGGCTGTGGTCTGTGCTCAGATTATATATGGGGTTTTGGTGGATGGTTTTCTATTGCTGGGGTTTTTTCATTCTATTTTTTAGAATGTATGCTTTCGATCACAATTCAAAGTGTTGGTGCTGACCTTTAAAGCCCTAAATACCCTTGGCCCAGTATACCTGAAGGAGCGTCTCCACACCCATCGTTCAGCCCAGACACTAAGGTCCAGCTCCGAGGGCCTTCTGGTGGATCCCTCAGCACAAGAAGTGAAGTTACAGGGGGAAGTCGATGATGTATTTGAAACCATCTGATAAGAGCCCAGGCTAACACTGACATCTGGTGGGTTGTTTTTAATTCAGTACAAGAACCAGACAGATAACTTACCATTCAGGGATAGGTGGGTATAAATAAAAAGAACAGGGATTTTTTTTTCTGGGGAGGGGAGATTAAGCTATATTTTACCAAAAAGATAATAGTAACACCTCTTCAGGCACTATTAATGCATAAATATCTTCCTCCATCATCACTTACTGTTATAACATGATTTACTGTCTGGAATGGTCCACTTTTGGGTGGCGTCTCAACAGGGCCAGAATCAGGTGTGCTGGGTTCTGATATAAGAGCATCCTTAAAAAGAAAAATAAGAAAAATAGCCAATTCACTTTTCAGGCATTCTTAAAAGAGGTGAGGAAACTTGGAACCATAATGTTTCTTCAAAAAGTGAAAAAAGCACCTCTCTCTCTCTCTCTCTCTCTCGGCCATTATTTACTCAAATAATTTCTTACCCACTCTTCATTATTAAAAGTCACCCCAGAATAAGTTACAGTAGAAATGTTACAGACCAGAGACGTCATGAAAGGACAAAATAAACAGAAGTACAACCTAACTACTAACAACTGAAGCATGCCACCAGATTCATTTAAAGGCCTGGGTGAAAAGTTAAGTCTTCAGCAGCACTGGACTTTGTTGTTGTTCAGTCGTTCAGTCGTGTCCGACTCTTCGTGACCCCATGGACCAGAGCACGCCAGGCACACCTATCCTTCACTGCCTCTCGCAGTTTGGCCAAACTCATGTTAGTAGCTTCGAGAACACTGTCCAACCATCTCATCCTCTGTCGTCCCCTTTTCCTTGTGCCCTCCATCTTTCCCAACATCAGGGTCTTTTCTAGGGATTCTTCTCTTCTCATGAGGTGACCAAAGTACTGGAGCCTCAACTTCAGGATCTGTCCTTCTAGTGAGTACTCAGGGCTGATTTCTTTGAGAATGGATAGGTTTGATCTTCTTGCAGTCCATGGGACTCTCAAGAGTCTCCTCCAGCACCATAATTCAAAAGCATCAATTCTACGGCGATCAGCCTTCTTTATGGTCCAGCTCTCACTTCCATACATTACTACTGGGAAAACCATAGCTTTAACTATACGGACCTTTGTTGGCAAGGTGATGTCTTTGCTTTTTAAGATGCTGTCTAGGTTTGTCATTGCTTTTCTCCCAAGAAGCAGGCGTCTTCTAATTTCGTGACTGCTGTCACCATCTACAGTGATCATGGAACCCAAGAAAGTGAAATCTCTCACTGCCTCCATTTCTTCCCCTTCTATTTGCCAGGAGGTGATGGGACCAGTGGCCATGAGCTTAGTTTTTTTGATGTTGAGCTTCAGACCATATTTTGCACTCTCTTCTTTCACCCTCATTAAAAGGTTCTTTAATTCTTCCTCACTTTCTGCCATCAAGGTAGTATCATCAGCATATCTGAGGTTGTTGATATTTTTTCCGGCAATCTTAATTCCGGTTGGGGATTCATCCAGTCCAGCCTTTCGCATGATGAATTCTGCATATAAGTTAAATAAGCAGGGAGACAATATACAGCCTTGTCGTACTCCTTTCCCAATTTTGAACCAATCAGTTGTTCCATATCCAGTTCTAACTGTAGCTTCTTGTCCCACATAGAGATTTCTCAGGAGACAAATGAGGTGATCCGGCACTCCCATTTCTTTAAGAACTTGCCATAGTTTGCTGTGGTCGACACAGTCAAATGCTTTTGCATAGTCAATGAAGCAGAAGTAGATGTTTTTCTGGAATTCTCTGGCTTTCTCCATAATCCAGCGCATGTTTGCAATTTGGTCTCTGGTTCCTCTGCCCCTTCGAAATCCAGCTTGCACTTCTGGGAGTTCTCGGTCCACATACTGCTTAAGCCTGCCTTGTAGAATTTTAAGCATGACCTTGCTAGCGTGTGAAATGAGTGCAATTGTGCGGTAGTTGGAGCATTCTTTGGCACTGCCCTTCTTTGGGATTGGGATGTAGACTGATCTTCTCCAATCCTCTGGCCACTGCTGAGTTTTCCAAACTTGCTGGCATATTGAGTGTAGCACCTTAACAGCATCCTCTTTTAAAATTTTAAATAGTTCAGCTGGAATATCATCACTTCCACTGGCCTTGTTGTTAGCAAGGCTTTCTAAGGCCCATTTGACTTCACTCTCCAGGATGTCTGGCTCAAGGTCAGCAACCACATTACCTGGGGTGTATGAGACCTCCATATCTTTCTGGTATAATTCCTCTGTGTATTCTTGCCACCTCTTCTTGATGTCTTCTGCTTCTGGACTTAGGTTCATAATATTATTATTAGCATTAGCATTTTAGTCACCATTTTTGTTTACTAAAAGTAACCAAGAGCAACTTACAACATTGAAAATTTTCTCACAGGAAAAGAGAGAAATTTTCTTTCAGTACAGGCCATCTGCTAAAATACACTGCTGAAAGAAGGTAAAGGTAAAGAGACCCCTGACCATTAGGTCCAGTCGTGGATGACTCTGGGGTTCTGGCACTCATAATGAGCTTAATTCAGTATTAAGTGACCTTTAATAACCCACCTAAGGTACTTTGCAGTGCAGGAGAACATTTCATAAAGTGAAATATGAAAGCAAAGACTCTATACCTCCGCAACTTTGTCTTCGGATTGTACCCCAGCCAAGTCAAGTGGGCCATCTTTGGACACATGTGCTATTAGGATTCCCTGGGGAGAAATAAGACATTTCAGACCTGGGAGTTTATTTTGCTAGCTACGCATTACTAAGTGCACAGGGAGAGGGGGGGGAACTGCCTTAAAAATTATACGGACACCAGTTATTTTGGTGGGCACAACAACAAAAATTGAAGCCAGCCTCCCCGGGCTAGTAAGATTAAACCAAAAATTCACTCGGGAGAGAAGAGGGCCAGAATCAGGTGTGCTGGGTTGGGATGAGATTTGAGAACGTGAACAGAAATTTTTTTTGTGGCATGATCACACAGAGACACTGACCCAAGAGCAAGGAGAAATTGTGAAATGAACAGGTGTGATACTTGCATTAGCACAGAAGCAAGTAGAGTCACCTTGAATCAAGGTGGGAAATGATACTGGTAATGGCATTTACAACATATGGGCTTTGTATACAAACAAAAATTATTTTAGTCATCTCTCAAGAAGTTGCAATTCATGCGATTATTCTGGGGCTCAGCACAAGCTAATCCTTCTGCTCTTCTTATTAAGACAGACTGCCGTGTAATGACTTCCAACGAGTCAATGGCAAGACAGGAGGGCGACTGTTTTGGTCTCTCACAACAAAGGATTAGTAGTTGGAAAATGTGTGAGTAATGAAATGCACCTCATCATTTTCTTTACATGAAGATGAGCCCTTTCCACCAGCAATGCTAATACCAAGACTCCCCATTTGACTGCACACAGTAATCGTTATCTGGAAGAGAATTGTAGTTCATATTGAATAGGCAGTTAACAAGCAAACACAGCACTTATTCATTCTTATTAGACAAGCAACAAGTAATGAAACTCATGCACGACACACACAAGTGCACACGCGCGCGCGCACACACACACACACGGACAATGTTGTTTCGTTCTAAATGAACAGAGATCTCAGCAGTGCCTGTGCTGCAGTAATTACTTTTTCAATCACGGTGGCACAGAACCGGAAGAATACTTATGCAACATAAATGGCAGCCCCATTAAATCAATTCTAAGATATATTTGTTTATGACTCCTGGAAGACGCAAGTCATGGAGGAAGTGCCAAGGAATTGGAGACAACCCCAGCAGATTCACCCAAACCCTCCAGCATTGACCCTCCCACCTGTTCTCCCTCCAGTTTCCTCCATCTTGTGAGCTGGGGTGCAAGGCAATGGAACTTGTATCAACTGTCAACACAAAGACACAGATTGCAATCTGACAGCTTAATTTTGGGATGGCATAAGGAATGTAGGCAGTATATGATGGCAGTCTAGATTCAGAATTAGTCATCAGGACTATGGATTTCAATGGTTCTGCCTCAAGCAGGGCAGTCTGGATCCAACCCCATATTATTAGATAGCCTCTTAATTTAACAATAAGGAAAAATGAATTATGTCATTAGGCAGTACAAAGTAGTATACCATTAGGTGCTCAAAACACATTTACTCAAGACTAACGTTAAAAAAAAATCCTTTTAATGATCAAAGCCAGCTTCAATTTTTAAAAAATGCAATCTTTGACCAAGAAGCTACCAAATTATTCCTTTGCATAAGTCTAAAGCACAGATTTCTAGCACTCACGTCTCTAACAATTATTTTTAATGGCTTACATCTGTCTCGTCTATTTAGAAAATGTAATCAGTGAAAACGTAACACAAGTCACAATTTCTGGGAGGTTAATCCATGAATATTTCCCCTTAATTTAGTCAACAACACAATCCTCTACAGATCTACACCAAATAAGTCCCAGTGGGGCTTGCTTCAAGGGATGTGGCTATAGGATGCAGCTTAAAATAAGCTAGTAAGGTCTGCATGCCCAAAGCTGTCCCAACACTCCCACAAACACATCTGGGTTTTTTTCTTCTGAGGATGATGCCCATCCACTGGGAAGCATTGCAAACACTCAAGAGGAAACAAAGCAACATCAGAAATTAATGGAAGATCTCTCCAGGTATTACAAATGCAGGGAAGTAAAGACATAGGGGTGGGATGAGCACACTAGCTCTGCCCTCCACCACCAACACTTAAGGCAACTGTCTTAAAGTGGGCAAAGGCTTCTTCTATCTGTGAGGTTGTCCATTCACTTTAGTACTCTGGAAAACCAGGCTCTTCAACTACCAGCCCCGCACTTCACATCTTTATTTCCCTGTATTTTGCAACGTGAAGGATAGGCGTGCCTGGCGTGCTCTGGTCCATGGGGTCACGAAGAGTCGGACACGACTGAACGACTGAACAACAACATTTTGCAACACTGGAGGAAGGCTTGTGTTAATTTTTTATTTATCAACTTTCTGTTGTTCATTTTATATATCGAATTTATATCGTACCTCTCCTGCCAAAGCAGTATTTATTGATTTATTACTTCCAAGAGATTAATCAAAAGTGCAAGTGGGTCGAGTTTGACAAGTCTAAGGTCAGAGATTGATCCAGCTCACTTTCATTGTAATAAATGTCATATATAGGCTGTGTTCACACATTGTGCTAAGCCAAACCAGGGCTTAGCATGAACACAGTAATGTGCTGACCCCCAAGGAGGAGATTGAGGCCATTTTACTGCTCCTTTGCCAAGCTAAGGTTTGCTTAATGTATTGTTCAAACCCAGGATTGAGCTTAAGGTCTCTTTTCTTTAACCACAGTTTGGGTTTGTCTTGTGGTTACAGGCTGTGATTAAGGAGGAGAGACCTTAACCATGTTCCCAGGTTTGGGTGAGTTTCTAAGCTTACTATGGTGTGCAAACTAGGCTACAGAACATTACTATGCTGTAGAATGGCAAGCTCCCTACAAAAAAAAAAATTAAGAACACAGGATGCTAAAACATGTGACTTTGGCAAGAAAGGTCCTATACATGGGACCCATGCAGAAAGGTGCTACCTCAGAACAATCACTCTAGAACAGTAAGCTCTGAAGATGGGGTGTTCAATCAAGGTTTGCCTATAATATGTAGTATGGTGAATACAACAAGGAATCCCTGGGGGGAATTTGGTCTGACCTTCATAATCTAAGATTTGCAACTACTAATTCAAGAAGCAATGTTGGGTCTTTACCAGCTGCAAGAACAGAAGCAGAAAAGTCCTCCCAGACATAAGCAAGATAGGCATGCCATCTCTCTGTGCCCTGAACAGTTCATCTTCCAATTCGTTCAGATCAAGCCACTGATAAATTTTAAGCCAGTTCGAAAACACATACAACAGGAAACTATTGTTTATAAGCTTATCCAAAGTTATTCACCAACTTTGGGTCCTCAGTCTTATTCTTCTTTACCTCCACTTAGAAAGAGTGCCTTCCTCTCACGCACATTGCCTTGTATAAAAGTAACAGAGAGTGTGGGCCTACTTTAGCGACCTAGGAAGGTAGAATGGAGCTAATGAACACGGACTGTTCCATTTATTAGCATTCCATTCTAGAAAGCAGAACCAAGAGGTAAATGCTTTTTCATGCTCATGAGTTACCTTCAGGGGTGTCTGCGTCGTATCTGCAGCTTCTGGGATCTGCTCCTTGCTTTCCTTTGAAAACCTGTTGCCATCCGTTGGGAAGCTGTTTGCAGCTGCAACCGGAACCTGTGGTTTGCTGTTGGCCACTGGGAAGGGTTTCGACTTGGTTGCCACTTTTTGCCTTTCCTGTTGAAAAGTGACTCTAGCATTTCTTTGATCTCGAAGGTTGTCTCCAGTGTCAAAGAGACTCCCAGAGAATTTGGATATAGGCTCCTGTGCAAATTTAAACAAACAAACAAGCCATGGCTTAGCTTTATGTGTGAACCAGACCACAGTAAATGTGAAAAGTCATGAAAGGTAGACAGAGCTGCTTGTGTAGCTTCACCCTCACTTCTGAAGGTACAGCCAGGATTGTATGTTTTCCACAAATCCAGAGAATCTCAGCTCAAGCTCTGAAATTAACAGTTTCTGACAGTAACTCAGATGTCTATAGGTAAATTTATATTGCCTTGAAAATCCCAAGATTATCAGTCAACAGTGAGGATTGGTATTGTACAATTCATCCTGTGAAAATCTGAAGAACAAAATTGCCTGTTTTGGACATACAATAGGGATAGTTGATATATGTCAAATTAAACTAGTGAATTTTACTCAGCACAGACCCATTGAAATTATGAACATAAGTTAGGTCCATTAATTTCAATGTTTAAAATTCAGATGAATACCACCCAGTTTCTCTCTCACACCAAAAGCTCTATTTCCTGTTCCAGAATCTCTTGCTCTTCTGCCTTTCAAATTACTCATTATTTTTTTCAGCTACTTCTGATATGCAGCGATCATGTAAATGAGTATTGGACTAATTTCAATGAGTTCAAGGGGCACCATACTGCTAGAAAATCTGTGAATGTTATTACTTCCTAATAACATTCAGAATCCACAATATTAGCTGGCATAATTTCTTTTCTCTCTCCTTGGTTCTTTTCTTTTATTTCCTCAAGCCTGAATATGGCTGCAGGAGGGTGCAGCAGGTCTTTTGCTGGATTGGCACTTACATCCTCATCAGGATCCTCTAGCTCCTCGGCTTCTTGTTCAGGGCTGATCCGCCCTCCCTTCCATTTTTCGTTGGACGAGTTGAATTTGTACAGACTGCACCCTTGGACATTCTCCTTTCCCTTCAGAGAGCCCCAGCGAGAACCCTGGGAATTCCAGTTATGACTGCCATGTAGCTTAGGAGACTTGGGAAGCCATTTAACAGAGTCCTGCATGGAAGAGCAAAAGCACAACAGTTTAATTCAGCACAGAATGCAGGTACTCAAAAAGGATGCCTGCTAATTGGACACAAGCTAGAATAGATGACTTCAAGTTTGCCAGGCATCCAATCAAGCACAGGCTTATCAGGTGCGTTGCGGAGTCAGACAGTCATTGGCTGTGGGAAATGAATGGAGTCACTATCTGATGACAAAAAGGTTGGACAATAGTGAGCAAATTAGAAGACGCTGTTGCCTGCCAGAACAAGAGGACCACTGGAGGCAGGGGGACACACAGAGACATGCACTTTCATAAGTAGCTATTGGTAAACTCTTATTTTGTTGGACAGAGAGATGCCACGCAGAGATGAGCCTAGCCAGTAACTTGGGCTATCTGCCCCATCTCAAGGCTTGTTTACCCTACCCTTCCCATGTGCCCTACCTCTCCCCATCATTCACACAATGCATAAATGGAAACATCAGTTTGGATGTTTCCATCCACACCTCTGTAATATGTGAAAAGGGGGGGGGGGTTGCAGTGGCATGGGTGAGCTCAAGAGAACTACATCACACCTTCCCAGATGCAGATATGTCAGTCTTCCTGTCCCCAAGGAGACACCTGATCTACCTACCAAATTTCGTCTTAAATGTTTTGATACTTTCGGCAATCAAACTGTACAAGAGCTATGGACTTTGCAACAAAGCTCAGCTTCTTCACAAGCCTCTTGAACCTTTATTAGCCTTACAAGACTGATTAGATCAAAAAGAGTTGAAAAAATAACTTCTAAGTTACTTTTGCTTCTGAAGACAAATGTGCTTGGAAATTCATAAGAAACACCTGCTATCAAGGGGTTTATGAACTATGGTAGACATAATAGTCTACTGGGCCATATCTGGTGCCATTCTTGATGACTGCCTAAAACATCCAGATGATAAAGACTAAGGAAGAACAGCATATTTCAGGAGCATTCATTTGTTTCTCCTCCTATAAAGCTCCTGTACACTTTGGACCCATAACTTATGCCTCATTTTTCATCCAATCCAACTAGAAAGCTGGGAAAGGTTATGGAAGGTGGACTGGAATTTTACGGCTTGCTATGTGATAAAAGAGAATATGTTAAAGATGTTTTACCATTGGTACATCACCCCAGAAAAATTGGCTAAGATTTATAAAAATCAATCCAAAATATACTGGAGATGCAAGAAGGAAGTAGGAACTTTTTACCATATCTGGTGGTGTAAGTTTATAAAACAATTTTGGAATGAGGTTTATGAAGAGCTTAATTTTTTTTTAAAGATTTCGTTTAGTAAAAAACCAGAGGCCTTTTTGTTAGGCATATTACATAACGACATCCCCAAAGAAAAGAAAAATGTATTCCTATATGTGACAGCGGCGGCCACAATATTAATTGCAAAAAAAAAAAATGGAAAGAGGAAAGTATACCATCGATACCAGAATGGCAAAACAAGCTCTGTGAGTTTTTAGAAATGGTGAAGCTGACAGCAATTATTAGGGGCCACACAAATCAAAGAATAATTGAAGAATGGGAGGGAATGAGGGAATACATGAAAAAGCATGGTTCCGGAATTGTTGTATTAATTGATAATATGTGAAACGTGCAGGGATGAGTAAGACTAGAATAATAAACTAAGAGAATTATGTATCAAAGGGTAATAACACAACAAAGAGAAGGAAAAAAGAAAGAAAATTGAGATCACACACGGGTGAGGGGGAGTGCGGGAGAAGAGGGGATTTATTGGGTGTAGCATTAAGTTTGGATATGTGTTGGAAAAATAAGAGGAATGTTAGATGTTTGAAAGTTTTTGTTGTGTGTGTGTATTTTGCTTTGGTGAAAATAAAAAACAACAAACAAACAAACAAACAAACAAACAAACTTATGCCTCATTTTGTCTTCCTGAGACTGAGTTAAGACCTCTGTCTTAACAATACATGACTTGTTCAAACAGCAGATAAATTCAGCATGTAACATTTCTTTCTTTTTATCCACTCATAGTTCTTGCGAATGGGTGGGCTATAGAATAAATCTAGGATATTTGGTAACAACAAGCAGTATTTAGGTGGTCTTAATCTCTATAAATAAGGCAAACACTCAGGAAATCTCCAGACTTGTGACAAGACAAAAAAAATGGCAAGCATATCCAAAGCAATAGCCCTTCCATTATCTTCACTGAGCATTGGATCAGATCATTAAATATCTTTAATTTATGCAAATTACATATTTATGCAACTTCCACACACAAACACATATACACACATATGAGGTGTGTAATTGTGTGATATACAAACAATGAATGGAACTTCCAGCAATGTGTCTGTTATGGCACCATCTAGTGGATTCTGTTGCAAGAAACACAACAGATTTCCCTAGTTCATCTCCAGTTGCTGGATCCTATGAAACATTTATTATCTCCGAAGACAGTGGCACAATGACACACTTCCCACTAGGTAAGAAGACTCCAGTGCAAGTCAAAGGAATTTGTCTCTAGCCAATGTCTTCTAAAGAAAATTGACCGTTTGCCCACAGCAATTCAAGCCAAATGGGCTGACATAACAGAACATTTAGTTTAAACACACAAAATACATAAAAAGGGATTTGAGGAATATTTTTCTGTTGATCTGAGTACCTCTTTAAGTGTTTAAGAGATTCACACAATTCATGTAAAATCTAGTTCTTCGGCAGCTCTGTTCAGTAATAAGTAATTTACACTTCTAATAGCATTCACAAAACTGATAGCAATGCAAAATCTTTG
The DNA here is from genome assembly GCF_009819535.1 of Lacerta agilis. Lineage (NCBI taxonomy): Eukaryota > Metazoa > Chordata > Lepidosauria > Squamata > Lacertidae > Lacerta > Lacerta agilis. The sequence continues at coordinate 30,142,951 of NC_046314.1, read as the reverse complement.
AAGAACCCTCTCTGGATTATTATATTTTCATTAATGGTTGGTTGACAGTAATAAATATTTTGATTATTATGAGATATAGCTGAGAGAGAGAGGAACAGGGTTGGGGCAGAGACATGCAAAATCTTTTGGGGATGATGGGAGCAACAGAGCCATCCCTGTGTTGTGGCATCAGATTGTGTCAGGATAAGAGGAAATGTATGATCAAGGAGTGGCGCTCAAGGAACTTTGGAGCTGGTTGAAGTAATCCATTTATGAATTAAACTCAAGTTTGAGTTGGGGAAAACCAAATGGGATGCTCCAAAATGACACCAGTGAAGAGATGGGTTCAAGCACAAGACACAGCTGTTTCAGAAACCTACGCTGGTTACAAAGGGAGGAAATACCATCAGGCCTACAACTATGATTTAGCAGGTGTAGCCTAATTCCTCCTCCACCGCCATCCTCACCAGCAAGGCAGGAGCCCCGACAGACAGGGTGCCTAAGCATGCCTGCTGACAGAACAAGGAGAGACTCAAAGGAACCAGTAACTTCAAGCCTAAGGTGAGCTGTTGTTCAGGACCTGACCAGAACATATAGTCATCTCACAGTGACAACAGAAATCACCATGATGAGAAACCTGGAAGCAAGCCAACCAGCTGTTGAGCCAGCCAAGCAGAGTTTTCTTTCCCCTTACACAAGGCGAGGGAGAAGCCCTGCGATGGGTAGACACTGAGCTACAGGGTGTTTATCCTTCATCAGGGCAAACGGTTGCCCTTTGCTTCCCAGTGCAGAGAAACAAGCCATCTGGCAAGCAAGCCATGTTCCACAGTATGCATGGAACCAATTGGCAAGCCCATGATCTGTATCATCAGACCAACTGGTAAAGAAAGTATGTTGCCATACCAGCTTAGAGATCTATGGAAGCAGGAGGTGGGTAAGGAGCCTCCTCATTATTGCCGAGACAAACACAGATGATCAGCGCCAAGTGCTTTAACTAAACACTGTGGAAAGTTGTTTAGCTAGCAGGTATTAGGGAAACAAAAAATAAATAAAAAAATCCTTCCAGTAGCACCTTAGAAACCAACTAAGTTTGTTATTGGTATGAGCTTTCGTGTGCATGCACACTTCTTCAGATACCATGCACATGAAAGCTCATACCAATAACAAACTTAGTTGGTCTCTAAAGTGCTACTGGAAGGAATTTTTTTTATTTTTTATTTTGTTTCGACTACGGCAGACCAACACAGCTACCTACCTGTAACTAGGTATTAGGGAGAGACTGCAACCAAGACTGATGTGAACCTTCAGACATTACAGCAGGAGTGGGGAACATTTTTCAGCCTGAGGGCCACATTCCCTTCTGGGCAACATTCTGAGGTTCACATTCCAGGGGGAGGGGCAGGTGGAAAAGTGCGTGGAGCAACTGATGGCTATTTTACCTTTGTGCAGTAGTGTCATTTCTGCAACCACACACACCCACACACACCCAGAGAAGCAAGAGGCATAATCAGATGCACATTCCAGCCAAGCAGAAAATCCAGGTTGTGAAGCAGGAAGCAAGTTCCAAGCACCAGATAAAAGGCTTGAAGGGCTGCATTTGACTCTCAGGCCTGAGGTCCCCCACAGACGTCTTATAGCCATGGAAGCACAAAACGAGGGCTGCAATCGACAACCCCGATCTCCCGGGGTTCCCAACAGTGCAGGGAGCCTCCATGCGTAGCAAAGGCTCCCTGCCGCAGAAGCTACAGAAGAGCACAAGCGAGCTAGAGGGAGCCATGCAGCATGAGGAGCAGAAATAAGGCACACCCCTGCAACTCCTTCAGGGCTGTGAATCCCAAAGAGGGCTTCAGGGTAGGAAGCAGAGTCAGGCTCTTAGGTCCATCTAGTTCAATATCATCTACACTGGCTAACACCAACTCTCCGGAGCCTCCAATAGGGTTATTTCCAAGCCCAGCATGGGGTTTCTGGGGACTGAACCGAGGACCTTCTGCTTGTGTTCTGCCCACTGAGCATTTTTTCCATAAAGGCCAGAATGTCACCTAAATGTACATCAGGAGAGTCGTACCTTGAAGCAGACAATGGAATCTACAAGCAGAGGGTGACAGCTTAGTGCAGCAGATGGTGGAGTAGAAGGAGAAGGAACCACGAGCAAAAGCATCAGCCATCCAGTGACGCATGATTTTAACACATGATTTTAAGAAAGAGATATGCAAGAGGGGGACAAGGTCCCACAAGCTCAACCCCACACTCCCGCTTACGTGATATGTGGGGGAAATGAGTGGCGTTGTTGGACAGCTGCCAAAAATGCAAGGAGGTAGCTATATAACATCTCTCACCCTTTCTTGTCCTGGTTTGGTTCGCCCCTCGCCCTCAAACTAACACCCATAGAAGATTCAATTTGAAGCCCCATTTGGCCTTTCTCTCCCTGCTTCAATGACAAAGAAAGAATCAGGACAGGGCGTGTGCAGCTACCTCATATTCCACTTTTGTCAGAGCGTGTAAGAGATAAACGCTACTTCTCTCAGCTAGCAAAAACAAAAAAAAGCAGTCCAAAAGGAGCTTGCCTCGCCCAGTGCCACCACCACCATGCAAACAAGCACACTTTATTTCAACAACTTTATTAGCCATTATTTAAAAAAAATGTATTGAGCTTTAAATATTATTTCTAGTGCTATTCTACTACGATGTTTTTTTGTTTTTGTTTTTTTTACAAACACCCAGTTAATAGACATTAACATTTTTACAAGAACAACCAGGGAACTCTGCATCAGGAACTCCTTCGGATCTTGGTCTGCAAAGAAATTAAAACGGGGAAGAATTAGGATAGTAAAAAGCGAGGAATGCTGGCACAAGCCCCAAAATTGCAGAGTGTGGAGTTAATAAGTACACCAGGATAGCTGTGCTTCCCTAGAAGACAGTTTTAAGTGCACCTTGAAGATAAGTAGCTACAGAAATGGGGGGGGGCACACTCTGGCCAAAATAGTGATGTATTGAAAATATACCGTAGTCAGAGAGAAAATGAACCAAGCAAGGCAGAGTTTACACCATCCTGTTCCTCTGTTACATCATGGATGACATGGCATCAGTGGCCTAAATACCAATACCTATATAAGTAAAGGCAAAGGAGCAGAAGAGAAGAGATGTTCTAACCTGCAAATGCCGTCTTCACATCTGTCTTCACATCAATAGCTTCCTCAACCCCGACCTGTAACAGATCTGAAAGGGTATTACCATTTTTTTCAGTGGAGGGACCACACAGCACACTACATCTTGCCAGCCTACACTCAATCTCAGTACACATTGGCCAATCAGATGCATCCAGAAAGCCCAGAGACAGGGCCTTAATGCAATTGCCCTCCGGAGTGGAACAACCTTGTTTAGATGCTATGCCAACCCAAGTTTTGCACTGATCAATAATATTCTTGCACATTGTTTACACTGCATTGGCCATGCCCTTGTTCACTACTGAATCAGGGCGCAATCTGAACGCCACTTACCTGGGAGTAAGTTTAATTGATTTCAGTAGGACTTATTTCTGGGAGGCATAGCTAGGATTGTAATCATGTCACAGCTAATTAGCCAAGCATGTGTGCAAAGGGAGAAGAAAAGTGTTCTTGAAGAATGAAAACTGGTTACTGAAACTTCTATATGCATATGCCCAGCTCTTCCCATGCCTCTCCAAATAGCTGACTGGGAAAGAGTTAAGGAAAAGGAGTGAACAGGGAAAACAGTGAACAAACTCCTCATGCATTGCATATTAGCTCAAACTAGGCAAAAGCATACCACACAGATTGCTTCCCTCCTATCAAAAAAGAGAGCAAGTGGGAAAAGAAGGAAAGATACAAGCGTATTTCATTAGACATAAATAAAGGGAACCTACCCTGCTGCTCTGGCTCCTTCCTCCTCTGTCACTGGAATTATTAGCTTCCTCTCAAAGCTGAATAGGAAGTGTGACTACAACTCCCATGATGCAGTGAGACTTCAAGTAAAAGACATACAGGAATGACTAGGATGTTGTGCAGCTTTAAGAGTCTTCTAACCCCATTGTGCAATCTAGGCTCAAGGCAGCAGTTGTTACAGCTGCAGCAGAAAATGGAAGTACTCTCATGTACACCAACGTCCATGGCCTTTGGTTAGAAGAATAAACAATAATGAAGGAAAGAAGTGCAGTAAGAACCGGCCAGATGCCTTATTGCCTAATGGATTTTCTGGGGAAATCAGTCGTCCGAGAGAACTGGTGATGGAATTCCTTCTACACTGTGGATAAAATCTTTTCAGAAATTCTGGTAACTGGCAACAAATCCTCTGGAAAAAGTATTTTGAATAAGAACCGAAGGTCAGTAAATGCAAGTAGTAAGAACGATGCTTCAAAATAAATGTTTTAAGAACCTTCAAAAATAATGTTAAACTTAATTACAATTACAGTGATGCTATGTATGCAAGAATGTTGAGTTCTGTAATTTCAGCCTGGGTGAAAATCTTCCAGGTGGTTGCTCATTGTTTTACTCCAAACATATACATACTGTGTGTCTTTAGTATTTTTGTATTTTTTTTATTTAAAAAAAATGCTATCCATGTAAGACACAGGTGCTTTGAAGCAGCAGGAAAAGGCGCAAGAGATAGCAGTGCTGAAATAATGCTCCGAATAGGAAGGCTTTTGCTGCCAAATTATCTTGTATGTCTGTTTCAAGACATTCATTTCCAATGCAATGAGCTGGCAGGTGACTCCAGGCAATGTTTATATGTGTACATATCTCCTATCTAGTAAATCAATACCCCACAGGTGCACAGTGTTTGACCTTTTTCTTTTGCTAACAACACAGCATGCCTTTCGACCGACTTCATATGCACTTCTCTAAGCATACACTTCACATTGCTTTGCGATTTTAAAGTGGTAAGAAACCTATGGCAGAAACACAGTGATGTTAAGTCTGAAAACTGTGCTTGATGAAGCCATGAAGAGACTCTGACCAATACACACATACAGTTAGATTTCATGTATTGCTTCCCCTTTATTTTCTTCCCAACAGCCCATCAATGCTAGCACTGTACTTGCAGTATTTTAGAAGGGTGTTTTATTTGCTACATCACAAAAATAAAGGGCATGGATGTAGACACCCATATGAAAAAAAAATTTTTGGGGGGTGTGCATAGGATTCCAACATAATTCTCCATTTGGATATTTATGCACCAGATCAAACCTCTTATATATTTCCAAGAAGGGAGAAAAAAATATGCAAGATATACTGTAGCGCAATATCAGACGCAAAGTTTAAAATACTGTGGCTTCACACTTGTGTTTCAACTACAACTTTATCAGGATTCTGCTTTCTCCCATTCTTGTTCACTGATGAACCCACTTAAGTGCAAATATAGTCCAACAAGAAAAGAAAAATATCTTCTTGCTTTGGAACATCATTCACCCATGAACATCTACAAGGGAGCAATTGCAATCTACTAGCAAAAAACATTTTATCACTCAGAACACACTGCAGCCTCTGCTGAATGACAGCAGCCATTCAACTGATCACCCAGCACAAGCCATATTTAAGTAAAATGATTTCATTTAAACTGGGAACCAAGTATTTCTTCCATAATAGAGCTAAACAGTTCTGGCACTGGGGATGTTACTTACACAGGAGCAGTGTACTGAGGCATGCCCATATAAACTAGTGCTAGCAAAAAAAACAAAAACGACCGGTGGTGGTAAATAATTTACTGCAATTTAAAGAATTGCCCCAAAAGCTACAGAATCTAATCCCACAACAACCATGTTCGCAAGTTGCAAAACTATTTTTCTTTTTACTGATAGGGATGGTTAATCGGCTGTTCAAAGATAAAAGTTTGTTAATGAGTCTCCAGCTATCAAGCCTCCATAATAGGTCCACCACAATTGCTTGGATTATGAAGTGTGTTAACAAGGAAGTTCCTAGAAGGAAAGTTTACTATTCCTTCCTCCACGCCATCTGTGACCCCAGAAAAGCATTTCGGTAGGGTGGGTGGGGGTACCTTCCTGAGCAATGTGAGACAGGGTGCAGGGGCTGCTGCTGCGAGGTGGGGACAGAGTATTTTCCTTCCATGAACTTCCTTAAGCTAAATTATGTTAGGATCCAAGCCAAAACTTTTCAGTGCAGTTAGCACAAACATTTCATAACCCAGTGATCGATATCTATATGGCACCGACGATGAATCAGGCCTTAACTGTTTTAACAGGCCAACTGTAAACTATATACCTGTTTACGGGTGAAGTCGGTGAATTTTACCGCAAGAGTGATGAAAACAATGAAAGAATATCTGTCTCCCTTGAACTGAGTAGTTTCCTTTATTATTATTTTACTAGCAGCGAGCAAACACAGATCTTTGTAGAAGGCTCTCCTCTTAGGGCTGCCCCAACGTTGTTCTTCTGCAGAACATGCAAACCTTTGTGCAGATGCTTTTGTAGCAATATTCTACCTACATATTCTCAATGCACTTTCATTAATGTCAAAACAGATGAAAAACATTTATAAAAAGATTCCAATTTTGGTTTCCCCTAGGTAGCCTCATTCTTGAGGAGATGGGGAGGGGGGGGAGAGAGAGAGAGAGAGAGAGAGAGAGAGAGAGAGAGAGAGAGAGAGAGAGAGAGAGAGAGAGAGAACCCACAATGTTAGGCTTTCCCCCACCTCCAAATTGCAACTGCACTCCATCGCAGCACAGCATCACTCTGCTTAAAACATCTACACATCTTTTTTAAACACATGTTTTCATGAAGGACTTACAGAAGAATTTTAGAAATACATTTTCCAGGAGGGCTCTCTTTTGCAAAGCACAAGACCCCTGTTAGAAAACTCCTACTTCAAGTCATAAAAGTCATTTGGTTAGTGTTTTCCAGGTTTGCAGCACACTACACGGTATGTCTGCAGGTTTTCCATTTGCCTAGGATGGGAAATCTGTGGCCCTCCAGATGTGGTTGGATTCCCATCAGCCTCAGGTGGTATGGTCAACTGCAAGGAATGATGGGAGCTGTAGTTCACCAACACCTAGAGAGCTACAGGTTTCCCATCACTTGCATGTGTTCTGATCAACGGGGACAGTTCAGCATGAATGTTTCACCACCAGGACCACAGAACTTGTGTGACTCAGACATAAGAATCTACATTTCTCTAGAAGCTGAAAGCCTTCTATACCGGTATATTCTTTGGCCAGGCTGATGGAACTAACAAAGCTACCTTGCGAAGCAACATTTGTTTTACAGTATTTATCTGCAGGTCTGAAAGAACTGGCACCCAGCAAATCAAAAATTTGGCATCACCCTCAGGCATTTGTTGTTTGCATTTCAAAGCAAATGTGAAGTAACATTTATGAGTAGTAATTTTGGGGGCCGACATTGAGCAGTACTTAGTAAGAAATACAGCGCAAATGAATTAAAGTTATACATCCATTTATAAGTACTAGAATAAAAAGTTACCGAGGCACTAAGGTGTTTGTTTTTTTAGTGTTTTATTCAGGTTTTATAGGGATATAAAACCTTCCAAGTACGTCTGAGAATATCATGCCTGTACAGTACATAACATTCATTTTTACAACTTACGCTCTTGCTGTTGTGCATTTTGTTCCATTTCTAAAATATATGTTATTTTTACAAATGGCACATTTAAAAGTGGACACCTGAAATTCTAATGGCTGTAATGCTGCTTCAGCCCCAAGTAATTTCTTCATGAACAAGTTTTAAAAGTGTGTGAGTGCATCATATTATAAGGCAGTGGCAATTCAGTGTCGTCACCATGGTAAAACGCTTTGCAGAAAAACTTCAGCTTTTTCTTCTTCTTAAAACAAAGGGAGGAAGTTAAACATTAATTGTTTGCAAAGTAGCACATCTGAGGAGGCACCCTTCTTCAAACTGATCTCACTGTCTCCTAGGCTTTTTTCTTGTTTAACTAATCTCAACTTAGGCTGCATTAAGGCACATGCAGATATGACAAGCATGAATGTGTCAATGGAATTCACCCTCCACAAATAGTAAAATGTACCGCTTAAAAATTCTTTAAAAATTTTTTGGGAATACATCCATTTTGTTGGTTTGTTATGAAACTCGACTCCTATACAAAAAATTATAAAATTTACACCATCTGAGCTGCCAGAGAGGTTTAAAAAGTATCAATTCTGCAATAAAACTACTTTCCCCCACCACCACAGTCCAAAACAGGGCAGCATAAATACTCCATCACTTGGACTGGGGTAGGGGGGAGGGCAGAGGAGAAAAACAGCAGACCGACACCCCTGGGTAAAAGAGATGCATGATTGTATAATAGCATATTCCCCTTGTTAAAAACAAAACAAAACAGACCTCTTAATCTTTTTTTAAAAAAACAAAACAAAAACAACAACACTGGAATTGATGGGAACAATTCGCTGGCAAACAAGCAGGAGTTGTTCATGCAAAGAACGGCAGGGGGGGGCAGTTTTCAGTGCGCTGCACCCCCTGTGCTCAGGTGCCTGGACTGAAATAAGGCACTTTTCTTCCAGTGAGAAGCACCTTCCAAAGGAATGACACAAGGACAAGATGAGTCGGATTTCTGGTTAAAACACATGAGGGTTGATTGAATGGTATTCCCAGGATGCAACAGAAACGGTTCGACAGCAGGTGGGAAGACACAGGAGGCAAACATCTGGGAGGCGAGCCTCTACACAGAAGTGGTCACTCTGTCATTGGCATTATTGACCTCATTTTTGTTTGAATCCAGTCCTTTAGCAGCGTTCATATCATTCCGTAAATTCTCCACTTTCACTTTCATATTCTTTAACTCCCCAGGGTGTGGAGTGGCTCGCCTTAGAAGTGTCCTCTAAAAACAAACAGTGGAATAAATGATTTTTCTCCTTCTTGTGACTTCCCCCCCCTTTTAAGAAACTATATATATTCTTTAAAATGGCTTTTCAGGCTTGGCAATCAAATACCAGTGATTGAGTTTACCAGGAAATGTGCTGTCAACTTTAAAATAGCAGCTTGCTCTTAATAATAATAATAATAATAATAATAATAATAATAATAATAATAATAAAATGTGGCATGGGATAGACCTAATAGCTGAAGGCCTGCTTGCTGTGATGCAGAGAGGCAACATGGGGAGAACCCACTCAAAGTGCCTCCATCTTCCCAGGATTCAAATACAGTTGATTGGCCCTCATCCTGTCCACCACTGCATTCAGACACTGATCCACAGTTTCCACTACCTCTCCTGATTTAGTTGTTAAGGCAAAATAGGGCTGCCTGTCATCAGCAGCCTGATTACACCTGGCTCCAAAACTCCCAATGGCTACTCCCAATGGCTTCATATCAATGTTAAAAATAGCACTAGGGACAGGATAGTACCGTGCAGAACCCCATAGCACAGATGCCAGGGGACCACAGAGCACTTACCCAACACTACTCTCCAAACATAGGCCTGAAAGGAAGAATGGAACCATGGTAATACAGTGCCCCCGATACCCATCCCACCTAGTGGGTCCTAGTGTTAGAAACAGATATGAAAGCTAGGACCTAAATGGCACCTTAAACCTAGGCTATGGGTGCAACAACAGAATGTCTAGGTGCGCTTTTTTATAACAAGAATACAAAGCTGAAAATGAATGAACTGCAGGTAAATATTATGTTCATTTTTCACATGGTCTAGTTCTTTCCCTGCCCGCCCCCTAATATTCTTAAGAGGCTCTCTTTTCCAGTCTTCAGAGAGTAGCTGGAAGCGGGGAGGCAGAAAAAGGTCCCCCTTCCCTTCCACTCTGCAATTTTAATCTGAAATTTTAGGCACGGTACTGCGCCCAGAGCTCAGAAACTGATCACGCTAATGAAATTCCCTGTCACAAAATGTGTCCAGAACAATTGGGAGTTTCAAAAACTGGTTGGTCCAGGAAGTATCCAAAACCACTGAGAGATAGAGCAGAAGTAACAGAGTTGCATTCTCCCGTCTCACAATGAAAGCCAACCAAAGTCGATTGGGTTCCAAAACCGAGTCTGCTTGCAGCAAATCTAGATAATGAGTCTCATCCAAGAATACCCGCAGTTACTCCGCAACCACCCTTTCCACTATGTTTGCCAAGAAATGGGTGTTGGTCTATAGATATTACACTCCATTGGGTCCAGAGTCGGCTTTTTAACAAATGGACCCACCACTGTCACATGCATTTAAAAGTAGTCATACTCTGTATCTATTTTACCTCTATGAATTACATGCTATTATTACTTTTGGGAAACTTCATGCTTTATGTGAAAAATGCACCCACATTGTCAACACTAATGTTTGAAGAGGAGATGTTCATCAAAACACAGAGGATACATATTTCAATGAGCATCTGTTCTTCAAACTTGTGTACTGTGGGAAATGTGGTCCACATACATTCACATGTGAATAGCCATAGCTGCAAAAAGACAGCTGATAATTCTAGTTTACATTTGCAGGTGTGAAATGCAATTCTGCTCAGAAAAGTGACTGTAGCACCTTTGTAAAAAGCATCCACCACCATATGCATTCTGAGTCACGGCAGCTGCTGTTAGTTATGCAATGAATCTTTTCCCTGCTTTTAATTTTAGTTGATTCTGAAGAATAAAAATAAGTGAAAGTGAGGCGGGTGGCAGGCTGTGTGCGCCTTCTATGCACAGAGAAAAATTAAATTATTGTGCCATGATGCAGAAGGCGCGCACACAAACCATATGAATAATATGAACTGTGCAATTTCACCAGTTACAGAATGTCAGAAGGACTGGGAGTCAATTTGTTGCCCCAATATATCACCAGTTATGAGGAGGGTAGAAGGTGCCTTTTGCAGTTCAGTTAAGTATTAATTGCAAAGAAACATTTATGTCCTTACTCTCAAAAATGCTGTAGTCACTATTCAAAGCAAGAGCATTCACTAAACGTGGGTGGCGCTGTGGGTTAAACCACAGAGCCTAGGGCTTGCCGATCAGAAGGTTGGTGGTTTGAATCCCCGCAACGGGATGAGCTCCCGTTCCTCGGTCCCAGCTCCTGCCCACCTAGCTGTTTGAAAGCACGTCAAAGTGCAAGTAGCTAAATAGGTACTGCTCTGGCGGGAAGGTAAACGGCGTTTCCGTGCGCTGCTCTGGTTCTCCAGAAGCGGCTTAGTCATGCTGGCCACATGACCTGGAAGCTGTCTGCGGACAAACGCCAGCTCCCTTGGCCTATAGAGCGAGATGAGCGCCGCAACCCCAGAGTCGTCCACGACTGGACCTAACGGTCAGGGGTCCCTTTACTGTGGACAATTTCACACATGGCATCTTTAAGTGTATACCTAAGGTGTTAGTTTTTAAGTGTGAATGCAAACACGTCTCTCATACAGCTACACTCCTATATGAAGCCATGGTTGCCTGCTTACAGCTTGACATCTTCTGTGAGTAAAAAAGCAACGATTTAAGTGGACCCACTTCATGTGTATTTGGAAGGAGAGGGGATGCGCTTTAGTGGAGGTCTCATAAGTACAGTGACAGGTGCTCCCACTCGGCCCTCCTTCATTTTGAGCAGAACACTGAGCATGTCCTGCCAGTTCAGATGTCAATACAAATGATCATGTAATGAAGGCAGGGCAATGGAAGGGATTGTGGCAATGACAACAAACAGTATGGCAGGATAGGAGACATTCCAATGGGGGAGGAAGAATTCCAAGGGCTTTGCTGCCTACAGGATGTTGGTTCCAAATCTTAGATCTTCCACAGAAGATGGATACTTCCATCCTGGTTTTGGAAAAATGAAGGGAACACCCCCCCCCCAAAGAAAAGAAAAGTCAATTAGAGCTAGGATTAAGTAGCAATATTTTGCTACCCAGGGGTTTCTGCAAGAGTATCTGATTACAAGCATTTAACAAAATTGGCAATTTAGTAATGGTCTGCTGGTGCCGTGTAAATTAATCCCCGAATCATCAATAGTCCAACAAACCGTGCTTACGGCCCCACTTTTGCATTCGCTTTCCAAAAAAACATACCATTTCATTATCCTCTTCATCTTTTTCGTCTTCTAAAAAGCGGATTGCACTGACTCTATTTACTGCTCGTTCATTCCATGTCTCATCTGACATTTCATTTACCAAGCTCTCCAGTGCCCCACATCGGGGCAGGTTATCTGTTATGAGAGATAACAAACAGAGATAAAAGGTTGTTAGAGAAGTCAGCATCAACATATATCCAACAGTTCAGATGTCAAGGGTCCCCCCCCCCCGATAAAAACACATGTTTGACAATTCCATACTACATTCACTTGAGAGGTCAGCTGCAAAGATCTTGTGCTTATGTTTAGGAAAGACATTACATCACATTTGCAATGATACAGTCTTATCAGGCAATTTTGTTCATGTCTCCAGATATGAGCAGACAGAGGCTGAAACATCAACTTTCTGGAACTATTTTCTTTAAGACTGTTTCCCTGAAATGTAAATTTCCCCAATGCCAAAGATTGTCATCAGTTGGAAGTGCAAAGAAATCACTTCATGTACGTAACTCTTGTGCTTTCTTGAGCTAAGAACCTGCAACATTCGAACATCATCAAGAAAAGCTGTTCCAAGATCAAGCTAAAGGTTTGCATTTATTCAATAAGTTAAAAGTAAAACTACAGGGAATGGGGAGCCAATAAGCCATCATCATCATCACCTGGCAGAAGATATGCAACACTCCATAACCTCAAAACTACAATTTCTTGAAAACCTCTTAAGAGCCATAGCACACTTACATGATACTATGCAGCCAAGAGAGTTTTGTTTGCTTTTCTCATTACCCTGAAGCCATCTTGCTTCATGTGAAGTTGATCTGTAAAATGTATTTACCTTGGCAACCGGGCTCAGAAGGCATTTGAGGAAGTAAAACACATGTTAAAATCTTCTCCCCTACTTCAGGGTCTGTGTCCGTCTGGAACGTAAGTAAAGGCTGGGACTGGTTATCGGACAACCACAACGCCTTCAGCTTCAAACTAGTGAGCGACATGGGAAGATGTAGCAACCTGGCGGAGAAAACAATCCTAATAGTTCTTAAACCGCTACAGAGAATAAAGTCTTGTTTTTATGTCTGCAAAGAGGAGGAAGACGGTGCTCCCAAACAACTGTTTCCCCATGCAAGATCATACAAATTTAATTTTTTACATGGTTTCTGTGCACTTTATGTAACTTACTGTTTTCCAACAAAAGATCAGCCTTACCACATTGGTTTTGTTATGTGCAGGCAAATATGCAAGAAGCATCAGGAAAGAGCTTGGTGTTTTCACAGATACAGATCGATAGTGTCTGGTCTTGAAAATTGCAATTGCCTGAGAAAGGGCTGTATTCCACCCACCCAACTAACTCTTCATATTTCATGCAATTCCCTAAAAGTGTTGAGAGATGGGTATAGGTATTGCTGTAAGTGAATGGAAAGGGGTGAGGATTAAATTCTCCAAACTGGGGGGAGGGGGGATTAATTGCTGTGAACTAAATTACAGTCAGACAGCATAAAGACTCACAATTCATTACAGTAGCTGTTGGATCTTAGCACAGCACAACAGTCTAAGGAAGGGAGCTTTTAACCTCCAGTACATATTTTTTTTCTTCTGCATGGAAAAGATAATAAAATGATACTAAGGTATCTGGTGCTTAAAAACAACATGCCCCAATCTCATTACAGATGCAGTACCATTCTGTACAGCTGTATCCCAGTGGCATAATAGCAAAAAATAAAAATGAATCTAAATCCAACACATCTCTTCATTTGACTTAAATTGGGAAATAACCTAAACATTCAACTATTAATGTGTTTTTTTATATAAAAAAACCTAAGTGTTTATAACAGCTACCAAATTGCACATACCCCATTTGATATAGCAAACACTATGCATCTTGGATACATTACAAAAATAATTTGGATTTGTTGTGCGTACGACTACTTGCCTATTTCCAGCTACATCTAGGACATGAAGTTCTGTGGCTTGTGATATCTCAGGAGGAATCCTAGATAACCGGTTGTCACGTACTGAAAAAACATTTAGACTGCAACACCCACCAATCTGTTTTATGAAAAGAAAAGAGAATGCATTATTGTTGCAGAGGCACAGTATGCATGTAGAACATGGATTGTGATTACTAATGTTACCAGCACACTAGAATACTCATGTTTGCCTTAGTAGTCGCTTTGTACAACAACAACAACAACAACAACTCGCTCCACTAAGGGGCAGTCTTGGGACACTCATTCTGATTCCTTCTCAGCTAACCCATTGGACGATGGATGCTTCAGAGACAGCATTTAAAGTTCTTCTGTTTAGCGACTAAAAGAGAGCAGCTGGGGACAAAGTTGATGAGCTCCAGCAAAATGTCTGAATTCCTGGTCTGATGGTTCTGCCACTGCTTTTTAAAATTAGGCCTCCTGATCTCATTTCTTTTCCGTACATGCTACTCTGCATCAGGTGCTCAGGGATATGTTTGTATATGTTGGTGCACCTGCAAAGCCATGACGGAATACACAAACCTGCTTGCCCAAAGCAAGATACATTGTCAAATGCACCGGCATCTTCAATTTGCTCTATTTGCAGCTGAGGTGTTTTTAAAGCAGCAGTTGCTTATACTAAGTAAAACACCCACAAGGTTGCTCCATAGCAATTATTGAGACTGCGCTTATGCAAACTTGAAAACTCAGTACTTATGTAAGGCATCTTGCGCTCAAAAAAAGGCCATAATTTACACGAACCCCAATGATTAACTCAACAGCACAATGGAAAGCAACAGATTCATACATTCTACCGGAAGAAAAGAAAAGCACTTAAGGCATACTTTTTAAGTTGCACAAAATCACAATCACCATTTTAAAGTTAGCAATTCTAAGTAGGTTTCAAAATGTAATAAGACTGAGTAAGTTCCACTAAAATCAGCAAGCCTTTATTCTAAATGAACATGTACATAGGATTTAAGAGTGGGTCTTTTCAATTTACTGTGTCAAGTCTCCAATTTCCTCTGAAATTCTATATAAGCTTCTGTTTACATTCACCTAAATTTCAGCGTAGCAAACACTATGCATCTTGAACTCGGGATATCATCTCACACCCAGGTTCTGTGAAGTTCAAAGCCTCATTTCAAGAGAATTAGCATTCTATTATAAAAAGCTTCAACAGCACATGCATCTTTAAGGTGGTCACTTTGCAACATGAATGGAATTTCCATCATCACAATTTTCTTTTTAAAAGGATAAAAAGTTTTCTACTGTCATTACCACCGATGCTAACCACCAACTTAAAGAGAGTCTGTACTGTTTGAAGGAGACCACAATCTTTGTATCAACAAGCCACTTTAAAGCCCCTCTAAGCCTTAGTTATAAATCTAAAAATACTTTTTCAAATGACTCATTAAATGCTAGCTAGCTATTGGAGTCAATTCAATTTTGGTTGAATTGAATTTTCATTTTCATTTCCACTCCCCTACAACTGAAATCTTTTTTTTCCAGTAACCACCAAAAAAGTATTCCTTTCATCACATTTTAATCTTTATGCAAACTTTTTGCCAACATAAATATTTCCATCGTATTCCCTTCCATTAGAAACAGGCATACTTTGCTCCTATTTTCATGCAAGGAGTTCATAGTGGAAAAAAGCATGAGCAAGATGATTATATATTGTGTTTTTTTAAGTTGCAGAGCCTCCCCAGGAGTGAAAAACCATGCACTAAAATTTCTCTAAGTACTCTTGACAGGATATGAGGTACCACAGCAAAAGTATCCATTGTCTGCCTAACTGGTGCATCTCTAAAATGAAAAAACTGAGCACAATTATTCTGGTTAGTGAATGCTAGATGAGCTGGCAAATGATGCCCTGTAGCGCACAAGGAGTGTTTTCTTTGAATGATTCTGTGTCGAGAACAAGCAGAATGAGTTTTGGCCATGCAGCCTTCTTGAGAGGAACCCACCCCTTGAGCTGGAAAATCCCAGACTTTTGGGGGCAATGAAAGTGCAGCCAGTTGGAATCATCATGCATTGAAAGCAGTTTGGATGAAAGGAATCAGTGCAACCGTGGACAGAACAATACTTACAAGGTTACAAGAGTTTACCTGACTCAATTTTTCCAAGCAGCTAACAATTAAGAAAAACACAAGAGACAGTTGTTTGATATAAACACACACTATTATTTCAAAGGACAAGACAATACCAGTCTTGCACAAGCACACACACTCTATGATGAGACTTTTTTTTCTCTCTACCAGAGAACTCAACATTTCTGCTAATCTTACTTAGCTGAAACTGGCTTCCAGCTAGTTCTGCATCGAGCAGCCTTGAGCAATTTGCCTGGTGAGCTGACCACTACATAGTAAACTGTAGTAAATTTGTAAACTGACTAAATGAAACCATGTGAAAAACTAGTTGTCCATAATGCTGAGCTTTGTGGACCTAATCCAAAACATGGTAAAGTATTTGAGTACCACAGGGTCAGATAATAATGACCAGTTCCCCATGTGGTTGCATACATCCTAGAGTGAGTTTTGCAAATGAATACTATGTGATAAGTGATTGCTTGCTATCTGCACTTCATGCTCATATGGAGGATACAACCAGGAGATGCAAATGATGCCTTAAGGATTCTCTTTTTTTCTTTTTTTTAATAGGAAAGTTGACAATACAGAGCACAAAAGTGCTACACATTTAATGGCTGGCTACACACAGCACATTCTAAATATCTACCACATATAGTTACTTTAAAAATGCCATAGTTTGCAACTAAGCAACATTGACAAGGTTGAAT
Source organism: Lacerta agilis (assembly GCF_009819535.1). NCBI lineage: Eukaryota > Metazoa > Chordata > Lepidosauria > Squamata > Lacertidae > Lacerta > Lacerta agilis. Next base: position 30,126,245 of record NC_046314.1, on the reverse strand, counting down.
CATTTGTTACCATGTAGCTCTGTCAAAAATAACAGGTGAAGATGTAGAATCCAATCAAAACTGGCAAGATATCAACTGTGAACTAATAGCCCTTCTTGAAATAACCACCTTAAGTCTTTTTTGTGTGAAACTTACACCTCCACTTCAAAAATTACAGGGTTCCCTAGGCATGAATGAATCCCTAGGTGAAACAAAATTCTGATCTTGAAACTTTCTGGTGAAGTTCTTGGGTGTTATGTGCACACTTAGGAATTTGAATGGAGACAAGGGTTTGGGTTCTGTAACATAGGGATACACTGGGTTCAAAAGGATGGCTGTTCAGTACCTTAAGGTTTACTGATCTTGCTGCCAAAATATTTCGCACTTTGTAGAGGGGAGAAATATCTACAAATGGTGGTAAGGAGAGTTTACAGAAACATTTACTTACATGCAACAATTAACAGAAACAATGATTACTAGGGAAAGCATTTTAGTGGGAGAATCCATTCTACTTTTGTGGCAAGCCAAATAAACAGGGTTCAAAGAGCGTAAGAACATAAGGGTCTGCTGGATCGAGTGCATCTAGTTCAACATCCTGTTTCTACAGTGGCTAATCAGATGCCTATGGGACGTCCACAAGCAGTACTGGCATATTGCCTCCAACAGTGGGGAGAGAACATTGCCAAAATGGCTTGTGGCCTTGATAGCTTTCTCCTTTAATATTCTTTTAAAGCCATGCCTGCTTGGTGGCCATCACTGCATCTTGTAGAAGTGGGTTCCGTAGCTGAACTAACATTATTTTCTAAATGGCATGCACGTTCTGAAGCATACATGCCACAACGCTAATCCAGAATATTCTCTCGCCATCTGACTAAGTCAATTGATGAATAGCCAGTGACTCGCTTGATATGATATTTGCCAACAATTTTATTAGTCCCAGCTGCCAATTTATATATTTAACCACCATTTCATTTTTATGTATTTATAGATACCTAATGTATATCTCAAAACATGGCTTCAAGTGCAGGACAAAAAAACACAACACAAATGCAAAAAAAGTCAAAAATAGCAGACGTTTGAATCTCGTTAGTTGAATTGCATATATGTTCCTCTGATCCTTTTTCGATAACCTGGTATGACTGAAGAGTATTGTATTCATTTATGCATGTTACATGGAAATACCAAGGATCTTTAGGGGCTCTGGTATTAGACTTTGTTAAAGATGCCCATTTGCAAAAGAGGGAACAAGAAAATAGGTGACAATACGACAGACAAAATTCATATATATGTATATATATATTTATGATCTCAGAACTCCAAAACTTCAACATTAAGTGATGATTTGCAGGTGTAAAACTGCTACCACTAACAAGCACCAGAGTTTTTATATCAGTGCACATCATTTCAGACAATACCTTATCAAAGCAGGCAGCCCCACATCAAATGCCGAACAACAGAGCAATGAAATATATCACTGTGTATGAATCAGTTGTTAGTTCATATAATGATTTCAAACAGGTAGGAATAAAAGAACCTGACCGTCACTTCATCAAACCTGCCTGCCTGCGAGAAGCTGCCTGCTGAAATCCACCCACTAATCTCCCCATGTCAAACCCTTTGCTATTAAGGCAACACAAGCCCACCTCCTTTGATCTCACCTGTCAGAATTTTGTCAGGGTTACATCCCAACACTGCACATCAGAGGTTCTCATTATCACACTTGGCAGTTCACTTTGTCATATTTCTGTAGGTGGCACTGATGGCTATGATTAGCTGCGGAGCAGCCTGAATAGCTGGTTTATGTAACACCAGACACAGTTCACCACTGGCAATATGAGGTTTGAAGCTCTGAAACAGCTACTTGTGACATCATGAAAAAATACCAAAGAGGGTATAGGGAAATAAATTTGTGAATATTCAAGATCCAGAGAGTCAGCAAAACTAACTGGACTTTTGAACAGTTAATGGAAGCAAAAGGAGCGACCTATTAGCAGCAGAAGTGACACAGGAAGCTGGTGTTTGTGACATCCCTGGACAGGAGAAGGGGGGCTTATGGGTCTGGCTTGCCTGCCTCTGTACTAAAGCAAAAATAAATTGGCCACCAATTGTTTAGTCTGTAGCCAAACATTTAACTGAATGGCACTACAGAGCAGAAAAATTACCCAAGCTTCTTGCTATGCTTCTAAAAAATAAATAAAGCACATGATATCATATTTAAGGTTCTGCACAGAGTATGTTGATACATTTGAAGCTGAACTCCAGTATTTCCTTTCCTCCTCTCAACAAAATAACTATTTCACTCAGCATGCAGTTATCTCTGTACTATAACACAACAGTCAATTTCCTGTAGCAGCTCATTCTGCATAATCTGAAGCTTTCACAGTAAAGTGACAGGCTGGATCTACAAGCCCCCAGGCACAATTCAGGTCCCTCAGATATTTGTGACAAATTAAGTGGTACACAGAAAGAAGGCTAAACTCACCAGGCAAAAAACTGTTTCTTATCAGACCCTGGCATACATGTGGTACTCAGTCAAAGACAGGATTCTATTTATAATTTAATTTTATGTCCAGTTTTAAATATCACTGACATCAGAAGAAAATAGTCAGCTTCCTGAACTCACATTTTCTAATCAATGAAGTATCATATAATCACCAAACTTCTCTACTATTGTATGAATAAAACTGTAGAATAAACTCTCAGGGTGGTATTCAATGCTAGTCCTATGCAGAGCAGACCCATTGAAATTAATGGAAATTACCAATTTAGGTTCGTTAATTACAACGGGTGTACTCTGAGTAGGACTTAGTCAAACACAATCTTCATTCTGCAGTTACATCCAATTAAGGATGCTGATTTACTTTGCTTTCAATTAACTGTTCTCATACACTTAATTGCCAACATATTTGTTGTCTGAGAATCTACAGAGTAACCACATTTGGTTATGTTCCCCAAGGAAGAAAATGAATGTACAGCCCTCATGCTTTCAATGTAGGTCAGGCGTGAGGAACTTGTGGCCCTCCAAATGTTGAAATCCAACCCCCATCACCCTTGATCATTGGTCATGCAGGCTAAAGCTGATGGGAACTGGAGTCCAACAACATCTGGAGGGCCACAGGTTCCGTACCCAAGTGTAGAAGCTCCCAAGTTCAGTCGCAACATCTGCAAGTAGGGCTGAGAAAGACTCCTTGTCTGAAACCCTGCAGAGTTAAATGGAGACCTGGTCTGATTTGGTATAATCCTATATAAAAGGGTATGAGTACACTTATCCAAGGTTATCTCTTTATACTGCCCCCCCCTTCAATTTTTCAAGCATGTAGAACTGCTCAAGATTGGTGATCCTCAGTGCTCATTGCCCCCATCCATCATGCCTATTCACAGATACCAGGTGTATCAGGAGAGGCCAGAAAAATCAGCATCCAAACTACAAAGAAAAGGGAAATTCTGAAGACCTCTCTGACTCGGATCCTGTGGCCAACTGAAGCAACAAACCCATGTTGACCTTCAAGGGCTAATAAGACTGTTTTTGAAATGGTTACTGCAATGTAGCAGTTATCCCATTGAGTGGCGAGGGCAGAGTTGAAGCCTTTGGGTTACTAGGACAAATCAAACCTACTTCCTGGGCCAAGGCTCCTGCCACCAGGCTCAGTCTGCAGAATTTGTAAGGCTGTCAGCTGGCAGACTCCTCACCATGCTGCTCCATCCCTGCAGTCTTTCAGTCTCTGGATGTATTAAATTAAATTTCTTCTTGTCATTTTGACTTTCACACCATGTGTGGCTTTTCTTATTTATAGCACATGTTCATATTTTGCTTAAAGCAAATGTTATCAAACAGCTACACTGGCAACAAAAAAAACACCACCAGAAGCCTGTCTGCTGTCATTCCAACCCCCCTTCCACCCTCCTTAAAAACCAAAACCAGTTTCACTCAGCAACAAAGCACAACTAAAAGCAAACCAAGCAGATTACATGTGCCCAGCAGAGTTTTTGCATAAAATGAAGAACGGAAGACACATGTGTAAGGAAGTAACTGTGTCTGTTGAAAGTTATGCCACAGTGACATTTGTTAGCCTTAAAGGACACTGATTTAGACTAAGATGGCAGAACTGAAGCCTACGTTTACTTCCAAAAGTTGCAATTCCCAAAGACTAAAGGGGACATTTGCAAGGTGCACTATGCTTTGAAATCAAAAAACATTACATTGCAGGATTCAGTTACAAGGTACATGCTTGCTCAAACAGATCATGGGACTAGCTTCCTATGAGGAATCTAGGTCTCCTGAGGATTCTCAACAGATTTGCGATAGCAAATCTATTAAATAATTATTATTTTTTTGCTGCAATGCTTTTATGTTTTGTTTTTTGTTTTTTGTTTTGTTTTGTTTTTTGCTACAGTAGACCAAGCACAGCTACCCCTCAGTAAATTATTCACACAGAAAGACACACGCACTCTGCAGGTCAGAACCCGCCACAGACAAGAGTCTGTGACAATAAGACTGCCGGCAATGCAATTTCATCAGTGTGCTAAATACAAAATGTTTTTTTTAAAAAAAAAAACCCAAAAAACTCTGCAGATGTTGTATAGATATCCAAGAAGGCAGTGTTCTTGAGTTCATTTGTTACAAGCACCCAATGCCATTTCAAATCTTGTGACCTTGAGACGAACTTCTGCGTAGTAATTTTTAACCATAAAAAGCTAAATGGCTAACCAGTAATACTCATAATTGCTTGGGACTTTCAAGGGTATTCTGATAGAGCACCACACATATTCACCAGCAATTAGTGTTCCAAAACATTGCCCTGGGAAAGGAACTGGCCTTCTTTCTTTCTTTTTCTAACTTTGAAAATGCTTCATCTGCTGTGTTGACTGGATGTTGATGGAAATTAAGAACTCCTTTCAGATCTGGGATGTCCAAGACCATGAGAAGTGAAATCATTTGGGCCAAACCACTAGACACCAGGCACAGCACATTGGACAGTAACTTACCATTTCAGTTATAGACTGTTCTAACCCACTTCCTTACTTCCTTATGTGCATTTATTTCCATCCACCCAGGTCCACTTATTTCAGGTTTTACTAGTCAGTGGAGTCCAAGCTCTCGCCCTATTACATTTCATTCTAGTTGAGAAATGGGGAACCTATGGCTCTCCATTTGTTGTTGGGCTACAAGCCCCGTCATCCCTGACCTAAGGCTGCTAGCTGAATGGAAACGACATACCTTTTTACATGCTGTCCAGTTTCCCCTGCAAAGACAAACAACAGGGATATTGCTTACCTCTTTGGGTAAAGACACTAGTTTGTTTCTGTCAACGTTCAGTATATTCAGCTTCTTTAGCCGCCCAATGCTCTTCGGCAAAGTCTGTTTCAGATCAAAGCAAAGCAATGTCAGAGATTTCCAATACCACCAGCTTTTCAATATGTGCTTACCTTTCAGAGCAGTTTGGAAGTTCCAGATGATACAGGTTGTTGAGGCTTAAAGACTTAAGATTCCAAGGTGTGTGAGCTCAATGAAGTTCTAGGGGTGAATGTGGTGGGGCAGATCAGAGCAAAGCAAGGTCGTGTTTGCACTAACATGACCTTTGCCACCAATCCTCTGCTACAACCATGTGACTATGACCTCACTGCTGACTCAAATCTAAACCCACCCCAGGTAATGAGCAGTGATGGCAGTGCCAAGAGGAATGCTCACCACCACATACAAATTTACACATGAATAATCTGAGGATGAAGCCGCATGTAACAGAGTTAAGTAACTATGGTGTGCACTCTGTTTTTATGTTTGCATCTTGTCTAGCGAATCAAAATGCTGCTGCGTCATTCAGAACCCTCCTTGCTTCCTCACCTCTGCAACCATTACTGCTTTTGCCTCCTCCTCATCCCCTGGCTTGAAAACACAGCGTCCCAAGATCCAACATCGTCCTAACTTGGGCACCCACCTGGAAGTTTCAGAAAGAGCGGCAACATAGGGTTCTTTCCATTTTCTTTTTCCACACTGCCTCTCTTTCCAGCACCAGGGAGCTTTTGTGTCATATGCAGGAGCAGCTCACCTGATACAAGGGTGAGTGGGTGGAGCTGCAGAAATAGCATTTGCACAACCCCAACCTCATCGCTCCCAGTAAGCAGCAGTGACTACTCTTGCTGGGAGGCTACTGCTGCTGCTCCGCCACACTGGGCAAATGGAAAATGTTGGAGGTTTTAAATTAAAGCATCTCTCCCTCTGAAGACATGACCATCAGCTTACTAAAGAGCATTTGCAATCAGGTATTCATTGGGGAGATATGTGGACCCAAACCCTTTCAATCAAGGCTTTCCATTATGAGGTGAATGCATGCTAGGAAAAACTGAGTAGGGAAGCAAGATAGAATGATACAGTAGTGAAGTCCTACCAGCCAATCTTGGCAAGTTTCTTAAATTTTGAACAGGTGTTCCTACCTCTGCCTACCACTAGAGCAGTGTTTCCCAAACTTGGGTCTCCAGCTGTTTTTGGACTACAACTCTCATCATCCCTAGCCAGCAAGATCAGTGGTCAGGAATGATGGGAATTGTATTCTGAAAACAGCTGGAGACCTGAGTTTGGGGAACACTGTGCTAAAATGTAATGACGGGACATTTTACCCAAAGAAGTAATAAGTAGCTTTTCCATCCCTGTGGTTTCTTAATATGCAAGCAAAATAAACAAATATATAAATAAACAGGGTAGGCAAAACATATTTATTATTCAAATGTGCTTTGGACCCTACTGGCCCTTCTTTGGGGAAATTAAGATCCAGTTCCTTTGGGGGGGGTGTTCTCATTTCTGTTGCGCTTTTCATATATGCCACAAATGTTTTCTGAATGATTTGTTGTAAAAAGCTAGATACAAGTAACTGCTGCTTAAAACTGAAATCTAAGTTTGTTCTCATTCTCTCTGTTAATCCCATATTTTTCCTAGACTACAGCCTCCATGGTATGCATAGTATGTGCTTAAGAATGCACATGTGAAGGGTACTAATTCAACTGTCTTATATTTTACTAGAGTAGTCATAAGTTGGAAAAACAAAGATGCTGCAGTGAAAATGAGTCATGATATGGCAAAAGGCTTAATTACTGCCACTCATTTGAAGAGCTGCAGCCATACTTACCAGCAGCTGGTTTTCTGTGAGAACTAACTCAGTAAGGCTTTCACAGTCTCCTACTGCTTCTGTTAACTGAACAAGCCGGTTCTGGTCAACCTTCAAGATGGATAGGTTTTTTAATTTACCTACAAGCAGAAGAGAGAAGTTTATGCTAGTTGCTTTAGCTGCACCAGTAGCAAATATGTGGAATAAAACACTTGCCAGACATCATTAACAGGTATTCTAAAATACTTCAGGTTTTGCCAGCAAAATTTTGTAGTGCTGTTGTTTCTAATAAGGTTTCTTGCAAAGATAATTATTTCAGATATGTTTATAATCTAGAAAACGAGAAAACAAAACTCTGTGTGACTTTCGTCTAAGGGGTGTTATCACCCAAGTTCTTTAACAATAGCTGTTGCAGGACAATATAGTCAAGAACCATTGAGGTACGCCTTCCCTCGGATCAACTGAGAGTAAAAGTTATGAAGCAAAAATGCGCAAACAACCTTCTAAGTGATTTATGTAAGATGATCAAGCCTGGCTACACCTGGCTTGCAATGTTTTTAGCCAATGAGTGAAGTCAGAGCAGTGATGGGTGAGTGAGTTGTTTAGATACCAGGATATAGGAATCATTGGGGTTTAATGGAGCTTAGTCTTAAATTTCTTGTTAGAAAGCAACGGGACAGTTCACAATGAGGGGGGGGGGGTTGTCATTACCAATGCAAATATAGGTAGACCACTATGTTTAAACTAAGTTGATTAAAAAACGTCTTAAAAAATCAAATAATTGTAACACAATTGCATTATTCAATGAAAAAAAATTCCATTTTAGATTTATGTCAGTTATTTCAGTGGTTCTGCTGTGCAGCAAAGCATTGGAAAGTGGGGAAAGGCTTTGCTTTTATTTTTACTAAGCAACTGGGAAAAATGCTGACCATATGCTTTGCCTTACTATTTCACCTGTAAAAGCAAAGTAGTAAAAAGCTTTTTTAAATGAAGGAAGGTTACTCTGTTTTCCACAGTCCTCTATTCGTGTTTGCGGTAGATCGTGGTAGATCACGGGACCCTACCCCCCACCCCAAAAAGCTCAACAATTTATAGTGGGAGTAGATCTCAAGTCTCTTGAAAGTTGGACATGCCTGCCCTATGACACCTCCTCTTTGGAATCAATCTTCTGTGCACACTTACCTGTGAGTAAGCTCAACTGAGAACAAGTGGGAGTTATGCATCCAACAAACACAATAATCAGGACAAATTATGTTTGGTTAAAGCCACAGAGTTGTACCAATGCGTGTGTGTGTGGGGGGGTCCTTTATAGCACAAAGCTGCATCTCAGGTTAAAGGAAGCAACATTTGATGCATATTATACCAGCACTAAGTCTCCGGGTTGTTGTTGTTGTTGTTGTTTTGCCATTTTATGGTAAGTTAAGTGAGTTTCAAATGGGAAACTGCCCATTTTCAGAGTATTTTCTTTTCGTTTAGCAAGGCTAGCAAACTGTCTTTTGCTTGTGTTTAGCTGACGACTGTAAAACTGTAGTTGCCAAAACTATTTTTTGTAGTTTATGAACGCTTATGCCATAATAATATAATAATAATAATAATTTATTATTTATACCCCGCCCATCTGGCCGGGTCTCCCCATAAATTTGTTAGGTACTTTAAAATGCTTCACAACTTGCTTTAGTGTATTCAGTGGGGGGGGGAGACAACTACTTTGCAGACTACACCAGGGCCCCCAATCACCTTATTCCAGCCTTGATTTCAATATATCCTCAACAACCCTGTGAAGTATGTTAAGCCAACAGAGGTTGGCTTCCTGAGGCTACCCACCAAGCTTCATAATGCAGCAGGGATTTGAATTCTGGTCCAATTCCATATTTCCATCCACTGGCTATAAGACACAGGTGTAGAAAGTCATGCATTTTTAGGATAGTTGCTTTTAGGGGGGGGCAGTTTCATTTTTAATCCTGTGGCCACAGTGAGAGAGTCTGATGGAAGGTAATTAATGGCCTTATTCATAAGCCTCCAGTTGCCCTTTCCGTAATAGGTAATTTGTTATGTACCAATAAATTGGCAAGGCACAGCGAGTAAAAAGGAAACTGCTGACTGACTGCTGTGGGCTATATCACCAAGAGTAGGAGTACTAAGGGCAGCAGCCAGGATGTTTAGCAAGTGGGAGGAAGGCAAGGACAAAGAGGGAGAGGCCTGGGCAGCACCAGACAAGATAAGGCAATCAAAATAAAGCTTGCGAAAATATGAGTTGGAAGAATCTCATGTGAGATGTTTTCTCAAGAGTATTCCCTTACTGTACCTGAAAACCATTGTACTCGAGTTACTATTATTTTCATAGCAACATCAATATATATATAGTGCTTTAACTAACTTAAGCCAAAAAAAACCAAACCAGGTCGCTGCCCCAGGAAGCTTGCCAGCAATAGTGGGAAAGGAAGAAATGTCGCAAAAGAAACAGGATGGATGCAAGCAAATGAATTTGCAGCTATCACACTTCATTTAAAAATGACCACGGGACATAAATGGATTTGAGGGAGAGAACCATGTTGGTATTCCAGAACAAAGCTACAGGCTCAAGTGGGAGAAAGATTTAACAGCCTGTATCATGGAAGACGCAGGAGTCTTTTGAGCAGATGAGGGCAGCAGAGCAGAGAGTGACTAAACTACAGCTTACAAGTTCATCTGAGTCCAGACTAGCTAACATTAGTCTTAAGCACCAATTTACTAAAACAGAAGCAAGCTGTGGTTTATTATATTAGTTTGTTTTTATCTCTCACCTTTCCTCCAGGGATCTCAAGGTGGCATACATGATTTTTTCCCCTCCCTTGCTTTATTTTCACAGTCACTGCAGGAAGTAGGTTTGACTGAGAAGGACCAAATGGCCTAAGGACAACCAATGAGCTTCATGAATGAGTAGGGATTTGAATCTTGATCTCTCCCAGGTCCTGGGCCAGACACTCTCTAACCCAGGTATCCTCAACCTCGGCCCTCAATATGTTTTTGGCCTACAACTCCCATGATCCCTAGCTAACAGGACCAGTGGTCAGGGATGATGGGAATTGTAGTCTCAAAACATTTGGAGGGCCAAGGCTGAGGAAGCCTGCTCTAACCACTAGACAACCCAGGCTCTCTTCACAGCTTAAAGTTTGAATACAATACTAAATTGTGAATAGACAAAAGCAGAAGCTATTACTATGGTCCTGCTTGAGGAGGAAAGAGGCTGGAGAATACATGAGTCCAAGAGTCACACAAACTCAGTCTTGCAACCCTAAACCAAGGGCTAGTGTTACTGGTATGTGTAAATGCAGTCAATGTACTGTGCTGTCCTTTACCAGCATTAGTCCAAAGCAGAAATTTCTCTGAGAAAGAAATCGTTCCATTGGAAATGTTTGGACTTGATTTAAAAAAAATGTTGCTGTTTATTTTTTATTTTTTTTAAACCTCTTTTCACTTACCTACGCCATCCGGTAGCACCTCAAGAAGGTTCTGAGAGATGAGTAGGTCAGTTAAAGACAGCAGACCGCTTATCTCTTCAGGCAGTTTTTCCAGTTTGTTTTCGGAGATGTCCAGGCATAGCAGGTTTTTCAGGCTTCCTATTTCCTACAAGACAAACATCTAAGTCATGTCTCAACATGCAGCACCCAGAGATCTGACAACTGCCCCATAACAAGATGCTTAACAGCAAAAGGGCAATTCCTCTCTGCCAGACGACAACTCATTTCTGATGATATCACAAGTGATTCACCAGTAAAATCTCTGTGTGCAATACCTAGCATGTGCTAACAGTCCAAGTTAATTTGCTGACTTATGAGTGCAGCCCAGCACTGCCAGCCAGTCATTCATTCAACAGTAGCCAACACCCAATTCTGAATACTATTCAAGGTGAAAGGGCTAAACATGTAAAAGCTTAGGCACACAATTAGTCAAATCAGTCCTTGCTGACTAAAGCTTCAGTATCAGTATATGGGGAACCTGCATCTGCATTCCTTATAAGAAGAAATATGTCTAACAAGGGAATATTTTAACTATTTAATCTCACTGAATTGTATACCAAGTTTTGCCATTATACCATCAATGTTTGGATAACAGTTACAGGTAGGTAGCTGTGTTGGTCTGCCGTAGTCGAAACAAAATAAAAAAATTCCTTCCAGTAGCACCTTAGAGACCAACTAAGTTTGTTATTGGTATGAGCTTTTGTGTGCATGCACACTTCTTCAGTGAAGTGTGCATGCACACGAAAGCTCATACCAATAACAAACTTAGTTGGTCTCTAAGGTGGTAATGGAAGGAATTTTTTTAATTTTGTTTGGATTACAGTTAGCCGAAGATATGGGTGCTTGGCCCGATTGTAAAATCAATGACATTTATGTTGAATTCTGCTCACATGCCAGCGAACCTGCACTATAAAATCCACACCTACACACATTTTCTCATAGTTCAGTTCCCAAGTTATCAAAACACCCATGTTGCTGAATTGACACAGGTGAAAAGATAGCAGAAAGCAGACATTCCAAAACAGCAGCTTGCTCTTTCTGTGTACAGCGTCTCTCACGTTCTTCCTATTCCAAACAGAAAACTGTGAAAAGCAGTTCAAGGGTCAAATGCAGCCCTCTAGCCCCCAAAGCATTCCCCAGGCCTTACTCCCCCTGCTTGGGCAACACCTCTCATCATCTTTAAATACATTTGCTTGACTTGATAAGTCTATTGCTTGCTTGGATAGAGATGTGTGAGGAGCTGCAGAAACACCTGGCATTTGAGTAGCTGAAATGTAGCCTATTCTACAAAGGTAGGTGCGCCATTCTTTATTGTGCCCATTTTAGTCCTTGCCCACCTGCCCTAATGTTTGCCTCTGGTCACACCCACTCTTACCTTTGGCCCCCTTCCCTGGCATGTGACCACACCCACCCACAAAAAAGGTCCACCATTAGGAAATGAATCCATCAGGATGAAAAGGATTCACCACTCTTTGGGGGGATTAATATCCTTGAGAGTTACCTACTTCCCCCTTGAGAGTATCATAGCCCCTTCCACTTCCTTGCAGTTACATGGCACATAAGTGACCTCTCTACTGTGAGACAGAGAGGGAAACTGATCCATGCAAAGCAATGGGTTTCTGGAGGAGTCAACTGACATCACATCCCTTCCCCTGTGCTTCTTCAGCTTCAAAACACACATACAAAGATGAAAAGACATTTACAAGCGGAAATCAAATATTACGTAATCTTTAAATGGACACTTTGTCTTTTTTAAATAACAGGATATGAAGGGCTTAGATTCCCCCTTCAGTCATCCAATAATAATAATAATGTTCAATGTAATTTAGTGTAATTTAAAAAAATGATGAGAATTGTCTCTTACCTGAGGTAATTCAGCCAGCTGGTTCCCATCTAGCCACAGATCTTTAAGATTATAAAGTGCACCTAAAGTTTCTGGCTGTAACACATGAAAGAAAATGTATCATGAATACCACTGCAAAATACTTTGAAATACACAGGGGAATCTGAAATAACATCATTTCTTCAGCAAAGTATCCTGTATAGCCAAATGAAGAATGCAGAACTCCTGCAAGCATTACGCTTGTTTACTATATCCAAAGTCCCATAGCAAAGAAATCTCACAACAAATAGCTGCAGCTGTTGATAAAGATTAAGCACAAAACCTGTGTCTCCTCCTGGTTCTTGGCTGCTCAGCATGCCATTGCTTAACACTGCTAACAGTTCAGAACTTCAAGGAAGGAGGAGAAATGGTATCTCAACATGTTGCAACAGCTCCACTTCCAGGGTCAACTCCTGATAACCCTGCCCACATCCCAAAACACTCCAGCCAACATTCCAAAGCCCTTTCTTCAGTCCATGGAAGTGAAATCTTCTCCAGGCAACATTCGCAAATACAGAGTTTCTTGATTACAACCACAACCTATAACGTGCGGGAAACATTGTAACGAGAGGAGCTTTTTTTTTACCAATGACAGAAGGGCCACCTCCCTATGTTCTAAAGTGTCGGGATCTAAGAGTTTCACATTACAGTATTCTGACGGGCCACTATTTCGTGAAGCTACATTTTATTATTTCTTGCTAGAAAAACCTGGAATTTTTTTTTCCTTTCTCTTTAAAGGAAGTTATATGACCTGCTTAAAAGAGGAAAATGCCAAGAGGAGCAAAATGCCAAGACAAACAGTGCAACATAATGCCTGTAAGCAAACTTACCACCAACTTGCAATGACTCTATACTACTGCAATAGAGCCACACACACACACCCCTCCCCCCCTGCTTTTTAACAGTGAGCTTCCAAAACCACACTATAACATTAACTACCATTATTAAGAATTTAACCTCAGAATATTTTTAGTTGCTGTAGTCTGTCTTCCATGCACATTCTCTGTGGTTATTAAATGAGAGCCTGCACTGTTTCTAATTTTTTTTTTCATGCTCTGCCTTCAGTGCCACATCAGTGGATGGGGGAAAGAAAGTAAAAAAAGAGAAGCAGCTGGAATGTTAATCTTGTCTAATTTTGGGGAGAATTTTAATTTTGATATATATAATCATCTGCGCATTAAACTTGTTATTTCATACTGTACAGTTTGAGCTTATTTTGGTGTGTGTGTGTGTGTGTATCTGTATTTTTAAACATGAATTAAACATTAAAGCAGTTAAGGAGGGCAGGTGGGGAATTTTTCTTGATGTGCTTGCCATTTCTGTCACCAGTGAGGACTGTTAAAAAGAAAAACACTACAAACTGTGAGTGGCATAAAAGCAAGTCTTAAAAATAATTTGCAAATTTTCAAAACAGAGGAAGGGAAATATAGTTTTGAAAAGCTGAAAGCTGAGGAATGAAGCAGGGTGAAGAAGAGTTTAGAGGCAATGACCATAAGGACAAGCCTACAAAAACAATCCATACAGGGAACATGATGGGCGAGTCTACATAAACAATAATCTATACAAGGAAGCATCACCAAGTTGTGACAACCTTTCACTCTTCTATGGCTGTATACATGTCGTGTGTGCATTTATGCATTACCTGCACGAGAAAGAAGTCAAACAGAAGAAAGGTAATACTAATTTTAAGTGCTCTCCATTTCACCCAAGAAAAGCGTATGTATGAGAACATGTGGCCATATAGTAATTTGAGTGAGTTTGCATTTCAGTAGCATTATCTTTTGTAAAAAGAAGAAGATGATCATCCTAGACATTGGTGTGAGTAGCCCATGGAATAGCCAAGTGGGAAAGCAGAGTGGTCGGATTTTTCAAGCTCTCTCGAAAGTGCGTCTTAAGACCAACGGTCCATGTTTTAACATTGTCCTATTTTGACAGACTATAAGAGATGTGGTGGCTTTCCTTCTTAGATGTTGAGAAGGTGCCAACTGGAGGGCAGTCAGTCCCAACACAGATTGCTGCTTGTTCTGCTTCAGGAAGTGGAAGCAAAACACAGACTTCCTCCAAGAGGTTGTTTTCACTCCATTAGCTGCTTGGAAGCTCCTTCTGCAAACCCTTGTTATTCATAAAAGCTTCTCATTCATGGACCACATGATTAGATCATCTTCTCTTGATAAAGCATGAGCAACAGGTGCTGCACTTGTGTACCCAAGAAGGAGTTACATTCTCCAATAACCTTCTACAGTCTCCCTGCAAGAGGTTCCTTATCCACTTCCATAGCCCATAAGGCAGTCCTTCAAGCACAGATGCTTTCGGGTCCCAATAAGCAAAGATAGTTCCAAATGCTGCTGGAACGAACAGTGTTAATTGCAATCAATACAAAATCACACCCTGGAAGTCTTGCTCTTTTCAGATGTCACTGTTGCCAGTTTGGGAATTTGCATACTAATGCATCAACACTATCAACCAGGGGAAAGTGTGGGAAGCTTACCAAATTATAAAGTTCATTGTTCCCTAGGTCTAGCTCTTCTAGTCTCTGCAGCTGGGCAACTGACCTAGGAAGACAAGAATAGTGTATTTTGTATACATGGCTTTAAAAGCAGCCTATTAGCATTAGGGCTAGGACATTCCCCTCTTAATTGTTGAATAACATTCACACAAATTAAATTAAAAGATGCTAATGAAAATGTTGTATTCCAGCGCCATCTCTTTGTACCAAATGACTCATATAAAGAATGGTGTTGGAGAAAGAGAGGGAGAGAGATATGCTGCAATTCATGCCGTGAATGCAAAACAAACTTAAAACGAACAACTTACTCAGGTAAATATGTCAACAGATTCTCTCTTAATTCCAGTGATGCCAGGTTATAAAGGCTAAAAAAGATAAAACAAATCTCATTAATCCTTTGTCTTTGCTTAAAAAGAACATTAAAAATAATCTCCAAAGGGGTAGCAGTATTAGTCTCTTGCAGCAAAAACAAAGCGTCTTATGGCACATCTTAAAGATGATGGCATAATCTTTTCCATGGACTCATGCCCACTTCAAAAGCCATGAAGATTAAATGTCAAATACAAGATCAGATCTCTACCATTTACTTATATGGATATGTAGGGAGAGCTCCCACATATCACAATAACAAGAAAAGGCACTGGTGGATACACATCACTCGAACTGTTGGGACAGAGATCAATAAAAAAACATTAAGGAAAAACCTGGACTTTCACCCCCTTACAGTGCTATTACAACTTGCAAAAGACTGATCCATTTCATGTTTCACATTGTTTATACACCAATAACTCAACACTAAAACAAAACTAATGCTATTAGTGAATCTGTGTAGATTAATAAAATCTGGAACACATAGATAAGGACAAATTCTTGCAATGAGAATGTGTTAAGGCAAATGAGAACCTATTTTAAACAAAACTGGTGGTTTTAAAATGAGTACCCAGACAATGGATGAAAACACACACAGACTTAAATTCAAAGTTGAAAATGTTTGTTTTTGAATGAGTGGTGGAGTAGAGACAAGAAGAAAAGGATGAATTGCCTGGATGTGTCACACAATGCTTAGGTGTCAGTGTGTAAAGCACACACACCCCTTTTCCAATTAAGGAAAACTTGCCTTTGCTATACGAACTGCATTTATTGGTTCAGTGCATCTCCAGCTATCCATAACTTCCCATTTATGGAGTGTTCATCATTGTAAGTGGCATTACACGACTAAGCTAAGCTTTCCACTCACTTCCCATCATAGTAAAAGCCTATCATCACCATAGTAACATGCAATTCCCCCACCCTGGCCAGGGTTTTATTTAGGACCAAATGGAACACAAGGTATCGGACATTATCCCAATGCTGTAATCTGCCTTAATCCTCCAACCTCCCTGAACAAAAACAAAAAAAACCAGAAATGCATGCCCATATTTTCTGCATCATAGCTGCCTCTGCCTTAAATTCCAGAGGGGCAGCCATGCTAGTCACTTTTGCAGAAAGACACAACAAAGGGCTCTGTGGCACTGTAAAGAACAACAATGTTATTGTAAGCGTAGGTTTTCATGGGCTACAGCCAAAGCTGAAATATTACTTCACTTAGCAAATAAATACATGGGTAAAAGCAGGGAGGGGAGGGGTCACCACAACATTGCAGCCATAAGTTTGGTCTGCAACACTGTTATGCTAACAACACTTAAAGAGAATTAATTGCATAGCATAGTGGGAAAGAGACCTCCCTGTCACTACTGAATAAAGTCAAATTTACGCATAAATTTTGGTTGCAATTTCACACTATAGCCACCCTTTGAAATGCATTGTCACTGTACTCAAAAGTGACAGTGGCTAGGAATATGTCTAGGGCATGGCATGCCCTGTTATGTTCCTTGTAGACTGAATTCCACGGAAACCACTCGGACACACATAGGGTTTACATTATCAAAGCTGTCTCTGTGGTGGCCAAGGAAACCTCAGAATGGCATCTGAGACTTCTCTAGCCACATTCCAGCTCTGCCCTCCCTCTGGTCATTTCCGTGTCATGTGACAGTTGAGTAGACACTATCCTGACATCACCTCTGGTTTTGTTTTGTTTTTTAAAAAATGTAGTTTTATTGCATTTTTTCACAGTACAATAAAAGACCAGCTGATCCACAGAAAGAATAATAAAAGAGAAGAGAAAAAGAATGGAAGAGACTAAAGAATATGAAATCCTCTCTCACAAATGTACCTTAACTTTTGTCTCATACAGAAAAAATATGTGTCTTCCCAGCTCCCACCTGGTAGCATCCCTCTCTTCTCCCGGTCTCTCACCCTGGGATATCTCCCCTTCTCTGCCTCTCTCACACAGGGTCCTTCAAACTGTGCATTACTTCTGTTGAAAGCACAGTGGTGTTAAACTCTGCCTGCTATGCTGGCACAACTCCCTGGGCCAAAATTCCAGTTCACGCCATGGGATTGTGAACTTAGCACAGTGGGGTGTTCCACAGTAACATATAGGTGTACCATTCACTATTGCCTCTTTTTTTGGGGGGGGGGGAATGCAAAGTATACTGCTACAGTATGTACACATTTTGGAAGGGAAAACCCCCGACATTTTCCCATCAAACGTCCAGTGTTTCAAAGCTGTGTTCGAGTAGAGTATAAATTCCATGCAAGAAATATTGCCAAGCCAACACAGGGAGTATGCAATTTCTGAAGTAATTACAATTGTTGTTTTTCTCCCTCGGCATTCCAGATGTCTTTTCCACTTTTAAGTATGGGATCAATTAGAAGCCTGTGGGGGCTACATTCCAAAACATGCCCTTTTCAGAAGAACCAAGTTGCTGGCGCAGTTTCAAATCAAAGCAATGCTTAAATATGCTGTCTTCATTCAAATATTTCGAAAGCACAGTAATGTAGCTATCTATTAATGCAGCTAAACCTTAACTAGAAGCTGAGGTCCACCTATCCTGGGAATGTATAGAAGTGCACAGTCCTATCTATTTCCTGCTAGACATCTATAATTCGTTTTCCCTACACCATTCTGGTAGGTGAGAATTCTGTCTGTCCGATACAAGAAACTGAAGAAGCAAGCAGTATCTTTAGTTACTGTGGCTCAGCAAAGCTGTCATGTAGGTATGCATGAAACATATAAGTCGAGCAAAATGTACTGTGTGGTGTATGAAGCAAGATGTTTTATAATATACTGTGCCTCTACAATTGTATGATTTTCTTTCTTTTTAAAAAAATATTTTTATTAAAGATTTTCTTGATTTACAAAGGTAATGCAATGTCTCTCTTGTATTTTTCCATATAACATTTTTACAAATCGGTTGTTGTTGTTGTTGAGGCATTAGGGAGAGAAATGATTTTCTATCCCTATATACCTGCTGCATTTGCTATTTCTACTGCTGTCTTTGTTTTCCCCTTTTATGTATTGCAGCCCTGTAAATGCCTGGCCTGAATGAATGATGACTCTGTTCAAGAATTACTACAGGGAAGAAAGCAATGCTAATTATTATAATAAATGAATAGGACATTAAAACTCTTGCTTCTGTAGCGCTATCCAAAAAAAAAAGCTACCAGTGATAAGAACCACAGTCCTATAAAGTTCCAGGCTTCACAGGAACCCCAGAATCGAAATTCCACGTGGCATCCCAAGTGATAGCTAGTACGCATCCTTCCCCAGGAAGAATGAAAAACCACGAGAATTCCCAAATTCCTAGGAAATACAATACCAATCAGCCTGCCATGCACCTGAGAACTTTGGGAAGTGCAAAGTGAATATAGGAAGAGGCTAAGAGAACAGATTCAATAGCTAGAAGTGAAAAAGGTAGAAGACTCCCGGAGACCTAGAGCTGTTTTGGAGCAAGATCTCTGCATCCCCCGAACAGTGGAAGCTTCCACCATGCCCAACTGCATCTAAATACCTAGCTGTCAGAGCACTGAATCCTGATAAATACTTGCTGTGGGTCGCAGCAGATTTAAAAAGAATAATTTGTATCATCAGTTGTACTGCTCTTCTGCAGTACAGGCAGATTTCCAGATATCTGGAACAAGCTGTCACATTACTTAACCAGAACTCTACTAATAATCTATCACGTATAATGTATTGAAACCTGATCATACAAGCAGTTCCAGCATACATAACAGAGGGAGCCCAAGGGTCCTACCCACTTAATTTTAAACCATATCCAGTTTCCTCTGCAAATAGATGGAACTGCGGCTAGAGCACGGGATATAATAACTGAATATAATGTATGGAATATATTTTGCGTATATAACCCACAGAATTACTCTTTTTATACAAGTTTCTTGCCATGTTTCCCCATTTTTCTGTATTCAATTCTGTATGCTTATTTGCAAGTGTCATTTGTATTTAACACACATTATACATAATTGGTTCATGTTTTTGAACGCCAGCCCATAAGCGTGTGTGCATGCACACAAACACACACAGAACAAACTGCTGACTCATATTCATTGTACAACAAAAAGTGATACCAAAGTTACCAAGTACATCTTAAGTGCTTCCTGAAGGTCAGGGAATTGCGCTATTTTTACAGCGAGTTGAATCAGGCCCCCTCAGTTTGTACGTGGGCATAACTGCATGCTCATTATGTAAAAGAAAACAATTATCAAAAGATGAAAGCAAAAAGAACAAAAGTTTTTTTAAGCTTCATGTTCCCTCTGTTCTACCTATGGAGAACCTCTAATTTTATAGAAGTGAATTCTGTTTTCGGTTCAATAAGTACTAAAACCAACAATTGCAATGGGAAGTTAAAAAGTGCTTTGACTCCCTGAGTTCACAAAGGCAGTATTCTTTTTCTTGAAGGTGTTGTTGATTTAAAATATTAGCCAAGTGTATTTATAGATACTTTATGTGCATATGTGTAGGTTAAGGGGGCTGTTTTCTCTGCTTTTATTATATAAACCCAGTGAAATAAAACTTCAGCAGCAGGCAACATCTAGCAATAAACAATAAAACTTTTATCATAAATTTTCAAATGGCTGGGAGGAGAAAGAGGCTTTTTACCAGGTAACCAAATGAATGTTAATGATGGTCCCAGGCAGATCTAACTGAGGAGGAACACTCAACAAGTGAGAAGCTGCAACGGATAAGGTCCTCTCCCCTTGTCCCCACCCTCCAAACTTCCCTAAGAGGGGTGAGTGGAGGAGGATGTCAGTTGAAGATCAAAAGGTCCAGAAAATGGGATCCAAAAGATACTGGAATACTGAATTGTGCTAGATCAGGATTTCCCAAACTTGCATCTCCACCTGGTTTTGGACTACAACTCCCACCATCTCTAGCTAGCCAGGGATGATGGGAATTGTAGTCCAAAAACAGCTAGGGGAAACCCTCTGCTAAATGCTTTTATTTTATGAAAGGTTTTTAATTGTCTTGTGGCATTTTATATTTGTTGGCCACCCAGAAAAACAAGTTATTGGGCAGTTTTATATAAATGTAGGGGGGGAAATTTGGGGGAACATATGCTGCTTTTAAGATATGGAACTTCATATTTTCAAGACTGTTCAAAGACTTTAGGATGCTAGTGTCCACATAAAAGTGATCAACTAAGCATTGCTTAGTTATGAACTATTATATGGAGTATTTATTTATTTATTTATACCCTGTGTTTTTGCCTGATGGGACTCAAGATGGCTTACAGATTAAAGAAAGAAAGAAAGAAACATAGAAGAAACAATCATTAAAAGACAATTAAAAATTGATAGAATAAAAGCTATATACATACATAAAAGCTCTTTAAAACATAATTGCAATAAAAACAGCACAGCAGTTGCCCTTCCATTAAAAGCAGTCAATTCCCAAAAGCCTGTTGGAACAAGGTGGTCTTCAACTCTGCTCTACCAGCGGGTGGTGTTGCTAAAGCTTCCGATAAACAGATTTAGATAGTTTTTCATTACATTCAAATATTGGAAACTGGTTTCTTCAAGGCAGTTAATCAACCAGAATCTGAAACCACAGTTTGATTAGCCAGAACCAAAGTTAGTTATAACAGTTTCCCATGTTTGGATGTAACAGAAAACTACGGTTCATTAAAAATTGTTGACAGGAAGCCTTAAAACTTGCTCCTCACACACATGCAGGAAGAAGAGAGGAAAGCTCATTATTCTAAATCATCATGAGCATTCATTTTGTCTGAAATGGGACACTATCTCCATGAGATATTGAATGTTATGAATTTTAGGTGAGGTTTTTTTTTTATACAAGGCATTCTTCCAGCCTGAAGTGTTGTATTTGTTCACATATGTTGAAAGCGAGAGAGAGAGAGAGAGAGAGAGAGAGAGAGAGAGAGAAGACTTACTTCATACAAGAGAAGGAGAATTCTGCATTAAAATAAGGGCTAAAAGCCATTAATGAATTGATGGTGGGATGCAAATTTGAACTGGAGATTTGCCAGCGTACCTGATAGCCATGATACTCCAGCTCTAGATGACCTAAAAGATACTTGCAAAATATCCGGGGGGGGGGGGGGACAACCAGTTTTCTATACCATGTTCACAGGTATTTAGGCTTATGCATAAAATCCACCATTGACAAAATTCAGGCATCAAATGTTTTTTGTTTGTTTTTAAATGAACTTACTTTCCAATGTTATCAGGTAATGCTTGTAGAGAGATATCATTTACAGAAAGGCATGTTAGATTCTGCAGCTCAGGAAAGCTTTCAGGCAACCTAGAAAAAGGAAAGTACAGATCAGCCAAGGACAGCAGAAAAGGACATTTCCCTCTCTCTCTCTCTCCACAGCATCTTGCCATGGAGAAGCAATGCATGGTTTACAGTGCTCTGCTATTCTTCCGGTGCAATCCTAGTGTGCATGCACACGAAAGCTCATTCCAAGAACAAACTTAGTTGGTCTCTAAGGTGCTACTGGAAGGATTTTTTTATTTTTTATTTTGTTTTGACTATGGCAGACCAACACGGCTACCTACCTGTAACCAAAATGCCAGTTTGTCCAAACACAAATGGAAAAAGTAAATTATCTAATTTAGCATAATAAATTGTGCTAAGTGGTTCAGTTTTGTTAATTTTGTGTGTGTGTGTGTGTGTTAACATATATTTTCTTCGCAAATGTGTTGTTGTTGGAAGGGCCTTTCTTCCCACCACCTCCTTTGAATTGCTTTCTCCATACGACTGTTTTCTAAAGGACAAAGAGAGAGAGAGAAAATAAAGCCTTCTCTCTCTCTTACAACCAGGCAGCTTGGCCTGCAACAAGGCACACAGCACATGCTGTATTAAAAAAAAAACCAAATCAATAGTTCATTAAAGTGGAACAGAGCCACAACACTGAATCCAACTAGACTGACAAAAGGCAAACATCAATCAGCTGCTGTGTCTTCTTTTCTTAGCCCTGCATGTGAGGAAGATGGCTGTCATTCACAGGAGCTCATTTCAATGCAAGAATCTGCTGCAGATTAGATATCATCTCTCATTATCCTCTAGTTCAATCAGGGCTTAATTGCAGGGAAAGAAAGATTAACATCACTTTCTCCGTGTAAATAATTAGCCCCTTAGGAGGCGATAAACAGCCTCAGTTCTTGTCTAAATGTACGTTATGTGTTAAACAGGAAGCAGTTAGTTGTTGAAGGGATCGATAAACAGAATAGGAAGTATTGCCGCTTAACTAAGGCTGCACTGCTTGCCTCAATCGTAATGTGAAAATGTTCAGGGGCTGAAAAAGCAATGAGGCAGCATAGAGGACCATCCAAGGCAGAACATGATCAGCTTGCCCCATTCTCACTTGAGATTTTGTACTCTGGAACAGGTAACAAATATTAATCCCTTGCATCGTTGCATCATTCTGAGCAGCACGTGCTGCACATTTAAACTGCCATTTTTCCTTGATAAAATGCACAAAGCAGACACACACACACACCCCCGACATATATAATTGCTTGCATTCTGCTGAGAAAAGCAGCAGCCATTCATAACTGTCATGAGGTGCCTGTATTTTGCATCCTCAGATGAAGCACATGCAAAAAGTAGCACAGAGGTTCCTGAAGAAATCTGTCCACTTTCCTTCAGTATTTATGCATTACGCTCAGCCATTAATTTCCACCAGCTGCTGCAGTCTTAAAAAAATAAAAATAATGACCTCGGTTTAGAGGTGGTGTGTGCCCACATGCCTGAGCAGTCTCACAAATCATTAATAGTTCTTGAGCGGCTTCTCTCATTCCCTGCTCCCAATTCTTTTCTGTGTAAGCTCATCTGATTCAATGTTCCACATTATTTTGGGGGGTGCAGGTCTTCGGCACAGACAAAAGAAACACAGTTGCCAATAGACGCACCAACAGTTCGCTGCCACAAAAAGAGGGTGCACAGAAATGTCGAATTTTTCACTGGCTTTTGCTAAAAGGTTAATGGCCTTCCCACCATTCGTCAATTCTGTTTTTAAAGTAGCAGTCATTGGGTTTATGTGTTTCAGAAAGTGGTCCATCCACTTTTCATTTTTCAATTACTTTTTTTTAACTACTGGGGATTCAACAAAGCAGTTTTGTATGCAGAATGAGATCCACTTGCACAATGGGACTTCAACCCCCTTTACCCCTCTAAGTCTATTTCAATCAGGAGGTTAGTGGAACCCCAGAACAGGTTGAGGGAGGCATGAGAGGAAGAGAGGGTTGGAAGTCCCGTATTGCAAGGGAACCTTGTTCCCCACATGCATTTAGCAATGTATTGGATTCTGCCGTCAAGTTTTATTATTGCATTTTGTGGTATTTTTATGCCACGATGGGCTCCTGCAGAGGAAGGGCACAACAGAAAACTGTCAAATTCAAGCCAAATAGATTACCTTTACACACACACTTGTAAGACCTGAACACTTTTTGCACTTTCACCATTCATTCCATTTTATGAAGATTACCTAGTGAGCGGGTTCCCACTGAAGTCTGCTACCTGTAATGATTTGCAGAAGGAAATGCTTTCAGGGATTTCAGGAATATCTGCAAGGGAGAAAATAAAGAGTAAGAAACAGATACCAAGAATCTACCATACCATCTCTATTTCAAAATCAGAGAATGGTATTCAACTCAGCTTTACTTACAGCAGACCCAGTGAAATGAATGAACATGACTAAATTAGGACCATTATTTTCAATGGGTCTGCTCTGAGTAATGAGCAAATACCACTTTCAGTGCATTTTAGATCCTACAAAGCAATACAACTTTGTAAGATACTGTCTGGTAAATATCTTTCTAAAAGCAATGATAGATATTGGTTTGCATTTATATGTAGACCTATCATTTAGGGATTTCAGTGGCTGCACTAGCATTGTGTTTTACATCACCCTTCTCTCTACCCTCATGTTAACACACCCTTGGCAGTGTTAAACACAGCTAAATTTGCATGCAATTCCCGTTCTTTTTAAAACACACGGACATACTGTAGGTGAAAAGGAACACAAGCCTCTGACTGTTTTAGTAGCTTGGAAAGAGGAATGCAGCATAATCACAGCCATGAAGAACCAAGTCAGTTTCTGACACAGACCTCAAAAGAAAAGTCAATATGCACTCAGGGACACCACAGAAGATTCCTTGGAGGTGGAATGGGAGGCAAAGGGCAAGGAGATTCTCAACAAGGTTTAAAAAGGTGGAGTTGTATATATTATAGATTGCCATGATAATTTAATTGCAAAATAAAATACACTAGACAATAAAAGCAGGGCAGGACAATATCAATCTACACACGTACACACACTCCCCCAACCAACCAGAAGTAGCAGATGATAGGGAATGTAATGAAATATTGCTGAAGCAGAAAAAACATAGCATTACAGAGCTGGAAGGCACCCCCCTGGGTCATCTAGTCCAACCCCCTGTAATGCAGGAATGCCAGCTAAAGCATCCATGACAGACGGCCATCCAACATCTGCTTAAAAACCTCCAAGAGGAGAGTCCACCACCTCTTGTGGGAGAATGTTCTACTGGCAAACAGATTGTATGGTCAGAAAGTCCCCCCCCCCTGACAGTTTAGTCTGACTTATATTAAGTTTTGCGCTTGCATGATAGCTAAATATGAAGGTTAATTTCTAACACTCATTGTTAACCAGTTCAATCCCCTTGAATATCCAAACCCTGAACGCCAATGAATGCTGCTCTATAAACATGTGACGTACAGATGCTCTGGCAAACAGTCAGTACACAGACACCGCTGAACAACAAGGCTATATAAACTCTGTGACACAGGACAGCGCAAACAGGCGCATTGTCAGTGAATGTTAGGCCAGCTGAAACGAGAAAACCAAGCGAGCAGCCTTCTGCATATAAAGTCACATGCACACCATATGTTCGAAGCGCTCTTGTACTGCTTTAAGAGTCACAGTTTCCCCTTAAAGAATCCCGACAACTGTAGCTTGTTAAAGGGTGTTAAGAGACACCTCAAAGAGTTAGTTTCCAGCACCCTTGAACAACAGTTGCCAAGAGTCAATGTGCCATTTTAACCATCACTGTTAAAATGGTATAGGGGTGGATGTACAGCGGGCGAGGCCTAAGATTTTTCCATTTTCTAGCCACAGTTGTCTTCTCATTATTTGCTGCCACAGCTTCAAATACGAATTGCAACCATAGCTGATCTTAAAGTCTAATCTTAAAGAAGTGTACAAGTTTAATTAGGAACATAATGTAATGCTAGTTATTCACACTGCTTCACTAAAATGCTACTGAGTTTGGTATAACTTTGCTTTAATCACTGCAAGTGAAATGCTAGTCATTATGAGTTGAGGCACTGAGGCAAGGAAGGAGGCATGGGGGGGGGAGACTATATATGCCTGTGTGCACAGAGATGCATTGTGCTTCATATTCTTCCCTCCCCCCCCCCCCCTTCCTCCTGTGAGGTTCCTATATGCAGAGGCTGAAGTTTTCTTTTCTCTGCATAGCCACTCTGCTCTGGCAGAAGTTTGAAACTGCGCTTAAAATGTTAGCTTATTTGTACAGAGAAATTACATAATGATGGATCATGAAGACTTACTGCGTTTACATTAAGGGCAAATGAGAGCAATTTAAAACAAAACAAAAAATACAAAAAACCCTGCAGACTCTGCCAAGCTATCATTATTAGGCTATGTATTTCAGAGGAGAAAGATGTATGGGCTTAGGAAAAAACTAACCCAGCATAGGCAACCGTACAAAAAAAACTAACCCAGCATAGGTGCCCTGTATGACTATCACCTCCACAAATGACCTTCCTGAGCTGCATTGCACCATTTCCAAATAACTTCCAAGTTCTACCATTTTAGATGGATGAATCAGCAAAAGCCACAAGTGTGTGGACTCGAAGTCGCCCCACTCATTGTCTCCTTATATGATTTCATACACACACCACATTCATCTATTATCCACTCATTTCCCCAATCTCTCTCTCACTCACTCACACTCACACACACACACGAGTTGCTACATTCACACATACTACTCATCCACTGCCTACTTGATTGGGAAAGGGGATGTGGCATGAAAAGGTTTCCATTGACATAAATGCAACCTTTTCCTCCATATCTAACAGGGGGAAATGTTCAGAAGGGGCCACAGTGTGCATGGAGGGCTTAACCCTTCCCTCTCCCCAGTGGCTGCCACCCTGAAAAATCACCACTGCCATCCTAGGGCAATTAGGTTTAGATAAAATGGTCCCCGTTTGCATAAATGGGGTCCTTTTTTCTAAGCTTAATGGTAATTGGTGCATGGGAGTTGGGCTGAGGAAGGAAAAGTGTAAGCTGAATCCAAGGCAGAGATGGCCACATCTGGCTCATGGGTCAGAAATTCTCCACCCCTGTTCTTCAGGATATATAGATGCTGTAGCAGTCCCGATAAATTTATTTTAAGCAACAAATTTATAGGCCATTTCATAAGGGGAAAAAACATCAAAAGCAGTGTGCATAATAAAAACCGAAAACACAAGCTCTAAGAACAATGAAAGCAAGTCAACAAACTAAATCAATAAAGCTAGATGGAAGAGATGTTAGCCATTCTACCAGGTGTTGAACTTGAACATTTGTTACTCCTCTAGTTGTTTGCAAATGTGTGTAAATATTTGCATGCCATTTTAAAAGTGGTTTAGTATTAACAAATATAGCTAACTTTCATCCCACACCCTTGCATGCAATATGTCATAATGCCACCTGAGAAACCTGTAAAGGAAGATTTTTTTCAGGTTTTTTTTTAAAAAGTGGGAGGTGCAGGAAATAATTAATCCGCATTACCTACTTCTTCATCCTTTATATTTACATCGAACAGTAAACCTATGAATCAACATTTACTCCATCACACTTCAGCTGTGGAGTTGACCTGTTAAGAAACATACTACTACAATCCTTAAACACACAACAGCAGTCCCACTTAATTAGAAAGAGAGAGAAAAAACAAGTGACTGAGTTTGGGATGGCTCTTTGAAGGACACTTCTAGACTGTTGTTATTTTGCAGTAGAAGTCAACCACATACCAGCAAATCCACAATACACAACAAAGCCACTTCCAAAAATAAAAATTGGAAAGTCCCGGGGGGGGGGGGACACTAGAAATCATAGGATAACAAGTGTTTCATGTGACTTTGTATAACCTCCCCACAAACAAATCAGAATGAATGCTCAACAAACGGTGGATATTGCATAACCACCCCAGAAACTTTGTGTCAACAAACCAGGATGAATGCTTTAAAAAGACAGGTAATTTAAAAACAGTCAATGATTCCAGTATGACAGTATCAAAGAGTTACTTAGCAATGGGAAAGTCTTACATTGAGAGTGTGGAATGTAGCAAATGCTCAACAAAAAGTGGTCTATCTTAGCTGCTCACTCAACTTTTCTTGAACTCACTCCTTATCACTCTGCAGCAAAACACCCAGAATACTAAAAGGCAAATAGTGCCTGGGAAAGCAATAGGTTCAACTTTTTAGGAGATACGTATCACTCTGTCCACAATAGACAGGACACTCATTTTCAGGCCTTTAAAACCCCAACATAGTGTCTGTGACTGGATTCCCACCTTGATGTAAACACTTTAGAAGAGAAGGGACAATGAAAGTAGACATTTGGATGATCAAATGGGCAACCCAACATCGATGGAGTGGGAAGGACACATTCTAGTGTTGTTTTCATGAGATGGAAGTCTGTTTGGATGAGCTGTGCTCAAAAGGGTGGCCTTTAAATAATTCTATAAATAAAAATAAAACTGCTGCAATATGGGCTCTGGGAGAGATAGGCTAGACAAACACTTTAAAACTCCAAGCATAAAGGGCGACACTGAAAAAGAATAACACACATCCTTAAACCTTACAGACACTTAACAGTAAGGAAGAAGTTGTTTTGGAGATACTGAGGCACAGCCAAGAATCGAAAGAGCAGCTTCTGTTTCCCCATAATTAGGGTTTTCCAAGGTCTGAGGCCTTGCTGCTCTTGCATGTACAACCCCTGCTTCCCTAAGCAGCAGCAGTAAGCTGCCAAGAACAAGAAAGAAACCAGACCTATTTTGTTTTGCCAGGAGGGGTGTGGCAGCTGTCTCCAGCTAGCTTGACTTAGCTCAAGACTGACGTCTGGAGAGACCCTTAGAGCATGGTCCTCTGAACATGCAGGATTAGAACCTTTTGACTTATTCTGCCAGACTCAAGGAAGGGACCCCTGCAATGTGACAGCCTAACAAAAGAATAGTAGCAACTGCAATGGTGTCATTTGACTTGAGCTTTTTTAAATGTCCAAAGTGCTTCGCTTCCATTATCTTGCTGCAAATCTTACAATAACCCAATAGGCCCAGTGAGACACACACACATGGCCTCCCCACTTGGCTCGCAAGTCCATTTCAAGTCAAGCCATGGCCATCCACCACCATCTGCTGGGCAGGTAAAAACATGGCTAAGCTGAAATGCTTTGCCAGGTCTTTAGAAGCCCCTTACAAAGCTCCATATTTGTGGAATGCTCTGCAAGTCCTATACTGGCAAAAGATCACCCAGCAGCTCACCTGTCTAACCCAAGAAGGGTGGAGAAAATAATGATCTAGTTCCCCACCCTAAGCCAGTACTATTATCCTCCATATTGCCTAACGTAATTTAGCGAGTTAATAATAGATTCAGATTTTAGAACAGGGACTTCCTGATCCACAGCTGTGTTCCTTAGCAGTGTTTATATCAGTTAACAGAGAATACTATTGCCATGCCTTTTTCCTGTCATTTCTCTCATGGCAGCCTCTCTCACCTACACATTTCGGACTGCTAATTTCAATCATTCTGCCTATCCATACCCTTTGAGCATGTGAGTGATGCCTCCATACAAATTTTTTATATATAAAACAGACCTCTGCAGATGTCAGACTTCTCTTGACAAAGTCTTTTCAAAAACAGATACTGGAAACACATTATGTAGTTTCAACACCAGAATATAAATATACACACACACACTGCGCTCTGCTGGAGTATCTCAATGAAGGTAATCTTCGCCACTGTCAGATACTTGGCACCTTCAACCCAAAAATGTTCCACCCAGGATATTTTTCCAGCTATCCAACACTATTCCCCAATGCCAAAATGTTGATACTATAGACTTGTCTGCACTATATGCTTCATGCAGACAGCTTAAAACTACCATTCCCATAATGGTTTGCCTTTGTCTTATCCACCATAGCACACAGAACAATCAAGGCATTGTATTCGGGCATCACATGAAAGTTCCCCATTCTTCTGGCACTTCAACCTCCTAGCAGCTGGTCTCCCACAGGAAGTGGCAAAACCACTACATGCCACAGTGACAAGTGAGGCAGCTCAAAGAGGCAGTTTCAAGGGGCCCCAGTGCAATCAATAGAATGTCTAGACAAGGAGCAGGCAACCTTTCTGGCCCCGAGGCATGGGGAGGGTCTTCAGCAATCCCATCATGCACCTCTCTGTCCCTGCCTAGCTTCTCAGTTCTCCCCAACGACAATAAACTGGGAAGCAGAGATGTGTGAAATGGGAAAAGAGATGGGGAGAGAAGGTGAAAAGGGGGAGTTATCCCATGTACCAGTGGCATGGCATAACAACAAACAACAACAACAACACCCCGCCCATCTGGCTGGGTTTCCCCAGTCACTCTGGGTGGCTTCCAGCAAAATATTAAAATACAGTAATTCATCAAATATTAAAAGCTTTGCAGTCATTGGACTAAGGGGACT
Organism: Lacerta agilis; assembly: GCF_009819535.1. NCBI lineage: Eukaryota > Metazoa > Chordata > Lepidosauria > Squamata > Lacertidae > Lacerta > Lacerta agilis. The sequence goes on along the minus strand of NC_046314.1, from coordinate 30,096,167 downwards.
AGCGTAGTGCCCTAAATGTTCCCATGGTGCCTCCTTCCCAAAGCCTGGGACGCTTCTGCCTAGCTTAGGGAGGGAGGCGTGAGACTCTGATGGGTCCAAGATCCATCCTCCCGTCTTCCCAAAGCCCATCCAACTTTTAGAAGGAAGCAGGAAGGCTCCTGCATCCTGCTAGAGCCCTGGAGGTGTGATGCTCATGCGTGTGATGTCACATCATATGCATGACATTGACCCCCTCCCCCAATGGCCCTTGCAAGCTAGTGCCTCTGGCCTTAACTGTTCCCCTATTAATATTTTTATCGCAACTGCCATACACCTTCCTGCACATACAAATTGTGCTCCTAGCAGTTGTTGGGCAGGCTAAGGGAAGCACAGTGCATTCAGAAGTGGCAGTGGGGATGGGTATTTCATGGTGGGATTCAAAAAAGGCCTGTGTAGCCTAGCCTATTGCATCACCCAGGAAGGAAACTGTATTACACGATATTGGAAATGTGAAGGTGCATGTAAGCCAACCTATTAGGAAGGAAACAAGACTAATGCTTAGAGCCTATGTGCTGGTTTAGCCCTTCACCTGTGTTGGTTTGAATTGGGAGGGGGGGATGCAAACATGCAACCCGTGACTTTTCCAAGTAGGGAGAGACTAAATGCAGTTTGATTAGGTAAACAGTTCTACGTTGAGGTTCTTAAACTTGACTCACCATGAACAATGCTTAAAACAATTCCATATAGAAGATGTATGTATTCATATATTCAGGCTTACCATTTCGAGACAGATCAAGTTCTACCAGCTGCATAAAGTTTGCTATCTCTGGAGGAAGCCGCTGAATTTCATTATCACTAAGCCCGAGTTTTCTTAACTTTACAAGCTGAAAGAAAGGCTGAAAGAGAAAACAATTATCCATTGTTAAGTGTGTATACAAAAACTGCAGGTAGTAATGTTAGTAGCCCATTTAAAAAAAAAAAAAAACTCAGGCGGTATAGCAAAGACCATTTAATGTTCCCTAGTTTGTGACACTTTAAGTCTCACTCTTTTGACAGAGATTGCCCAGTGTGGAATATCCCCTGTGAGAATGCATGCATGGGGTCAAGTCTGAATGACAGCATTAACATGTGGGCCAATTTGGCCAAAGCTAACATTGATGGTGTTTCTTTGCTGCCAAAATTCCCCTTGCCTGATATAGTGTTAAATATTTAATTGTGATCACAGTGAATTCATACCAAGCATCTTTTCAATAACTCGCAATGAAGATTTCATTATTTCATTTACCAGACTTTGTCTCGTAACCCAAAGACTTCTTACCTTCTAAATCACATCAGTTGAATGAATGTAGGAGAGAGCAAAATTGTTTGCATCAGCCCTTCCTCCCAAAAGGTTTCATGTTTACTACTGCACAACCAGCGATAAGGCTCTCACTCTCCTGATCCCCATGCATTGAAAAGACAATAGAGTTTCATTGTCTCACTCCCAGGCAGGCACTCCTTGGTCAGTTTGCCTATTTCTGCAAACTAAGTTGCTTATATCACTATTTAACAGTGCTTTGCCCTCATAACCAGTATATCTGAACAAATGCACTGCTTTTTCATTCCAACTGGGTATTACAAACTGTGCAGTGGTAGCATACAATTGTCATGTAAAGGGTCTGCTGCCTCGTTTTAATTTATTCAAATGGGGTCAGAAATTCATGACTAGGTTGTCCTTTTGTCGCCACAGCTTGCTGCAACAGTAAGGCATACAGGACAGCTTCCCAGCATTCCACGTAGTTGGACATTCATCTAGTTAATTAATATTGGCTGATTAATATTCTGCAGCCTTTTTTAATGTGTCTGTGGGAGGGGGGTTATTGTTTTGCTGTTTCGTTTTACTTATTTACTTGTTTTATTCTGTGGACTGCCCTGAGAGCTTATGATGGATGGTATATAAATCTAATTAATTAATTAATAGTTCTGGAGCAGTGTAAGTGCACACATCTCTCTTCAGCTGGAGAGAGGTGGTTCTGCATACATTTCCCTTTGCAAGCACGAAACCATTCCATTCATTGAAATGGGTGGGAATTCCATTGTAAATGCATAGGAACTCATCGCGATTCTCCAGAGGAATTCCGGCACCAGGCAGGAGAAGAAAGCATTTTTTTCTAATCAGGTAGTGGAAGAAAAAGGTACAAGCATATTTCATTCCTGTCGTATAAATCTAGAGCACATCTGCACAGTTTGTGACACACCAGAGTAGATCACAAGCTGTGGGTTGGCTTAATAAATCTTTTCTTTGTTGCAAAAACAGCTGTGCTGGCAGGCAAGAGGCAAGCTAATGTTCTGCATTCAGTTTGATGGGCCCACAGGCTGGACAGATCTGCTCTAGAGGAAATAAAAGTGTTTAAACACATATATTATGTTAATTTTTAAAGTAGAGTCGACAACACTGCATTTTGGGGATTCCTGGAGATAAGGATCAAAAGATTCTTGTATCCCTTACAGGCAAACTTACAACTTCATGTGTTTGCTGTTCCTGAAGAGATAAGAAAACACTCTTCCTTGCTTCTTCCTCCACATGCCAAACCTTACCTGCTTTAACCCATGTATGTTTTGATATTATTAAAAGTAGCAGAATAGAAAGTGTGCCTCCCACCACCACACAAAAATATGCAAACATTGTGGACAGCTTTTAATTAAGCTGAACGGAACATTCAGGTTTTGAATTAAGTGATACAAATTCTAAATATTTAGAAGGGTACTGTAAATCAGGGGAACTTGCATCCAAACTGAAGTTTTGAAAACAAAGCAAGGAAGATGTACTACTTCTACATCATTTGTTTGTTCTATGATTGAACAGTGAATATATGTAGTGATTCTGACACCCACATACAATAGAAGTACTAGAAATTTGCTGGTACCATACACTGCCCATTTTAAGGTTTCTATGTGGCATACAATGAAATGTTTTGCTTATAATCCTCCTGTGATTAGTACTTTGTGCTGACCCCAAGCTGTCTGCAGTAGCTTAGCAAAAAAAAAAAAAAAGGTCAACAGTTGTAAAGTCAAAGATAGTTTGGAAGCAGCCTGACCAAAAGAGAAAAAGAGAATGAGCAATTTAGGAGCAACTTAGGACCGTCCAGAAAATACGTTCTGTGCACAAGAATGGCAACCAAGTTGCATTATTTTTTTAAAGTGCAACTTAAAAATCCATAAAGTGAAATGGCACATTGACATATTTATTTTGTTTACCTTCCCTCTTCCTACCACCACCACTTTGCAGAAATGATATCAAGAGCTCTCAAGTTGTCAGATGATATGAACAGGCAAAGCCATAAACCATACCTCCAGTAAGTAGAAGCTACCACCACCTGACGTTGTCTTTCCTCCCAGCATGCTGCTTACAAAAGCCACAAGCCATATACAGTAACTTCAATATGGTGGAAACAAAATTAAAAACTTCCTTCCAGCAGCACCTTAGAGACCAACTAAGTTTGTTATTGGTATTGCATGCACACGAAAGCTCATACAGTACCACTAACAAGCTTAGTTGGTTTCTAAGGTGCTACTGGAAGGATTTTTTTATTTTGTTTCAACTATGGCAGACCAACACGGCTACCCACCTGTAACTACTTCAATATGGTGTGCATGCATAAAAATCTGGTGTGTTTGGATCACACTGTTGACACCGGAATTTTACCTGGGACATCAATCGTGCTAGTCAAACCTGCATTCTATATACAACAACCTATTCAAATATTGCATCCCACACATGTCACATGCGGAAGTCTTACATGAACAAACTCCCGAGAAGGTGTCTCCCACATGCTACTAGCAATCCTCCTCAGCTTGAGGACAGAACAGGTATGCAATATTTTACTCATAGTGTGCAAACAGCTTTTGATCATGAAGACTGTTTTTACAGAGATTCATGTGGTGATTCGAATCAAAAACCATGATAAACTCCACTCCACTCCACCCTGAATCTGATTCCAAAGGACTCCCAGAGACAGGACCCATTTTTTCAGAACACTTGGCATGGCATTCTCATAGTGTCCTCTGCCATTTCATTGAACCTTTGGGCTGCTCCAACCTAGAATATAAACTTTGTACCACTACCCATTACTGAAATGAGTGCTCAGCTCACCTGCATGTAGGTGATTTATGGTTTTAGTCCTTTTTTGTAATCATTGCTTAGGACTTTAAAAAATGTACTTACGCCCATGTGCCTGTGGGCAATGGATGCATCATATAAAATGTTACAGCAATGGTTGTAAGCTTCCCTTATTCAGTCTAAAGATGTAGTTGTTACACTGCACACAAGTAATATGTGACTGTTTTCCTCCATTTACTAAGGCCCAGTAGGTAGTTCAGGACAGAGGTTTTCTAAGACACACACACACACACACCCTTTTAGAGCCAAAGGAAATGTTTGGAGATTTTAGAAACTGTTGCGGACACCACAAAATACCCATTTCACAGAAGAAAAACTGGCGGTGCTCAGAACCAACCCCACAAACAGGCAAATCAGCCACCTCCAACCATAACAAACAGACAAAAGCAGGTAACACCCACCCCTTGCAAGCCAAAAAGCAATGATTTTAAGAAACCGGGACAGAAGACCTTGGCAGGTGCGAAGGGAAGTTTTGAGTGTGATGCTGGGGATTCCAGGATTAGTGGTTATGGTGTATATGGTGCAGCTATGTGATATAGCTAAGAATATACTCCGTCATACCTCTATGATTTATGATTAACACAGCAGTTTTTTGTTTTTTTTTTTTTTGAAGAATGAGAACCAGATCTGTCATCTGCTTTTAAGTCACCTCAGTTTTAATGAGTGGATGAGCTTTTAGCCAATAGCTGAGAAGTGAAAAAGAGGAGTATTTGCCCTTCCCTCCCACAATTTGTATTGGACATCCATCCATTTAAAACAGGGGTAGGCAACCTAAGGCCCGTGGGCCGGATGCGACCCAATCACCTTCTCAATCCGGCCCGCAGACGGTCCGGGAATCAGCGTGTTTTTACATGAGTAGAATGTGTCCTTTTATTTAAAATGCATCTCTGGGTTATTTGTGGAGCATAGGAATTTGTTCAATTTTATTTTCAAAATATAGTCCAGCCCCCCACAAAGTCTGAGGGACGGTGGACCGGCCCACGGCTGAAAAAGGTTGCTGACCCCTGATTTAAAAGATGTAGTCACAGAAACAGGAACAGCCCTTTGTTTTTTGTTGTTTAACATAAATGGGACTAAGCCCTGTACAAAACAACCAAACACCAACCTGGCGGGGAGTGGAGTTGCTGTTTTAGGAGGCAGCCCAGCACAGAATCAAGGGGAAATATTTCAAATTCCTCAAGCACCAGGAGAAATTTTCAAAGTGCCTAGGGTTTTTCCAGCCACAACACAAACCTGCTGCTGTGGGTGCATTAAGAAGGGATTCACAGGGTCACACTGCAAGGATCACTTACTCACCCTCTGCACACACACTCTAACAAAATCACTGAGATTATCTGCCAGAGCATCATTGGTCATTAGCCAAGTAGGTGAGGCTCATTTGACAACAACAAGGAACCTAGCCTTGAGTTTCAGAAACAGAACCCTCTGCCGATAGAGAGGCAACAGGCCTCCTTGAAATGCCTGCTGAAAGCTTTTCTATTTCATCAGGCTTATTCAGGCACTTAAGAATACAGTGGTACCTCTGGTTAAGTACTTAATTCGTTCCAGAGGTCCGTTCTTAACCTGAAGCGTACTTAACCTGAAACACCACTTTAACTAATGGGACCTCCTGCTGCTGCCGCTGCACCACCAGAGCACGATTTCTGTTCTTATCATGAAGCAAAGTTCTTAACCTGAAGCGTTATTTCTGGGTTAGTGGAGTTCTTAACCTGAAGCGTACTTAACCTGAAGCGTACTTAACCTGAAGTGTACTTAACCCGAGGTACCACTGTACAACTTTTAAATGTGTATTAGGTTTGATGTTAAATTTGACGTTTATTTGTTTAAAAGTATGTAAAATTCAATAAAAATTAATTGGCGACAAAAAACAACAACACCTTTCCACAATAGTTCTCTGATTTAAAAAATAAATGGAATTTATTGTATTGGTTTTATGTAAAGTTGCTGTGAACTGTTTTGATATTTTCTTTATGATTTAGCTGTATATACATATTTTTATAGCTACATTAATGTTCTTACAATTTTTCGGTCATTCCCGCTCATGTAAAATTGAATTAAAGCATACTAATCAAGGGCTAACTGCGGGAGGCGGTGAAAAATAGGCGTGCCTGGCGTGCTCTGGTCCATGGAGTCACGAAGTCAGACACGACTTAACGACTGAACAACAACAATCAAGGGCTACCCAGGAGCCAGTTTAAACATTACTGGTACCAAATGGAGATCACTTTCAAATCACCCTCACTTCAGCTGTTATTTCATGGTAGACAGATAGTGTACAGCAGCTACCTCATGCAGCCTGGTGATTTTCTCTGTAGCATCTGAAAATGCTACACACCAGTGTAGTGGAGAGGGGAAATCACTCTAGCTATATCATGACCTTTTACCTTTCAGTAACTTATCACTGCCAGTAATAGATGCCACACGGAGCAATTAATAGTAGTAGTCCTTTCTTAATTAATTTTACACATGTAGACAGTTTTGCCAACAAACAAGGGTGTAAACATCTCACAGAAATTGCAGATTTAACACCTTAGCCATTTTTTAAACACATGGCAAGCGTTATAAGCACAGTTCTCACTGTGTGTGTCCCCCTTAAATTTCTGTCTCATCCTTTCTCCAAAAGAAGCACAGAATGGCAAACAACCAAGCCATAAAATACAAAAAAGCTGGCCGCCTTATTTTTTAATGCTTCTAAGTCTTTAATAGATGCCTGGTTCAATTTGTACTCTTTCACAGAATGGTATTTCGTAATTAGTAACACAGGTTAGACAACAGAGGTAGGGGAGGCATTAAAGAGTGCAAACCTTTGCAGGATCATGCTGAAACCAAAACATCCACAAAATCTGGGCGTGGCTCACCCACTTGAGATCTGGCAGGTGATCTCAAGTCTAACAGGGCTAGCAAAATAAGAAGATTGAAAAGGTAGGCAAGAGGTAGAGTGAGCAGAATGACTGAGCGCTCAGTAAATGCTGGCACTTCCCTCTGACATCGCCAGTCTAGTCATGGCAGCTGTGCTCAGAAAAGCTTCTCATCTGTGTGACCTACACTCCTACAAAGAGGCCAATTTTGAGCCCGTCTGCATTACTGCAGACCCACTCTGGGGTGAGGAGGGAATGGGGAAGCAAATCAACAGAAGCGAGGGCCTTCTGTCACAGATAATTCAGAGTTACTGCAAAACCTAACTTCCACATGCTCACTTCAGTAATGCACTGAAATGATTGCTTTGCTTTGTTTTCTTGTGGGCACAGATTTACTCCCACACACACACACAACATCTAGAATGAGCAGCAAAAGCAGTAAAGATTAAAGAGCATCTGCTGCGAGACTCATCAGATCACAGCAGAGGGAGAAAGCTTTCACCTCCAGCTGCTGCAGAGGAAACCTATAATCATACTTTGTTACTGGATGCTACCGAATCTGTGGCCAGTTTAACTGGAAACAGAGAAACAAGGACTGGGGCATACTCAGCAGCGGGAAAGGGGAATAAGCAACCCAGCCTGCTACTTTGTACAAGTAATTCTTGCACAACCAACCACAAAACTGAACAACATAACAATGTATCACAAAAGAAAGAAAACATTAAATACCTTAACCTTGCCTTATAGTCTGCTGAAAGTGAATTGAATGGTACAAACTTTCCCTTTAAGAAACAATTATTATTTTTTGGAGTTTTACAGGTCTGTGCTGCTGCTGCTGTTGTTGTTTTAAAAAGCCTTCAGAAGTTATCAGTGAGGGAACTACCTAGTTTGAGACTGATGGAACCTGATGTGTTCCCGAATGCTCAGGGAGATTTTGCAGTGGGGGAAGCTGGTGATTCTGTCGAAGCCCCTGCTCTCGCTACGCAATGCAAAGATGAAATGGGCAGCTGACACAATTGCCGACATCCCTGGCATTCTGGGGAACTTCAGACTAAGGAAGCATGCTGGATGAAGACAAGAGCACAAATCTTGCTCCAAAGCCAACTAAACACTGGCTAGTGCAGGTACGCAGCCCAGCCGTGTGGTGCTTCTGGGCCCAGCTCTGTCAATGGAGGCCCCAGTAGCCCTAGTGGCTAGAAGCAGCTTTTACCAGCTGCACCAGCTATGACCACCCCTGGAGAGCTTGGCCACAGAAGTTCAGGCAGTGGTGGCTTTGAAATTGGATTACTGCAATGCACTTTATGAGGAGCTTCCCAAGACCCCATCAGCATATAGAACCTGATTTGTTACTGGGCCACATTCTAGGTATCCCTCTCTGTATTTAAAACCCTTGTGACCAGTTTACTTGCAGGACTGCCCTACCCTATGCATGCCCCCTTGAGCACTTCAATCTGCAGCACTGTTACTGTTCCAGGTGCCACATAATACTCATTCCAAGCTTGCAAGAAACCTAGGTTAAACCTAGGTTATGGTCACCACAATGTCTAGGACTCTAGGTGGTGTTTGGGGTTTTTTTGCAATTGGATTTGTTGTTGTTCTCAAAGTGGTTTGTAACACATTAAAACACCAAATAAAACAATCCAAAATAAAACAAATTCAAAGGAAACTATTGCAGGTCCTTCTATAAGTGACATTTTGCTTTCTCCAGTCATCAACCTGGCATCCAGAGATCTCCATGTGGTTGGAATTGGACCCACGCCACCTGGTGCCTGGCTAATTTCTAACATTGCAAAGAAATTACATGTGTCTACTCTAATCTACTTAGAGGTTTTATTAAAAACAAAGCAATATATGAATTCTGTTAAATATATATTTTTCCCTCAGTTGCAAAGCTTTCACGAAGATGGGCAATTACTGAGTTAGTGCTCTGCATTAAGTAATTACAGCAGTTGTTGAAATCTGAAGTACGCCACACTCACTGCAGCTACTTTTAAAGCACTTGGGATTAACTTTAGAGAGATACTAATGATGTACAGAATGAAATCTTAAATCACATCCCAAGAAGGAAAGGTCTGCACTCTCTTCCTATCACTAATCTACACATTATTGTCCACACAAATCTGGAGGTGGCAAATGTGTGAAGAGAACTGTGTATGTGGACTATTTGGGGAAGGGTGATAGCTCAGTGGTAAAGCATCCGAAAGCTCCTAGGTTCAATCCATGGCATCTCCAGGTATGGTTGGGCGAGACTCCCTAGCTGAAACCCTGGAGAGGGTCTTCCAGTCAGTATCAACAATACAATGTAAGATGGATCAACAGTATAAGAGAGCTGCCTATGGTTCCTAAGAGATTACCTTAGATAATGGCAGAGGATGCATTTCGTTTTTTGTAAGAATGCAAATACATGATGCTAAGCGGTTCTGTATAAACATGCAAACCTACCGGTATTTGGGAGAGGGAAGAATTCAACACAGGGGTCACACAGGAAAAAATGCAATGAACCTCCCACTAATTCTCACATAAGCTGGTCCTACTGGGCTATGGACATTTCTAGTTGTGTCCCTTATACGCCCACCCATCCTCACAACCCATCCCTTCCCTCATTAACTCCACCATTTAAGCCCACATTTTCCAGCTGTGTCTTGTACTGTACACATTAGTTTCACTACAACGACAGATGAAAATCCCTATTGTAATGTTGAGAATAAGGTTTTTGCCAAAGTATGTGTACACATTGCAAGAAAACAAGTGTTACTGGAAGCACTTGGGTGTAACTGAGTGCAGGCCTGCACCCTGTTGATTTAAGGCGTTTTCAAACCAGGTTTTCCACTCCACATTTATAGAGGAAAGGCTGTCATAAAACATTGTATTCTAATGACAGAGAAGAAAGACATGACGTGACAGCTAAATCCAGAGTTTCGTGAGGTTTTTGAAGACCTGCACTTCTGTCTATCTGGCTTAGCATCAGAGGTGTGCCTCAAGTGTATTCAAATTGCTTTGGATGATCCTAGGGTGAGTTTACTTACCTACCTTAGAGGCCACCCGATACCATATGTCACATACAAAAAGAAAGAAAGAAAACAGTGAACACTATAAAATGTTGACAATAATAGAAACAGAAATGTCAGCAGGATATAAAAAACCTAAACTACTTCACACTGTTTTTCCCCAGTCATTATTATTATTTTAAATATTTTTATTATTTATTTATTATATAATAAAATTAGTTATTATATAATAAAATTATTATTTAAAATTATTTAAAACATTGTTGAATATAAGAACAACATATAATCAAATACAAGCAAGCAATTGTTGTGAGGATATAAATGAAGAGGGAGAGAACCACCTTGAGCCACTTGGAGGAAAGATGGGTTGTAAATGCTAAAAACAAAAGCAGGTGATAAAAATTCTCTGAGTAGTTCCCAACATCAAGCCTTCCCAAAGGCTTGGATAAAAGTTCCTTGATGAAGACGGCCGGGTCATTGGCCAGCCTGCAGTCTAAACCGTAGGCACTTACACTCCTTTTGACAATGCGTCCATAATTTAAGGAGACTGCAGAAAAGTATAAAATTAAAAGGTTGTTAGACCGTAGCAGTTCCAAAGCACGTCCAAGTGCAAGTAGATAAATAGGTACCGCTCTGACAGGAAGGTAAACGGCATTTACATGCACTGCTCTGGTTCGCCAGAAGCGGCTTAGTTATGCTGGCCACATGACCCGGAAGCTGTATGCTGGCTCCCCCGGCCAGTAAAGCGAGATGAGCGCTGCAACCCCAGAGTCAGACACAACTGGACTTAACGGTCAGGGGTCCCTTTATCCTTTACCTAGACCCATTTAGCCACTACAGTGCAAATTTTTTAAAACACATGTTAATAATCCAAGTGCTCTTTCAGCTTAGCAGTCTGAAGAGCCTCAAGAAACAATGGAAATATTCTGATCATATTAACTTATAATAAGAGGAACAAAACGTAACATGCAAGCATCCATGCTGCAGCCATCCATGCCTTTGTAGGGTTTGTATCTCTGAATATATTAGGGGTACCCCATGCCTGCTCCTACCTCCCATTTGTGCAAGTGTGCTGCAGTTCAGGCTACCTAAGCAATGGCATTCAGATAACTGAATCAGAATTAGAATATCAAATTTGTTTTAGAGCATTGTAAGTATTTTTTTTAAATAAAACAAGTTTAGCTTTAAATATAAACAAGTAACGCGTAACAAGTATTAAAAATGAAAAATTTAAGGAGGTGATGTACCAATTCACATTTTAAACTGAAAATTCAAATGCCGTATTTTTCCATGTATAAGACCGTATTTTTCCATGTATTTGGGGGGGGGGGCTCAAAATTAAGAAAATGCACTATGCACTATCTGTGTATAAGACGACCCCTTATTTTAAACTTCAAAAATTTAGGAAAAAATACAGTTTTATACACGGGAAAACATGGTGTATATGTATGTTGCTGCTATCATAAGAACACAAGAAGAGTTGACTGGATCAGACCACCTAATACAGCATTTTGTTTTCTCAGAGGCCAACCAAGATGCCGATTGTCAAAAACATTCTAACTGCTCGCGACTGCATGAGAAACCTTAAAGCAACTTGCGCTGTCTTTTGTCCTCACTTCATTGTAACCCCTAACTAGAAAACTTGCTTTCAAATCGACACAATCACATGGCTGAATCAGGACCAATTGTAAATCGCCTCACATTTACTGTGGGAACAGGACACAAGTAACATCCTGTAAGAACAGAAGCCAAAAGGTGACTAATCACCTGTGAAAACAACATTAGGGACTGTTAAGGCATCAACAAGGCATGAGACATGAGATATTCTCTAGTGGGTCCTGGGGATAGTTGAGAAACTACGCAAGCAGTATTGTCAGAAACATTTACATCCCAAAAAGCGCTGCTGTGCACACAGTCCACGCAGCAATGGCCCAGAGAGCAGTCTGAAGGCATATAAAAACAGTTCCACTAAGCCAGAACTACTGTATATTCTGGCATATAAAACTACTTTTTAATCCAGGAAAATCTTCTCAAAAGTCGGGGGTCGTCTTATACGCCGGGTGGAGAATCTGCGGTCGAGTATATCTCAAACTCTGTATTTCAACTGGAAAAGTTGGGGGTCGTCTTATAAGCCCAGTCGTCTTATACACCAGAAAATACGGTCCTACACAGTTACTTGCTTAAGTAAGAATTGAATTAGTGGGGAGAATGCCTTGCCCACCACAGGTGTATCCTTTCGAAAGCCTGACTTCATGACAGTGGAGAGGTGGGCAGTGACAACCCACACAGGATTGCCTTCCTCCACCACAGCAGAATTACTAGAATAATAGTGTTCCAAGCTCCTTGGAGGAACAGCAATATACACAAGCTTTGCAGGAACCTCAATTATCCAGTTTCACATATGTCTGGCCTTGCTCATGGTACAGTATCACTTGCATACCTTAGCAGACTTGAAGCCATGCCATGCCATGCCTTAAAACCTGCTGTTCCAGAGAATCTAGATATTTCCAAAGATAATGTTCAGGCAACAAGCCATCCATTTCAGCAATAAAACTTGCTGGGTGGAAAGGAATTATATTTATTATTATTATTATTATTATTAGGCAGAGCATAAGGAAATGTCAGTTCCATTATGCATTTGCAATCCTCCAAATGCCATTTTTTTTCTCTCTCTCTCTCTCTCTCTCTCTCTCTCTCTCTCTCTCTCTCACACACACACACACACCCTATAGTGTCATCTCTCAAGGTAAGGCATGAGTTGTTTTAAAGTCTCAAGGCTCGCAAATGAAAACACATTGTTTCTTGCCTAAATGCGATTAGCCTTCCCCTTCATACTAAACCGCTAAGGCAGCCTTCCAGAACCTGTTTTGGATTCCAGCTTCCATCAGCCCCCAGCCAGAATCATCAATGGTCAGGCCTGGGCGGGGGGGGGGGGTCATGTAGACCAGAACATCCAGAGGACAGCAGGTTAAAAAAGACTGCTTCTGTTACATACTGTATTTCCTAAAAGGAAATAGCTATAAAAACATGCACACTGCATTGCCCCCACACGTTGCTTGATCTGTTTTTCCTACACATAATCAGGGTGGCAAAGAGATTTCCATTATGCTTTGGAAGTTTTCCCCTATTGGGACAGGTGTATGGGGTTATTGTTTTCTGTCTCTACTATACATTGCACACACACCCCGACTTATTTGCACAAGTTATCAAAAGTTCACTCAGATGTTTGGTAAACTGCACAAAATGTTATTTAGACAAGAGAGAAGTATTGGCAGAGGTGATATATTTACATTTCATCACAGTGCCAGTAAATAAAAGGTTTTGGTAAAGCTTTATTTTAATGGAACCACATTTATTTTGTTTACATAGAAATTTCTATCCTGCCTTTCTTAATACCTATGGACTACTCAAAGCAGCTCAAAACAGGGGTCAGCAAAAGGTAGGTTGGGATCTACTGACTGGTATCTAGGAGATTGGCAAAAGTTTCTGACTTACAATTGTTTAACAACGAAGCTCTGCCCACCGCCATGCCCAACTAGGTTTATGAAAATGAAAGTTCAGGGGTCAGGAGGAGAATCAAAAGTAGGACCTTCATGCGAAAAATGTTGTGAGCTCATTTCTGGTACTGATGATAAATTTATAGGCTGAGCATGTGCTCAGAGGCAGCTTGCTTCTAATTCTTCAAATCAAGTCCACCCAGTCGAGCCTCTATTTTGCAGCTGCCACTGGCTGAGCTAAAACAAAACAAAACAAAACAAAACAAAACAGAACCCTCAAGTGTTAAAGCCTGCCAGTTCCTGCCTTACGACCCTTGGAAATCATAATATTCCCTAAAACATTTTCGACAGAAGCAAGGGCCACAGATAAGAGGCAACCTTTATTTATCAGCTGGTGGTTATTTTTCTTTGGCTGTGGGGAGAAGCAAGTGGAGTGCTGGAATGTGACTTGGGTTCAAGCCCTAGAAACACTTCCTGGATCTCACATGTTACTAACCATACATCACTGGGCACTGCTCTTGCAAGGGCAGATGAAAATGAACGAATGAACGAACGAACGAAACACTTTTGCTGAATTCAGAAAACACACCAAGCCATACTTTGTGGTAACTATAGACTAGAAACACAACCATACAACAAGTTCACTCCCCTGACCAGGATGCAGCATCTCTGCAAAAAGAGTGATGACGAACTCCTTTGCTCATGCGGACATCACACCAAAGTCCCTTCATGTCTTACTCATCTGAAGTGGGCCCCTCACTTAAAAGAAGCCTCAGCATGTTGATGTCTGCGTAAGGGTCTACACACAAAGGCTTGCACACATTCAGAAACCCTATGGGGCCACACACAACTAAGTCCTACTCAGAGTAGACCCACTGAACGCAACAAACCTAAGTTAGTCATGCCCATCAACTTCAATTAGTCTACTGTGAGCCAGACTAGCACTGAATACCACCCTGCATGATCAGGATCCCAGAATGAGAGAGTGCCTGTTTGTGTAGACAGGCTTCTCCCATAAAGACATCCACACAATGCATTGATAGAGGGGGATGTGGGCAGATAGCAATGTGACTTGGGACGTGGTAGTCCTGCCTTGCTGTGCTACTACTCATACAGCCCCTTTCACCAAAGTAACTTCTCAAGGGTCTTGAATCAGAGTTGGCAAAAACCATGGTTTGAAAACCAACTTCAAATCATGGCTTCTTATTCTGGTTTGGTGGTCAGTCATAAGCCTTCCCCCCACCCCAGTTCAGACATCCACTTCAAACCAATTATACTTTCTTAACCATGTTTTGCTCTGAGAAGAGTCACTGTAAACTGAGAGTACAATAGAAATAAGGTTAGTTCTTTAGAAGACCAAATATAGGAGCTGAAGGTATTGTACTTCTTAAAATTCAAGAATGGAAAGACAAACATGTTTATCACTTTAAAGAAGCATGTTGTCAGGTTCAATGACTTTACCCAGACAAACAAACTGACAGACCACAGCATGATATTTGAGCGTGAAGCAGCTACAAACACACACACACACACACACACACACACACACAGTATGGCTCAGTGATTTGGCATATGACTCGCACAAAGGTCTGCACCCATGAAGCTGTGCCTTTGAATCCTGGAAGAAGGCAATCTAAGAGTTTTTCTAATGAAGTTCCCTTTCCAGAGGGGAAGCACAAACTGTATAGGGCAGAGGCATAGCTCAGTGAAAGAACAATGTGATCTCCAGTAAATTAATATCAGAAAGCAGGACTAGGAAACACCTATTTTTCAAGAAAAGTAGGTGCCGGTACACACCATGAGGTTGTTACAGTAAGTGCCACATTTTTTAACAACCCCAAAAGAGGTGCTGGTACTGTGTGCCCTTGAGTACCCCCTGGGGGGGAGAAGCACTGAGAATACCGTATTCTAAGATTCTGAAAAGCCAGTACTAGAGAGAGTTGATTGGTCTTTTTATTACAGGATATTTGATTCCAAATCAATGCACAGACAGTGAAGCAGTATACTGTATATATCATTCCCATGGAATTCAGCTGACCTGATTTAATTCAAGAAAGTTCCTTATATCCTAGATGGAATGAATCATCACACAGAATACTTCAGATTCTCTTGACAATTTATAGGTGCTAAAGTCCTTTGCCCCTAGGGTACGGGTTCTAAGAGTGAAAATAGCAAGAGGAAACAAACAACCCTCATCCTATAAATTGAGAACTGGTAATTTTCAAAACAAAATAAAAAAAATATTTTAAAAAATCCTTCCAGTAGCACCTTAGAGACCAACTAAGTTTGTTCTTGGTATGAGCTTTCGTGTGCATGCACACTTCTTCAGATACACTGAAACAGAAGTCACCAGACCCTTATATATAGTGAGAGAGTGGGGAGGGGTATTACCTCAGAAGGGTGGTGGGAATGGGTGATTTTGACTATGGCAGACGAACACAGCTACCTACCGGTACCTGTAACTGGTAATTCTCAGTCTTTCTACTTCAAAAATGGCCTACCTATCGAAAGTGATTCTGCTCCATTCTAGTAGCTACTTGAACTAAAGGCTTGCACTCCTAAGCAGCTAAAAAGCTCGATATGGGAAAGCAGACTTCCACTTCTCTTACAGCAGGGATGTTGGGATTACCTAGATATTGTTGGACTTGAACTTGCAGCAGCAGCAGCACTGCCATTGCAGCCAACAGTCAGGGATAATGGGACCTGAGAGTCCAGCTGTATCCCATCCCTGTCTTATAGAATCGGGAACCATTGTTGTAAACCAAATGTGGCTCAGAATACACACTTACTTGTCTGCACCATATTGTTTCCAGTGGGATGCAGATCCGTATGCACATCAAAATGCTCATTAGTATTTTGACACAACTAGCCACGCATAAATGGTGGGGAGGGTTTTTAAGCATGACCAGAGCTAGATAAGGGTGATGTTTTCTCCAAGTGTCATGCATGCTGATTCAGCAGACATGCTTGTACATCACATCACATGCAAACTTTTATCAAAACCCGGTAGCTAAAACAGCAAGCAGCAGCTTTCCTCAAGCTGAATTCTCCACCTATGCTTCTTTCAGGTTACTCTCTCAGGCCCTTGCCTGTTCTGTCCTTCTATTTCAGCCTCTGTCCTCTGTGCAGCTTGTCACTTACGGTAGCTTCTCTGTATCCCAGTTCTCAGACATTCCCTGTGTTTCCACTTTAATCTAGGCATACCGACAACCTTCTCTTCCCTCACAGAAACTGGACTGCAAAGGGCTTAGTTCCCCAAGAAACCACAGCAACAGCCAATCGGTACCACAGGCTGTTGACCATCACAAATGAAGATGAGGTGGTACTTGATTCATAAACTTGTACAGTGAAAGGAAAAGTATATACATTAAGCGGGAGACAGTGGCAGAAGGAGACTTACTTGAGGCCATAAAAATGCTTTCTGCCCATATTTTAAATCCAACTAAAGACCTTTTTCAGAACCACTGGTAAAAGCAGCACATATCAATACCATTGCTGCATCTATGGATTATATCACTCACTTATAATGAGGCCACACTACAGACTCACCCCAAGTATTTCAGAAGAGATGCAAGGTAATTTGAGCAGACGTGGTTAAGTTTTAGTCACAGAGTCTGCTTTATTTGTACTCTGCGTGTTTTTAAAACATAAAATAACCTACTCAGAACCTTTTTATTTGGGCAGGCTAACAAAAGGCTAACACAATCCCCCTCCAAAAAAAAAAAAAAAAACACAGCAGGAGCCTAGGAATTTATAAAACAATGTTTGCAATAGTTCCTGTGTAAAGGGTCTTCTCCATCTCATTGTAAATCCAAATGTTCTATTTTCCATGATGAACCTGTGCATGGGCCAGTTCAACAACTATAAGCAGCCACCCTCATGACCACATTAATTGAAAAACAATACCGCAATTGCAGAAATTCCCATCTCCACCTGCAAATGGAAGGATAGTTCCAACACTACTTTAGTGGGAATTAACCTTTCAGTATTAAGGGGGGGGGGGATCCAGAAGTTAATTTACATCAGGAAGACAGAGGCTACCCAACAAGAGCCCAGTACCACTTTCACTATTGTCCTATATCTTGGGTCTTGTTTGCTCCACATTTATTCTTTCCTGACAATATGCTATTCTAAAATCTCATTCGTACCTGGCTGTGAAGCAGGATAGTTTTTGTTTTTTTTACGAGGCAAACAGGCCATCACACAAATGGAAAAGCAGGTCTTGCAAGACTTGAGACTTAGGGCTGTGTTGGCAAGGAAGTTTGGCGCCCAGGCAGAGACAGCTGTTTTTCAGGTCCCTTTCCCTACCTAGCCAGCTCCTTGCCCCACACTTTCTCCTCTCGTCCAACGTGGTTCCATCCCAAACTAGCGAGTGTTGGGGGGGAGGGGCTTTTGCTAGCGCGCTCTGACAGAAGCCCATGCGCCAAAGAGACCACCTTGGAAATGTCTTGGTGCCGTCGTGAGAACGGGGGCGGGGGTTCACGGCACTCCTTCCGAGTAAACCAGTGACCCGCGCTGGTAGGTGGATCGAGAAGAGCACTAAGAGCGAAACTCCCCCGCCCCCGCGACCAAGTCCAGAAGTTTGAGAAACGGCCCTGATTTCAGTGGACCACCTCCCCCCCCCCCGTTCGCTGCTAATGGTTGCTCCCAGTCCCAGCCGAGGTGAAGGAACCTCTCGCGGACTCTTTCACCTCTAGGGTCGGGGAGGGAGAGAGAGGCGAGAGAGGCGCTCCACTCCTGACCCACCTGCGAAACTGAATCTCTCTCTCTCTCTCTCTCTCTCTCTCTCTCTCTCTCTCTCTCTCTCACACACACACACACACACAACTGCACCCCCCGCCCCATATCTCGCTCACCTTCGGCAGCTCTCGGAGCTGGTTGGCGTCGAGCAGGAGTTCTTCGAGGCTGCGGCTGTAGCGGTAGATTTCCTCGGGCACGGCGGCCAGCGAGCAGTGGCGCTTGTCGATAATCTCCACATGACGGTTGCACCGCCACAGCGGGATGCAATGAAACATAGCAGCAAAGGCGGCGGCGGCGGCGGCAACCCTCTGCCTGCCTCCCGCAGCCCAACCCTCGGCAAGCTGCGCAAGGCTCGCGCGGCCACTCGGGGCAGCGCCTCAGCCTTCCCGCGGCCCCCTGCCCGGCTCGGCTTCCAGTTCCAGCGCCAGGCGTGTGTGCGCGCGCGGCTTCTTTCACCCTCAGCGAGCGAGCGAGGGGGAGAAAGAGGAGAGAAGCGCGGAGAGGGGCGGCTCCAAACCCGGCCCTTAGCAACCTTCGCCGCCGACGCCGGCTCCCGAGGCACGTCGCCTTCGCTGGTCTGCCAGCCTCCGCCTTCGAGGGCGCCCTCGCCTTCTTCTCCTCTCCTCAGCAAGTCCCGGAGGAGGAGGAGGAGGAGGAGGCGGCAGCAGCAGCTCCTGCAAACATTCGCCTGGGACAGGAGAAAACTCTTTCCTGCCGCTCCAGACTACTACGCGCAGAAAAAAAAAAAGAAACAGAAAACCTTCCTGCTGCTTTTGTCTCTTATTGGGCCTCCGTTGTCCAATCGGTGTCGCCGAGTTCTCCCAAGGAGCCCGGCTCGCTCGTCGCTCAGGCTGCAGCAGCAGCAGCAGCACCTTTCTTCATTCCTGCGCCTGACCCGGAACACTCGCTGGCTCGGCGCTCTCGCTCCCTCCCTCCCTCCTTCCCTTTCTCCGTCGCGCTCTCTCCCTCTCCCTCCCTCGCTCTTCCCAAGCTGACATCACCAGCCGCTGGTCCCTCCTCTTCTCCCTCGCTGGGACTCTGGGATCTGACCCCGAGGTGGTGTGTGTGACACCCAAGCGAGGGAGCAGGGAGAAAGAACAAGCACCTCGCCTCCGTCTGCTGCGGAGAAAAAAATCCAGGGGATGGGGAGGAAGCGTGGCAAAAAGAAGAGGGAATGATCCCCACCTCCTTCTCCCAAAGTTTCCTGGCCAGGGGTAGCTCAGTCGATAGAGCATGAGACTCTTAATGTCAGGGTCGTGGGTTTGAGCTCCATGTTGGGCAAAAGATTCCTGAATTGCAGGAGGTTGGACTAGATGATCCTCGTGGTCCCTTCAACCCAGTGCAGGATTTTCGTATAAGCTGAACAAGCTATAGCTTAGGGCCCCACTCTCTTTGGGGGGCCCAAAAAATTAAAGGGAAAAAAATGGATGTACATTTCCAAAATATAAGATAAAAAACCAATAAAATAAAACCTACATACAGCAACAGTGTTTTGTGTTGTGTAGGCTCCTATTTGTTATGTGCAAGTGGCTTTAGATCCCTATTAGATCCGTAAATTACCATATAGCATATATTCAACACAAAAAACAGCGACAATTTGTTGTTGACAAAGGACAGCTGGACATATAAAGGGCCTCATTACCTTCAGTAGCTTAGGGCCTCCTCAAACCTAAATACGCCCCTGCTTCCACCTCTGTGATTCCTCTCTTGTGGATAAAGCTTCCACCAGTGGCATGTGGACTGGGGGGGACTAGGCTAGTTCCCTAAACATTCCCAGTACATTAGAGTATTAAAGTCTGGAACCTCCTTCCCAAAGTCTAGGCAATGTCACATGCTAGCAACATTGCCTCCCCCCCCCCACACACACACCTTCGCAGGCTGGCGCCTCTGGCCCTAACTGTTCACCTATGGAAAAATTTCGCCACTGGATTCCACTCACATGGCATCCCAGCCAGCCCCCTCCACACTCATTTTGCAAATCAAAGTCGGGGAATCAAAGAAGAAGAAGAAGAAGAAGAAGAAGAAGAAGAAGAAGAAGAAGAAGAAGAGTTTGGATTTGATATCCCGCTTTTCACTACCCGAAGGAGTCTCAAAGCGGCTAACATTCTCCTTTCCCTTCCTCCCCCACAACAAACACTCTGTGAGGTGAGTGGGGCTGAGAGACTTCAGAGAAGTGTGACTAGCCCAGGGTCACCCAGCAGCTGCATGTGGAGGAGTGGAGACGCGAACCCGGTTCCCCAGATAACGAGTCTACCGCTCTTAACCACTACACCACACTGGCTACACACTACACACACAGGCATTCTGCAAGGCACAGCACCCTTCTCTGCCCACCGTACTTGGAATTAAGTTGCACAAAGGAGAGCAGCCCTGCCCTATTTTTTACTTGCTTTTTTCCTTTCTCATAGATTAGGAGGCTAAGGTCGTCCAGTTGTCAGCAGCAGCCAGCACAGCCACATCTGGAGTGCCACTTAATGGGGGGGGTTAGGCTGAGACCAAGGGGCCACCAATTTTGTCCAGGCAGGCTTGGTAGTAAAAAAATAAAACCCAACTAGCCAGAAGAAACATAGTAAAAGTACCTCTGTGCTCACACAGAATTAAAGAGACATGTTTTTAGGGAAGATGGTGTTGCTCCTACACAAGTCTGAGTCCCTACATGTATCTAGAAACGCAACACCATCCCCACCTCCCTAGCAAATATGCATAATTAGAGAACACAAGCTGTCTTGCCCAAAACTCCCGACTCCGTCCCCCCCAACTTTCACACTCTTCACATTAACAATACTTTAAAAAAAAGCCTCAAAGAAAAATTCTTTTTCAACTCTCTTGCCATAGATATAATCTTCATTCCATGACCAGACCAACATCACCAAGTAAGCTTTGCAACTGAACAGGGATTTGAACTCGAGTTTCTCCAGTCCAAGCCCAAGGCATAAACTGCTATAGCACACACCCCTCTCCGATGGAATTTAAGCAGAATCATTGTATGTTATGTGTTTGTACCATACATATCTAAAGAACACATACCGCCCCTCTCAAAATCTGATTTATTGCATATCTAATTCGCATGCACCTCTTTTTCCAAGGTATTTCTTAATCAGCATCCTGTGTTGGTGATATGATAACCAGAGCTGCCGGTATCTGGAAGTACTCACAGACCTGCCTTAATGAGGTCCTTCAAAGGAAAGCAATAGCATTGGCAGAAGCTCATCAACAACTCATGATCTGTTTGAGCTACAGACCTTGAAACTCATGTTTGTTGTCAAAGTGTTGCACAGGGGGCTTCTAGGTCCTAATAATGTGGCTGGGATTAGGATTAGTGCAGGCACTCCTTCATCCTCCCCTATCACATTGTCATATGACTCATGCAAGGGTGCAGTGCGATTGCACCAGGTTAGCTGCAACCCACTGAGTCATTGCAGAAGTGTCTATGTCTATATGGTATTGCATGTAACGAGTCTCTGACAACGAACAGCTAAAACGGCATGATGGCACGGAACATTTCGCTGCTAAGGAAAGGAAACAGCTTTGCCGTCTAGCAACCATGAGGGAAATGAACGCTGTCAGTTCATCTGGGGGATGGCTGAGGACTGCATATGGAAGTTAAGGGAGAAGTTGCCCGAAAGGAATAAGGAAGAGGACCCTGAAGGATAAGTAGATAGAGAATGAGGCTCCTTGCATTCTGCCCCACCATTCCCAGAGGGGATGAGACACCTCTGCTTGGGTATATCTCCTCTGTAAATTAAGCTGCATCCTAATTGCTTCTAGGTGGCAGGAGGCAGGAGTGAAGCAGACAGTGTTAACCTTCGCTTTTGGTGCTTATATTGACTCCTGTTGGGTGAATTTATTTACATCCACATTTTAGGTAGTTTAGGTCAGCCCACATTCTCAGAAGGACATACTGCAGCTTTGTTTATTCCTCTCTTTGCCCTTGAAGCATCCATTCCCTACCCTTGACACGTCCCTAAAGTGTGACATTTCCTAAAGTTATTTATCCAAAAGTAAGGCTGAAATCCTATACACAATTTTCTGGGGTAAGTTATGATGAATTCAGTGGAGCTTACTTCTGAGTATACATGTATAGGATTGCACTATAAATCTCCCTGAGTTCCATGGGGTGTGCTTTGAATTGCAGTACCAGTAAGATTTTTATTAGTTTCAATTAACCAGGGTAAAGTTCTGTATCTTCTTTATATTTCTAACAATGCATGCATTGAAAAATGTAAAGAATAATAAAAGGAAAGAAGCAAAAATAAAAAAATAAAAAAAATCCCAGTAGGGTATGTATACACTTTTTGTTTTTCTGTTCCTCCAAGTACTGAAAAACAAAAACAAACACACACAAAAATCAGTCACAAATCCCGAGAGACTGAACTGATCTCCTTATAGATAAAATGAGGCAGCCCAATCCTCAGCTTGCTATCTGAAAGCTGTGGGAGAGGAATTGGCATAATCTATGCCCAGAGGCATAGCGAGCCGCTTGGCTGCCGGGGGCAGCAAGCCAAGCGGCACCCCCCGGGGGCGGTGCCTCACTCTGTAGCATATGCGTCATGACATCATGATGCATGCGCTACGGAGCACAGCCCGGGCGGACTGCTGCGGATATGCGCAGTCCGCCCGGACTCCCAAGCCGCTGCCCGGCACCCCTTCCGTGAGGCGACTGCTCACGCGGAAGGGCTGCCGGGCTGCGGCTTGGGAGCTGCACTCGCATGGTGTGTGTGGCTGGGTGGTGGCTTGAGAGTCAGTCCGCCCGACTCCCAAGCTGCCGCCCGGCCACACACCCCCTCGCGAGTGTGACTCGCAAACCGCCGCTCGGCAGCCCTTCCG
Organism: Lacerta agilis; assembly: GCF_009819535.1. Lineage (NCBI taxonomy): Eukaryota > Metazoa > Chordata > Lepidosauria > Squamata > Lacertidae > Lacerta > Lacerta agilis. Next base: position 30,073,099 of record NC_046314.1, on the reverse strand, counting down.
CATGAGCAGCCGCCGCACAGAAGGGACGGAAAAGGGCTGCCAGGCAGCGGCTTGGGAGTCGCACTTGTGGGGGTGGTGGTGCAGAGTATCACCCTCCCCAGGCTGGAACCCGGCGCGCACCACCCCCAACACTCCACCCTCACTACGCCACTGTCTAAGCCATCACCTGCTCTTTGTGGAAAATTGTTAGAAGAATTCCTTTCTTCTCTCCTGAAAGGCATGTGAGGAATGCTGAGCTTGTTTGTTATATAAAGCCAGTGACATAATATAGAGAGGGAGCTTTAAAATTTGACCAGTTAACAAGAAATTAATAAAACTCATAGTTATTTGTCAAAAGTGGGGAAGCGGCCTCTGCCTCAAAATTTTCTGGAATGCAATTGAATGCAGCCCATGAAACACATGCAGATGTTGCTCAAGACATCAGCTGTTGATTTGAGGCTGAGTCCACACATGGCGGCATTTCAAAGAGTCGGACTTGCTGTATAGACCTTTTATTGCCCGCAGTGTTGCAATGGATATTCAAAAATTTGGTAAATATTCACATTCTGCATGTTTGGGCTGACAATCCTAGATGAATTTTGCAATGTCTTTGGAGACATACACCAGTTAATTCTAACAACCATCTTGACATTGCAATCCTAATTGCCATGTCTACTCAGAAGCAATTACTATCAGGTTTAGTCTCAG